>NW_022589783.1:1768316-1851485 GCF_004348235.1 Phoca vitulina | reverse complement strand
AGGCAAGGGAAGCAAGGGCAAAAATGAACTATTGGGACTTCATCAAGTTAAAAAGCTTCTGCACAGCAAAAGAAACAGTCAACAAAACCAAAAGACCACCGACATTATAGGAGAAGATATTTGCAAATTACATATCAGATAAAGGGCTAGTATCCAAAATCTATAAAGAACTTAACTCAACACCCAAAGAACAAATGATGCAATCAAGAAATGGGCAGAAGACATGAACAGACATTTTTCCAAAGAAGACATCCAAATGGCCAACAGACGGGCACCTGGGTGGCTCAGTCGTTAAGCGTCTGCCTTCGGCTCAGGTCGTGATCCCAGGGTCCTGGGATCGAGTCCCACGTTGGGCTCCCTGCTCCGTGGGAAGCCTGCTTCTCCCTCTGCCACTCCCCCTGCTTGTGTTCCTGCTCTCACTATGTCTCTCTCTGTCAAATAAATAAATAAAATCTTTAAAAAAAAAAAAACAAAAACAAATGGCCAAGAGACACATGAAAAGTGCTCAACATCACTCAGCATCAGGGAAATCCAAATCAAAACCTCAATGAGATACCACCTCACACCAGTCAGAATGGCTAAAATTAACAAGTGAGGAAACGACAGATGTTGGCGGGATGCGGAGAAAGGAGAACCCTCCTACACTGTTGGTGGGAATGCAAGCTGGTGCAGCCACTCTGGAAAACAGTATGGAGGTTCCTCAAAAAGTTGAAAATAGAGCTACCCTACAACCCAGCAATTGCACTACTGGGTATTTACCCCAAAGATACAAATGGAGGGATCCGAAGGAGTATGTGCAACCCGATGTTTATAGCAGCAATGTCCACAACAGCCAAACTATGGAAAGAGCCAAGATGTCCATCAACAGATGAATGGATAAAGAAGATGTGGTATATACATATACAATGAAATATTATGCAGCCATCAAAAGGAATGAAATCTTGCCATTTGCAACCACGTGGATGGAACTGGAGGGTATTATGCTGAGCGAAATAAGTCAATCAGAGAAAGACATGTATCATATGACCTCACTGATATGAGGAATTCTTAATCTCAGGAAACAAACTGAGGGTTGCTGGAGTGGTGGGGGGTGGGAGGGATGGGGTGGCTGGGTGATAGACATTGGGGAGGGTATGTGCTATGGTGAGCGCTGTGAATTGTGTAAGACTGTTGAATCACAGACCTGTACCTCTGAAACAAATAATACATTATATGTTTAAAAAAAAAAAAAGAAGATAGCAGGAAGGGAAAAATGAAGGGGGGGAATCGGAGGGGGAGACAAACCATGAGAGACTATGGACTCTGAGAAACAAACTGAGGGTTCTAGAGGGGAGGGGGGCAGGGGGATGGGTTAGCTAGTGATGGATATTAAAGAGGGCATGTACTGCATGGAGCACTGGGTGTTATATGCAAACAATGAGTCATGGAACACTATATCAAAAGCTAATGATGTAATGTATGGTGATTAACATAATATAATAAAAAAAGGAGTATATGAGGATTCTCCATGCTACTTTTGCAATTTTTCTATCACTCTGAATTTATTTTAAAATAAAATTTTAAAAAATCAAAAAAAAAAAAGATTTTATTTATTTGTCAGAGAGAGAGAGCACACAAGCAGGGGGAGCAGCAGGCTCCCCGCTGAGCAGGGAGTCCAATGCAGGACTCGATCCCAGGACCCTGGGATCATGACCTGAGCCAATAGCAGATGCTTAACCAACTGAGCCACCCAAGCATCCCTAAGGTAGGTGTTATAATTCCCATTTTCACAGACAAGAAAATTAAGGTTCCAAGAGATTAAGGACTTGCCCAGTATCACACAGCTAGTAAATAGCAAATATATGACTGGAACCTACACTGCCCCAATCCAAACCCAACAAATCTACCTCCTTGTTCAGCTTTCAGCACTGCTGTGCAATAAAGAGAAGCTCAGGCTCTCAATAAAATAGTTAAAATTTGGAGTTTTGAAAGAAAATATTACACTATGAATAACAACAGTATAGGCCTCAATAATACATCTGATATTCAAATATACAACATCAACAAACTCATACATCAATCCCATAGAATCACTATAGAATCATGAATTAGCATGCTAGTGAAACAATCCTGCTTACAGTCCTAGATGGCCAGCTTTTTGTCAAATTCCATATTTAGTTATGGTGCTCTTTGAAAGATACATAGATTTGAGGAAAATTAAAATAATGTTAGATGAATGACTTCTAAAGGCCAAAAATTGTACTTTAAAGAGTATGTGGGGGGGGGCACCTAGGTGGCTCAATTGGTTAAGCATCTGACTCTTGGTTTCGGGTCAGGTCGTGATATCAGCGTCATGAGATCGAGCCCTGTATCAGGCTCTGTGCTGGGAGCCTGCTTAAGATTCTTTCTCTCCCTCTGCCTCTGCCCCTGCCCCTCCCCCCCCAATTTTCTCCCTCTCTCTCTAAAAAAATTAGGGCGCCTGGGTGGCTCAGTCGTTAAGTGTCTGCTTTCGGCTCAGGTCATGATCCCAGGGTCCTGGGATCGAGTCCCACATCGGGCTCCTTGCTCAGCGGGAGGACTGCTTCTCCCTCTCCCTCTCCCCCTGCTTGTGTTCCCTCTCTCGCTGTGTCTCTCTCTGTCGAATAAATAAATGAAACCTTAAAAAAAAAAAAAATTTATTTATTAAAGGATATGTGGAATGTTCCTGAAGCCTAAGCCCCGAAGACGTGTGAAAAACTGATATTAATTAAATATCAGAATACTTTAACAATTCTATCTAGAGAATCTATGGCCTACACAACTGAAACACTACAAGTTTTATCATGAGTCCTGCCACAAAAAGACCCACAAAGAAAAGAAAATGATATTTTATTCCCTCTCCAACTTCAAGTTCCCCTCACACAATTTGAAGTCCATGCAAATTTAATTCTACAAAGCTTTTTAAAAAAACAAAAATTTCTGGCACCCCCAAATTTCAAGTCACTCCTGGTGGAGATGGGTCAGCAATGGAAAGACAAGTAAAGTGGGACGACAGAGAAATCGTTTTTACAATGTCACCTTGGGAAGGCAAATCCGAGCTGCAGAAGGGATCCCACTACCATCTGTGGGGGCAGTAGAAAAACAGGAACATAAAAGATAACAAGTGCTCTGACACAGAGCTAGGGTTCTACACGCAGCGAATGGGAAAAGTCACCCAAAGCATCTCCCACCTCCAGCACACAAGTTCTTCTGTGCCAGTGGAATGATAGGAGTTGGGTCCCAGGAGGCAACAACTCTGAGCCAAAAATCAGAAAGACATCTGGATGAAAGAACAGACAGAAGGAAATACTTCTCATAATGCATATTATTCAAAACAATCCAAAATGCATCACAAGGATCCCACTGAAATTCTAGGGAAGGGGATTCTGAAAATTCTAACACACAACAGATAACAGATATTAACAGTGTAAAATTAGAATTTATTGTCTTTATTGTGTACCCTTTCTGAATTGTTTCATCTTAAGTGTTAAAACATTTACAAGGGCTTTCAAAGATAAATTCTGAACTTTATCGCCTCATGTGTGTTTTTTCTTATAATGTCTTAAGTTCTTTGAATTATCTTACCACCAAGGTTTTCAGAAAATTAACCTATACTACTATATTTGTATATAATCTTCAAAACCGTATCACCATGAGTAAATATTTACAATTACCTTCTACAAATACAGTGCAGAATAAAACAAAAGCATACAGCTCTCAGAGAATATATATTCTATCCTACTGTATAAAATTAGCTTGGAAACAAAAGGAAAACTAATAACTAGAAATCGTCCTGAAATGATATGGCATTCTTTGGATGCCTATACCTCTCAGGAAATGTACTTCCAACTATCACTTAAGATGGAAAGAATAAAAAGAAAAAAAAAAAATCTTACATGCAATTAAAAATGCCTCAGTCTCCTTCAACCCCAAGTACAAAACTAGAGAGAAGTGCGGTATACTCACAAGGAGAGCAGTGAAGGTCAAAGCCTCCTGATGAAGGTTTCTGAGTGGCTGCTGTAACCAATTCCCGCAACTTAGCACTTAACACAAATTTATCACCTCATAGTTCTAAAGGTCACAAATCCAACATGGGTATCACCGGGCTAAAATCAAGATGTCAGCAAGGCTAGTTCCTTCTGTGACGTGAACTCTAGGGAGAATCCATTTTCTTGACTTTTCCAGCTTCTAGAGGCTATTCACTTTCCTTACCTTCAAAGTGCTTCACTCTACCCTCCGCTTGTTGTCACATCTCCTTCTCTGACTCTGACTCTCCCACCTCCCTCTTATAAGGACCCTTGTGATTACACTGCATTCACCCAGATAATCTAGGACAATCTCTCCCTTAACACAATCACATCTGCAAAGCCCTTCTGCCATGTATGATAACATACAGGTTCCAGAGACTACCACATGAACATCTTTATGGGCTACTATACCACCTACCAGAAGTTCATTTAACCCAGTTTAGCGAAATCAAATACAAAGAATCCTCTATGCCTCTATCCCATTCCTTTTTGCTCACCTGTGTTATAAAATCAATATATGTCAGCTATTGGATTTGTATCTACTACGCCATTCCACTATAAGACTTTATGGAACACACTGAGAAAGAGAAAAGCAGCCCCTGACATCTGGAAGCTGGCCTGCTACTATCAGCTAGGCCTTGTTGTTGCTACAAACTGGCCAGCAGCTCAGAGTGAGGCACTCACAGCTAGATCCTGATGATTCTCCTCTTGAAAATAAACAACTTCAGAGAACATCAACATCAGAGAAGGGCACTCTGTGACCATAATGGACAAAGAATAAACAACATCACTCTGTAATCATGCCTGAACAAAGCAAAAAACATGAATACCATCCAAATCATAAAAATGACTAAATATCTCCCCACCATGCCTTACATGAATGACTTGCTTCTTTACCAGTAAGTTTTAACTTCACCCCACCCAGTCTTCTTTCCTTCTATATAAGATTAAGATACTCAATCATAGAATTATCTCTGCTTCCTAACAGCATCCAATACAAATCAAAGCCCCATTTCTTTAAACTCTTTCCAAATCACCCCGCACAAGCCCAAATCCTATTTTTAAAAGTTCCTTTCAAATGCTCTCTTATTGAAACACCCCACAATTCCCAATGGTGTGCATTTTCCCTTACTGCAACATGCAATCAACGCAACTTGTCCAACTACAGGTATATTCCTGGTGGTGTTTGGCTGGAGAGCAGTGACAAAGCTCAGAAAAAAATTACAGACCTCCAGACAACTGCATTTCAAATTTAGATACAAGACTGATGACTGGCTCCCATCTTCTGCCCAACCTCTATTCTCAAGAGGGAAGGGCTAAAGTTTTTATCTGCAGTACATGGAGTGAGCCATGGAGATGAAGGCAAGACCCTGGTAGAAAAAGGCAGGTAAACTCACCTAGGGAAGCAGTAAAGACAGCATGATTCCTGGCATCTCCATTATATCCCCACTCTATGTGGCCAAAAGGAAGCCAAGTAAATTAGAGGGTCCTAAAATCTCCACTGTTGTAAAAGTCCTAGTGAACCCCAGAACTGCACCAAAAATACTACAGCCAAGTTAGGGAGCGTAAACCATAGCCAGAATAAGGAAGAATTTAAATTGTGCCGCTAGACCCCAAAATTCCCTGCCCGCTAGTTTCGTTAAGTTCTCCTTGGTCCTTTCATTAGCCTTACAACAAGCATTTTATGTAACCAACCTAGCTGGATCCCACATAACCCTGTTATGGTGGAGGTTTAAACTTTATAGGGCTGTAAATATAGTACAGGCTATGAAATCAGTCTGCCTGGATTCAAACTCTCGTTCCATCACACGCTGACTATGCCACCTTGGCTACATGCTGTGAAATACCTACTTCATATGCTTGTTGTGAAACTCAAATGAGATACCTAGTAAGCACTCAATAAATGTTATTTATTATTAATTTAGTGAAGGGATTCTGAGGATATTTTGGTACTGTTATGTATTAATCTGTGACCATTTTAAAGTAACAGCTATATCAGTGAAAGTGGCAACATAAGAAAACCATTTGGAAGGTACCATCTAAGTAAATGCACTCAAAGAATAAGAGTACTGGGGTGCCTGGGAGGCTCAGTCAGTTAAGCGACCAGCTCTTGATCTCAGCTCAGGTTTTGATCTCAGGGTTGCGAGTTCAAGCCCCCTTGGGCTCCATGCTAGGTGTGGAGCCTACTTAAAGAAGAACAGATGGACCAAAAGACAAGTGATGCTGTGCAACTACGGCAGGTGTAAAGAACAGGAACATATAAATTACTGTCCGTATTTCAGTTCTCCTGCTGGATATTTAATAAGCTCGAGTCAGTGCTTTCGTATCCTGGGTAACAGTTCATGTGTGCATACTATTCATTGGTTCATGCAGGTCACACATGAACCAATGAAAAATCTGTGTATGAACCAAGGATCATAATTAATCCAATTCTGTGCACCTGAAGTTCAAAAGAAAAAGGAAAAAAAAAAAAGCCAGCAACAGGAAGAAAGAAAATAGATCATAGCCACCTGGTTAATAGATTTTAGCTACGTCATCACTGAAATAATTGACAAGAGAACTCTGAGATATTCATAATATTAAAGACAAAACAGGATTACTACATGAGTATTTACAAGTTAAACACTACACAATATACAAAAATTAACTCAAAATGGATCAAAGACCCCAAATGTAAGAGTTAAAACTCTAAGAAGAAAACATAGGTGGAAATCTTCATGACATTAGATTTGGTGATGATTTCTTTAATAAAACACCAAAAGCACAGGCAAAAAAAAGAAAAAAAATGTATAAAATGAACTTCATCAAAATTAACAACTTTTGTGCATCAAAGAACATTATCAATAGAGTAAAAAGGCAACCCACAGAATGGGAGAAAATATCTGCAAATTTGATAGTTAATAAGGGATTAATATCCAGAATATATAAAGAACTCCTGAAAGTCAACAACTAAAACAACCTAATTCAAAACGGGCAAAGGATTCAAATAGATATTTCTCCAAAGAAGATATACAAATGGCCAGGAAGAACATAAAATAGTGCTCAACATCACTAACCATCAGGGAAATGCAAATAAAAGCCACAATGAGATACCACTGCACACCCATTAGGATAACAATTATATTTTAAAACAACACGTGTTAGTGGAAAAACTGGAATCCTGGAGCGCTGCTGGTGGGACTGTGAAATGGTACAGCCACTGCAGCAAACAGCAATTTTTCCCAAAAAAATTAAACATAGAATTTTTTTTTTATGTGATCCCACAATTCCACTTCTCGGTATGCACATATCTAAAAGAAGTGAAAGCAAGGTCTCGAAGAGGTATTTGTACTTCTACACCCATGTTCATAGCAGCACTATTTACAAAGGCCAAGAAATAACCCAAATGTCCAGTGATGAATGAATGGGTAAACAAAATATCGTTATGTCCATACAAGTGAATATCATCCAATGTTAAAAAGGAAAAAAATTCTGACACATGCTACGAGATGCATGAAACTCGAAAACCTTATGCTGATTGAAATAAGCCAGACATGAGAGGACAAATACTGTATGATTTCACTTATATGAGATACCTGGAATAGTCAGATTCATAGAGACAGAAGTAGAATGGTGGTTACCAAGAGCTGGAAGAAGAAAGAAATGGTAAGTTAATGACTCATGGGGACAGTTTCAGTTTGGAATGACAGCAAAGTTCTAGAGATGTGCAGTGGTGACGGTTGCACAAGAGTGAATGTACTTAACGCCACTGAATTGTACACTTAAAAATGTTAATCACATGCTATGTATATTGTATCAGAAAGAAAGGTAAAACTTACAGCATTACATGGCAAAACCAAAAAAGAGTTAAATAAGAGAATTGGCAACATGTCCTAGAGAAAACTCAAGTATCTATGTTCACTCTAAATACGAATAATTTGATAAAAGAATGCCAAAGACGGGAAACCCAATGAGCCTGTTCACTTCTGCACAGCTTCTGTAGAGGGTGGAGTGCATTCACCACCCAGAGGTGCTGGTTCAGAGGAAGTTGGGGTGACAAGGGGCAGAACTAAGGAACTTTAAAATCAGTGCCAAGGGCGCCTGGGTGGCTCAGTTGGTTAAGCGACTGCCTTCGGCTCAGGTCATGATCCTGGAGTCCCGGGATCGAGTCCCGCATCGGGCTCCCTGCTCGGCAGGGAGTCTGCTTCTCCCTCTGACCCTCCTCCCTCTCATGCTCTCTGTCTCTCATTCTCTCTCAAATAAATAAAAATAAATAAAAAATAAAAAATAAAATCAGTGCCAAAACTAAGTTGTTTTCAGAGTAGCAAAGGTAATAAAGCTCCTGGCTACTATAACATGAGTCCTTTTCTCAATCCAAACGACAGAATATCTAATTAAAAAGTAAAGCCAAAAACAAATAGATCAATGGAACAGCATGGATTACAAAATTAAACCCCACAATTATAGTTACCTAAGTCATGACAAACGTCATAAACGGTGCTAAAGCGACTGGACATCCAGGTGGGGAAAAAAAAAAGACTCCTACCACAAAACATACACAAAAAATAAATTCCAGATGACTGCAGATCTGAATGGGTAGAGTAGATCAATAAAGCATTTAAAGAAAACACAGAGAATACCTTCATAATTTTGGAGTAGGCAAAGATTTCTTAAACAAGACACAAAGTACTGACCATAAAACAATTTCTGTTAAAGCGAACTATATGAAAATTAAGAATTTCTCATCAGAAGATAGATCATTGAGTGTTAAAGCATCCACAAAATGGAAAAAAAATTTGCAATACATATATCTGACCAAAGTATCATATTCGGAAAACATAAAGAAAACTTGGAAATCAATATTTAAGAGACTGAAGGACTAATTTAAAAATGGGGAAAAGACGTGAAGCTGCTTCACAAGAGTTGCAAATGACCATAAATACATGAAAAGGCACTCAAATTCATTACTCACCAGGGCGGTGCAAATACAATTTTGCGCGGTGAGCACGATGAGACGCTCGCTACAATGGCTTAGACGAAAGGGCAGGCGGAGCGGGTAGGAGCGGCCGCCCGCACGCGGAGCCGTGGGAGCGCACCCCGGCACGAGCCTCGGGCAGCGGCAGAAGAGCCGTCCCACCCCGCGGCGCGGCCCCGCGCCAGAGACGCACACGGGCCCCCGCAAACGGGACGCGCCGGAGCCCGGCCCGGGAACTCCTGAGGCGCCCGTCGGAGGAGAGGCAGCTGCGCCACGGCCCCGCGCCCGCAGCGTTCAGAGCGCCCGACTCCGAGCTACGGCGGCGCCAAGTGACCTCCACCTGCAGGACCAGGAAGGACACGAGAGGCCGCCCCGCAGCAGAACTTTCCATGCGCCGCCGGGCTTGCGGCCGAACGCGGGAGCCGCTAGTCGGGGCGGAGCGGGCACGGAGACACAGACGCGAGCGCACCGGGCTGCGGTGCGCGGGGAGAGGGCAGCACAGCCACGTCCGAGCGGAGCGGCAGGGACGGAGCCGCGCGCCCCGCACCACTGCCCCGAGCGCGGCGGACGTCGCCTGCACCGCCGGGCTCCCACCCAAACCCGCAGGGTGCTGACTAACGGGAGCGGAGCCGCAGAGCGGGGCTGCGGGCGCTCGGCAGTCCGGGCCGGGCCGCCACCACGTGCGCGGGCCGGCCGGGCCGGCGTGCAGCCCCCGCTCCGAGAAGGGCGCGAGGGGACCGCGCAGGTGCTGCGCGGCGCTCCCCGCCGGGGGGTCCGCCGGCCCGACGGCACGGCGCTGCGCCCACCGGAGCTCCGGCGCGGGGGGCGCGGGGCACGCAAGGCGGGGGGCGCGGGGGGCGCGGGGCAGGAGGCAGCCAGCACCGAGGGCCGGGGCGCCGGGCGCGGCGGGGGGAGGGGCGGGGGCGTGGCCGCGGGGCCCGGGAGCGCGGGGCGGGGGGGGCGGCCGGGGGCGCGGCCCGGGGCAGGGGAGCGGCTGGCAGCACGGCCGCAGGGGCGGGGGCCGGCTCACCGTGGTCTCCCGCACTTGGCTGTGGAAGTGCTGTTCCCGCGCCGACACCTCGTCCTGCCCTTCCATCCTCCCTCATGCCCGCCGCCGCGCCGCCCGCGTCCGCGCGCTCCGCCGCACCATCGCCCGCCGGTCCGGGACGGGAGCAGACTGACAGCGGGCCGCCGTCCGCACAGTCGGCTACCGCGACCGCCGCCGCCGCCTCAACCGCCTCAGCCGCCTCAGCTGCCGCCCCAGCCGCCGCCTCAGGCGAAGCCGCTCTAGCTGCGGAGGGCGGGCGCGGGGCGGGGCCGGGGCGGGACCTGACGTCAGAGGTAGGCGCTTTCGCGTCAGAGGAGCGCGCCGCGGCGTCTGCGAACGGGAGCCGCCGAGGGGCGTGGCCTATTGGAGGGGAGGCGGGGCCACGCCCCCAGGAAAGTGGAGGCCGGAGCCAGGCTGTCAGGACCAGTACCCAGCCGGTGGGGACGGGACGCGGGTCGGTCTGCAGGAACAGGTTCTTCCTCCTGAAGTAGGAGCGGGTGAGCGGCCGGCCACGGCCTCGGGGCAGTTGTTCCCGGCAGAAGGGAATCCTCGTGGCCCGGCACCGCCGGCGGAGCACTGCGCAGGGTCAAGCCGGAGGTCTCCCACGAAAACTTGGCTCCGCCAAAGCAGGTCAAAGGCCGGGAGGGACTTGCTTCGGACACGTTTTGGGCGGACCCCTGGAACCCTGGCTTCTGTGGACCTGATACCGGGTTTCCCCGCCTGGAAAGCGTAGATAGCCCTGAATGTGAGGCCCTTGCCAACTCGGCAGAGTCGCCCTCCCTGCCCCCGGGGTGTTCTACGACCCCCCGGAGACCCTCCGCAGACGTTTATGTTAGGGACCTCCAAACATACCGAACACAGTCATTCATCCCCATTGTACGTTCAGTATCTTTTTTGGATTTTTGCCATGAAACTGAGTTTGAAGGAATATTTATCATTTTACTTTTGGGTTTATTTGACTATAAGGAAGTCATTTAAATTGCTGTTGGCTGTGTGATTTTGGGGGGCATCTCTAACCGAAAATTCTAACGAAGTAAGAAAATCTAGAAATTGCTTTCAAATCATTTTAATGATATATGTGCATTTAGATTTTTCAGTATCTTTTGCAATTTTGAGTTAAAAATGTTTTCATGACTCAAAAAAAGTTTTTAAGGTCTCCAAAAATCGTGTCAACTCCATATACTGTGCTTATGATGCAGTAGGCTGTAAATTGTTGGTAGTGGGAGGACTCAGAACATGAGGTTTGTTCTGAGGGGGTGCCCCTGCGGCCATAGGCTGATAAGAAACCAGGAATGCTTCCAACTGCTTAAATGCAGTGTTCACTTTTATTTTTAAAATGTCTCAGAGTCCAAAAGAACCAGGGAAAGACAAAGTATCTGAATCTGTTTTTCTAGACACCCAGATTCTGAGAGCTGGGTTAAATACTTGTCCAAAATGATCTGCATAACTTCTGGGTTAATCTCTCCAGATCAGAGGGTAAGCAGATCAGATTTTAAGATGTAAGGTATTTAGGCGTGTTCCAGAAAGTGGGTGTATGTATTTCTGCTCTTTCTAACCCAACCTCCAAGCATCTAGAACTTTATGTTTTCTTTAGTCCTTAGCCCAGGGTAGGAGCCTTCAAAAATGGCCAGAAGCTTACCCCTCCCTATACATTCTCCTGTTTGCCTTGTGGCGTTGCCCCTCCTTCCATCAAGAAGTGGTGTTGGGGCGCCTGGGTGGCTCAGTCATTAAGCATCTGAGTTCAGCTCAGGTCATGATCCCAGGGTCCTGAGATAGAGCCCTGCATCAGGATCCCTGCTCAGCGGGAAGCCTGCTTCTCCCTCTTCCACTCCCCCCGCTTGTGTTCCCTCTCTAGCTGTCTCTCTCTGTCAAATAAATAAATAAAATCTTTTAAAAAGAAAGGAAGGGAGGAAAGAAAGAAAGAAAGAAATGGTGTTTATTTTCCACCCCCTTGAATCTGGGCCTGAACAGGTGACTTGCTTTGGCCAGAAGAACAGTAGAAACTATGAAGCTACTTTGAAAAGTGCTTGTGCATCAGGACTTGTCCCTTCTTACCACCCCTGGGCATCCTCCAACTGCTACTGTGCAAATAAGCCCCAACCAAGCTAGAGATAGGGATCCCAGTTTTCTCTGGCACCTATCTAACACACTCTTTTTTGCATCCCTCTAAAACATAAATCTTCCCAAAACAGTTTTTCTCCCCTGCTCAATGCACTGCAATGCAGTTATTCTCACTAACTGTAGAATAAAATTAAACTCCTTAACTTGGCATTCAAGAGCTTGACTTTGGGGCCCCACCCCACTCTTCCAGACATCCCCCCACTTCATTCCCTGAAGAGCTCTTGGCTACAGCCTGGCTTCCTCCTCTCTCCAATCCCCAATTCCAAGGGCTAGCCCCTTTACTTCCTCCATATCCTCTTTCCTACTATTCAGAGTCAGTGCTACCTCCCTTCAGCGTTCCCACCAAGACCTTCCTTTTCCGAAAAGGGAACCCTCTTACACTGCTGGTGGGACTGCAAGCTGGTATAGCCACTCTGGAAAACAGTATGGAGTTTCCTCAAAAACTGAAAATAGACCTACCCTACGACCCAGCAATTGCACTACTAGGTATTTACCCAAAGGATACAGACGTAGTAATCCAAAGGGGCACCTGCACCCCAGTGTTTATAGCAGCAATGTCCACAATAGCCAAACTATGGAAAGAGCCCAGATGTCCATTGACAGATGAATGGATAAAGAAGATGTGGTTCATATATACAATGGAATATTACTCAGCATCAAAAAGAATGAAGTCTTACCATTTGCAACAATGTGGATGGAACTAGAGGGTATTATGCTGAGCGAAATAAGTCAATCATAGACAACTATCATATGATTTCACTCATATGTGGAATTCAAGAAGGAAAAAAAGATGATCATAGGAGAAGGGAGGGGAAGAATAAAATAAGATGAAATCAGAGACGAGACAAACCATGAGACTCTTAACTCCAGGGAACAAACTGAGGGTTGCTGGAGGGGAAGTGGCTGGGGGATGGGGTAACTGGGTGATGGGCATTAAGGAGGACATGTGATAAAATGAGCACTGGGTGTTATATGCAACTGATGAATCAATGACCTCTACCCCAGAAACTAATACTACACTATATGTTAATTGACTTAATTTAAATTAAATAAATAAATAAATAAGACCTGTCTTCTCCACAAAGTCTTTCCTGATGATTCCAGACACTTCATTCACACATTCATCCAAAACTGTAGGGACACAATGGAAAGACTGCTGGGGTTCCTGGGTGGCTCAGTTGGTTAAGCATCTGACTTCCGCTCAGGCCATGATCCCAGAGTCCTGGGATCAAGTCCCGCATCAGGCTCCCTTGTCAATGGGGAGTCTGCTTCTCGCTTTCCCTCCATCCCTCTCCCCTGCTTGTGCTCTCTCCCTCTCTCTCTCTCTTTCTCAAGTAAATAAAGTCTTAAAAAGAGAGAGAGAGAGAAAGGGAGGAAGAAAGGAAAGAAGGAAGAAAAGAAAGAAAACTGCTTCAGTCCCTGCTCTCACAGAGGTCACAATCCAAGGGTAAAGCAGAAAGCTTACAGAGGTTATATTCCTAGCCATTCATTTGACCCTTAGCACACATGCCCTTGTATCTGTGTCTAGTGACAGTCAACGTATAAGCTCTTTAAGGTCTAGAGCATCTTTTCTTGCATCTTGTAAACATCTGTGCACTTCCTGCAATACCTAATAGAATGCCTTGCACAAAGTAGACACCTAACAAATATTTCTTGGTCAGTAGGCTGGTTGCCCTGAGAAATTTCCCAGACTTCTTCACATTTCAGTATGTCTTCAAATTTCTATATGGATGTAAATAATTGCCTGGGCCTTGCTGGTGCTTCCAACCTTACCGTTCACGGACGTCCGTGATGGAAGGCCATGCTTGTCACTCTGTCCTCTGGCTTCACTGCCACGTCATGTCCTTGAAACTGCTACAATTCCAGGTAATTCCCCTCGCTTCACTAGGCCTTGCTTTGATTTTCTTGGTCACGATGAAATCAAAGTTTTGAGATACAAGGTGACAGAGACAATTTTTTTAACCTCTTTATGCCCTATACAAAACCAAGCCAAGCAGTATTGAGATGTACCCTGTACTCCTTCCAGCCTCTGTCAGAGGGGAGCTTTTTCTTTTTCCCTTAGCCAAATACAGCAAGAGAGATGAACAAGAAAAAGTCTAGAAACAGCCCAGCTATCCCTCTGCAGTGGAATGGGTAAATAAACTGTGATGTGTTCATGCAATGGAATAATCCCCTGGGGTAAAAAATCAATGAGCTACAGCTGCAAGCAACAATATGGACAAATCTCTGAAACAGTGTTGAGCAAAAGGCCGAACAATGCATACCGTATGATTCCATCTGTTTGAAGTTCCAAACCGTGCAAAACAAAACAAGGTATTACTGAGGGATACAAACATGTAGTAGAATTTTTTTTTTAAGTTGTTTTTTTTTTTGACAGAGAGAGAGAGAGTGTGCACGCGAGAACAGGAACACAAGCAGGGGGAGTGGGAGAGGGAGAAGCAGACTCCCCGCTGAGCAGGGAGCCTGATGTGGGACTCGATCCCGGGACTCCAGGATCATGACCTGAGCCAAAGGCAGTCACTTAACCAACTGAGCCACCCAGGCTCCCTGGTAGTAGAATTATAGAGAGAGGGGGGGAAGGATAAACTTCCAGGAAGGAAGGTCAGGGCAGAGAATGGTGGGAGGTGCTCAGGGGGCCGCAGAGATGACTGTGCTCATTGCTAAGACTTGTCGTATCTGGACCCTGGATGTGGCTGTTGCCACTTGCGTAATGGATCCCACAGGGGATCCCCCTCACGTCACTGTAACGGGTCTCTCTAATTGGCGGAGCCTGGGTCACGTGGCTACACCTGAGTTGCAAAGGAAGTGAGTATGGGATATTTTTGGCTTCTTTTTTGGGATGGAGTCCCTGCCTCACAGGATATGGGATTCTCATAACATGGAAAGGGGCTTCGGATATGATTCAGCCTAAAGGAATTATTTGGTCCAAATACAAAGTTCTCTGATGCCCCAGCATAACCAAAGTATAAAATTTAGACTCTCTAGAGAAACAGATGGACTTTAGGGTTTTGTTAAGTGATAACCAGCCAGCGCTGTGCTGGAAACCAGCTCTCAAACACCGGTTGTTAATTTTTAGGAATTTTGTGAGCCAACTGTTAAACATAACCATTATTTCAAGCTAAGTTATATAAACTTACATTCAAATTATATTTTTAAGGGATGCCTGGGTGGCTCAGTCGGTTAATCATCTGCCTTTGGCTCGGGTCATGATCCCAGAGTCCTGGGATCGAGTCTGGCATCCGGTTCCTTGCTTGGCACGGAGCCTGCTTCTCTCCCTGCTTGTGCTCGCTCGTTCTCTCTCTGATAAATAAATAAACTCTTTTTAAAAATTATATTTTTAAAAGGTAGCAAATACTCAAAAGCCATCATGTCTTAATTATTTTATTGTACTTTACTCTCTGCTGTGCTCCTAAAGTTACCTCAGTCTACAGCAGTGTGTTACTCTTCCTTCAGCGACCTCACTTTGGCAGCTGCAATCAGCCATGGTGGGAGCATTTACACCATGGAAATCAGCAAATGATACAAATCAGGGCCCTTTTTCCTCCCCCTTGTAGAGCAATTATTAGTTATAACATACCATGGAAGCTGGCAAAGTTTTGGAAAGCACCTAAGTGAAGATTTTCCATATTGGGAGCTAATGTCAAACAACAAGCTGATCAAAGTTGGTGTCCTTGGAGGGAAATTGAGGGGAATGAGACACTCATCTGATGGCTGATCATCCCAGGTGTCTGGAGAGGTAGAGGGCTCCTACAGGGAAAATAGGATTTTCTCAGGAAAACAGTTCTAACCCCATGAGAGTACAGCTAGGTTTCACATTGATCGGAACTCACCAGTGGTTTGTGTATTTGATGGTTTTTCTAAAGGGCCAAAATAAAATCACTCCCTATCACGGGAGAAGCAGCAAGCACAGGTCCAGGTGCAGAGAGGGGATAGACCTTGTGGGAGTTTATCAGTCTCCCGGAGATGCCATAACAGAGTACCCCAGACCGGGCAGATTAACAGAATCTGAATTTCTCACAGCTCTGGAGGCTGGAAGTCTGACTTGAAGGCACCAGCGGGGCTAGCTGTTCCTGAGGCTCTCTCCTTGGCTTGTGGACGGCTGTCTTTTCTGTCATCCCTCTGTGTGTCTGTCCCATCTCCTCTTCTTACAAGGACACCAGACACATTGAACTAGGGCCCTCCCATAGGACCTCATTTAACTTAATCACCTCTTTGTGTTTTTTGTTTTGTTTTGTTGGGGTTTTTTTAGAGAGAGAGAGAGCAGGGGTAGGGGGTGGTAAGAGAGGGAGAGAGGGAAGAGAATCCCAAGCAGGCTCCACGCCCAGCATGGAGCCTAACACAAGGCTAGATCTCACAACCCTAAGATCACGACCTGAACCAAAATCAAGAGTCGGACGCTAAACCAACTGAGCCACCCACGTGCCCCAAATTAAACACCTCTTTGAAGACCCCATACCAATTAGAGTCACATTCTGAGGTCCTGGGATCAGGATGTCCACATGTGAATTTAGAGGGACACAATTCAGCCCAATAGGGAGCATGTTTAACTACTCTTCTGACTGTCTGCTTTTCTGAGGGAGATAAACAGCAAGATCATCCTCCAGAGGGAAGAATGTAGTGTTTGAGGTCCTGGGAGAGAAGAGGTATGACATAGTCACCAAGGGGCAGGCAGGAGTGGACACAGTCATAGGGTACTAGCAGGGGCAGACACAGTAGGGGTGCGGGCAGGGGTGGACAGAGCCCCCGGGGCGGGCAGGGTGGATGAGGAAAGGCACATCATTTCCAGGTAGCACTAAGCTCTAGCTTGGCTCCAGACCCCAGCATCTAACTGCTCCCTCTGCCCAGTAGTGCCCCAGGCCCTGCTATCCAGTTATTGTGTTCGATGCTGGCCAGCACTTGTTAACATCAATAGATGAACTGCTCCTCTGAAACCTAGAGGGGATGGTGCTTATGAACAGTGTCAGACATTCGAGTACTGGGTTGGAATACCAGCTTTACCACTTCTTGGTTGGATGGTTCGGGGCAAGTTACTGATCTGCTTTGTGCCCTTGTTTTCTCATCTGTAAATCAGCTGGAAATAATGAAGAGGCTTCACTAGCATTTGGTCATTGTAATGAAATGCCATATCCACGAAGTGCAAAGGCACCGAAAGTTAGCTGTCATCACCATTGTCATCTGAAAAACCAGGGCCTCAGCATGGATTGCGCTGACATTTACATATTGGGTTATGTACCCACGAAATAGTCACAAATTTCAAGGAAATTCATGGCAAACTTATAACTCCTACACAGGGGATGAAAGACAATAATTACAGTGGAAGAGCGGAGCTTCAATTTGCCAAGATAATTGCGTGGCTGTGGGTATCCAAGAGTTGGACTTAGAAGGACCAACCAAAGGAAATGAAGGGATGTGGACCTGGCGTTGGCGGGGGTGGGCGTGATTACAGGGAATCATGGGAAATATAAGTCCACAGATTGAAAGGGCATCCCCTCCTCGACTTGCCCTTTAACCTTGGTGTCAGCTTCTGATTTGGAAAAGATTCTGTCTTAGGTGAGTCACGTGGTTTTCACCCACCCTGCTAACTCTCACTGAAGCAGGAATAAAGAGATGATCAAGGCCGCTTGCGGAGGAAAGGAGAGGGACGTGAGGAATTCATGTGTGGGGAGAATTTGGTCTTATTCACCTAGCGTGCCATCAGCTTACTGTGGCGTGAATCACCCTTTCCACAATAATGTATCAGATGCCACAAGAAAGGGGGACCCGCTAAATTCCAAGAGAAGACACCTGTAGACATCTTTAAAGGTTTTCCCCTTGCAGTATCCACACAAAATTGCCTGATCTCTGACTCAGAAACAACTAGAGGAGGCTCACTTTCTCACTGAGGTGTATGTCCGGTGACGGGGAGCAAAACAGCAGCAGGGATGGCGGCCTGGGCCAACAAAGCAGGAGAACCAGGAGGAGACGGGACCCGCCAAGGCTGGTCGGGGATGAATCAGGAGTACTGGGCGTGTTCTTGGACTCACCGCAGCCATGGTTTTGTCATGACAACTCCCTGCGGCTCAGCAGGGCCTGCTGGGGCCCAAAGCCAAGGTGCAGAAACCCTCTGAGAAAACATCCTTGGCTGGCAGAGCCAGCTCAGAGACGGCTCTAGAAGAAGGAGTTAAGTGCTCAGGAAAAGGGAGGCTGACCTTCCTTCCCCTTTTTATGATAGCTTGTTAACTCTTCTGTCTAAGGAAAATGAAGGAAACGATGAGGAACGTACCTTGAAGAAGTGAACCCTTCTCCTCTCTCCCTCAGACCTGCCCTCTGGGGGCACCAGGGGTGAGGGCCTCTGGCCATTCCTCCTACACACATAGAAGTATCTGTTACACAGTCCAGAGCTACTTTGCCACTTGATACTTTTATTTGACACATATCTTGGCTATGGCACCACATCACTATGTACAACTCTGTCATGCTTCCCACCGCTTCATCAGTACTCCTTTGACTAGGACTTTTTACATTTATTGATCTAGTCTTATGTGGATAGACATTTAGATTGTGTGGTTTTTTATTTTCTAGTCTTATCAGAACAGTGCTATACCGTATATCCTTTGTACATATATTTTTGCACGCCTGTAGGAGTCTTGCGGGCGAGTGGGCCACTGGAGAGAATCTCCTCTGGTTTGCTCCAGATGAAGCCAAGGCAGCCCAGGGGCTTTAGGCAAAGGCTGCACGGGGCCCAGGTCCATCACGGCAGAGGGCTCCCGGGGCACCTGGGGGACAGAGCCAAAGCTGGCTGGGAAGGGACTGGGTCACATTTGGAGTCTTCACTGGCCACTGGGCCTGGGGAGGGAGACTGCCCTCAGGGACCTTGGGGAATTCAGGCAGACCTCACCCAGGCCTCCCTCAGAGCTGCCGCCCCCGGGACAGGCCCACTGAGGGTAAATGAAGTCAGCAATGCCAGAAGGGAGGGGTCAGCCGGGACACTCTCTTGCCTATTCCAGCGGCTTTAGAAAACACTAATTTAGGGGCGCCTGGGTGGCTCAGTCATTAAGCGTCTGCCTTCGGCTCAGGTCATGATCCCAGGGTCCTGGGATCGAGCCTAGTATAAGGCTCCCTGCTCCGCGGGAAGCCTGCTTCTCCCTCTCCCACTCCTCCTGCTTGTGTTCCCTCTCTCACTGTGTCTCTCTTTGTCAAATAAACAAATAAAATCTTTAAAAAAAAAAAGAAAAGAAAACACTAATTCAGCCCCTGAGCGCCCAGGCCACATGCTTGAGAACTGGGCCCGGGAGGGAGGGGTGGTGGCAGGAGGGGCGCAATCCAGGTTCACTGTCATAACGAGTAGTCCCTGAACAAGAACCAGCCCCCAGCTGTCGGCTGTAACCTCAAGGGCATGAGGCAGGCATCTCGCCCGGTGTTACTTAGGGAGCTAGAAAGGCTTATAACATACAGCTTGTAACACTGACAAAATATCTTGGTTACCTTGCACTCCTGAGCTGCGGCAGGCCTAAACATCCTGCGGCTTATGTTCCTCTTTCATCATCTTTCTAACCCAATTTTCAAGTGAGTGTCATAAAAATCACTCTATCCAGGAAGTCAGTGCCGTAATCTCCACGACATAAACCTTAACAGCAAGATACAGAATGCTGTCGGGACGCCCTGACGTGCTCTCACAATGTGCCCCTTCGGGAACTTACGGCGGCTCGGCGGGACACGAGGATCCACACCGGGGAACGGAACAGAGGAACCGCTCGCCTGTCGCTGGGGACACGTTAGGTTTTGTGAGAAACTGCGGTCTGAGAGGACACAGAAGCATTACTCCATCGGCGCGGGTCCGCTCGTTCGAGCGTTTGCCTTCTGGGAAGGTCTCTTTGACCATAAAACATCAAGACAAGTGCACAAACAAAACATGAGCCCGAGACCCTGCGCTGCTCTATGTCTTCACGTGATGTACGGCTCGGCCGAAGTCCTTGCCGTCGTCGTTGATGTACCTGTGTGCACGGCTTGTCTCCGTTCGCGTCAGCTCTCCAAGGGCAGGGCCAGGCCCCTGTCACTTCTCTCTCTGGTCTTGCTTCGGTTCTCCCTGGGCTGCGCAGGAAAGGCTCGCCGTAGACGACGACTCGGAGGTCACAGACCGTCACAGACGCCTCGAAATGCCTTGCTTGCTCGCCTCATCAAGAAATCTTCAGTTGAGGCAAAACGCCCTCCAAGCTGGACACTTAGAAATTCAACCCAAGAACCACACACACAAGCCCTGGCTCGGAAGCTGCTGCTGGTAGAGAGGCTTAGCTTGCTGTTTGTGCGATGGGGCGCTGCACGCCGGGGCTTGCAGTGTTGGAAACATGAACGGGGGGCTGGGATCCGTGTCCCACTAAGGCTGGTACCTGGGCTGCAGCCTCGGGGCCCCCACCTCCCCCTGGCTCCACCAGCCGGGTCCCACCTGCCTGCCCCCCATCCTCTTGGCAGAGGGGCCCTGGAGGAGGCCGGCGGCGGCTCTGGGAGCCCGGGCGGAGCTAGGGGGCAGTCGTGCTACGTGAGCCGCTCAGGCGGCTGGGGACTTGCGGCTCCAGGGCCGAGTCTCGGTCTCCTGTCCCCAGGACTCCCAGGCTTTGAGCTCAAGTCAGAGTACCGACATCTTTTGGACCAAAGATGACACTATTTATCCTGCTTATCTTTACACTTCATTTTTCCTTCCTCGTGGACTTAGCCCAGATCTTAGGGCGACGTCTTATAATGGAACCGAGACACGATGTTACACAGAAGGAAGCTGAGGCTGGGAGGGGTCAGTGCTCAGCATATGGTCCTCTGCGTGGCCTTGTCCCAGCACAGGCCGGGCGGCCCGCTCCTCCGTCCTCCTTGCCGCCCGCGGGCTCTTCCCCTGGGACCCCGCCGAACCAACTGCACGCTTCTCTGGGGAATAGGTCTTGAAGTGGGATGGCCTCCCCAGCGGGGCCTGAACAGCCCATCGCTAAGAACATTCTGCTGGTATGTGGTATTTTACTCATTATTTAAATTCACAGTAACCCGCCAAGATAAACTAGGGTTATCACCCCTTTTCAACAGATGAGGAATCTGAAATATAAGGTGATTAGCGCACCCAGGCTGGCACAGAGAATGAGCAGCAGAGGCAGCTCTGAATTCCTGACCTCTGTCCCAAGCCCAGAGCCCTCTGTGACGTGCCCCACGGCCAATCCAGGAGAAAGGGGGAGAACGGGGGATGGGACTGGGGGAGCATAGACATGTGGATATAGACACGGCTGCAGTGGAGACAGACATAGCTATGCTATGGCTAGGGATCTAGAGATCATAAACGTAGTGACAGTCATTGATACACTAGGACTATCGATCTGATGGTTATGCATGCAGAGGTAAATACATAGTCATAGATAGACATTGACAGAGATAGAGACAGATACAAAGTGCTCCTTTGAGCTGGCCAAATTAAAATTCTTTTTTTTAAAGATTTTATTTATTTGACAGAGAAAGTGAGAGAAGGAACACAAGCAGGGGGAGTGGGAGAGGGAGAAGCAGGCTTCCCGCTGAGCAGGGAGCCCGATGCGGGACTCGATCCCAGGACCCTGGGATCATGACCTGAGCCAAAAGCAGACACAACCGACTGAGCCACCCAGGTGCCCCCCAAATTAAAATTCAGAGATGCAACTAGAAAGCCTGGGTCTAGAGACTGTAGCTCCTGTCTTCCTTCAGTCCACAGACCTCCTTGCTGAAGGGAGGCCATGCCAGGGAGTGCAGGATGCTGGTTCCATAGACTCAAAGGCATGATAAAATTTCCCTCTCTCTTGTTCATCAAACTCAACATTCTATATAGTTAGAAAATTTTGGAGCTTCCTGGGACAGCGTGGGAGAGTAGTTTATAAATAATTCTACTTTGTCTTTATATATGCAAGGATAGAAGGGAAACTCAAAAAAAAAAAAAAACAGTAAAAATATTTGTTATATATTTTACTATTATAAAATTAAATTATAATTTAAGAGCTTCAATACATTTCTAACCATGGTAGATTTTAAGGTAATTATGTGTCTCTTCAGTAATATATTTGCTATCAACTTATTGCATAAAAGGATTGCTTGTGAATTCAAAATTATTTTTAGATTTATAGCCCTTTCAAGTGAAAAGGGGGTTTTTCAGAAATACTTCCGATTTCCAATGTCTGGTGAATCTTCCATTTGCCATCAATAATGCCTCCAACAGAAATCCTCCTTCATATAAATCCAACCTGACATTCCTATAATGCACAGTGCAAGAGAGTGCTCTTAGGGCAAGAAATAATATCTCTGTGAATTATATTAGGCCAGCCTGTTGAAAACATTCATCCCACAATTTATGAATTCAGATGCTCCCGGAATATGCTTTGGTATTCCAAGGAGACGTAGGTGTTTTCATTTTCGTTGACTGTCTTGATAAATGTTTATCGTGGGCACTGAAAACTGCTGATCTGGAAAAACATTTTTGTACTCATTTGTTTGCCTGCCTCTAATGTTTATTACTCACATTATCAAAATTGTACAGCTCTATTATGCAGCCTAACGTTGTTTTGTTGTTGTGATTTTTCCAACATAAAGCAGCATCAGTGGAAGCCTCAATGTCCAACGTCCGGCTGTACCCCCACCTGGGCTCGGTCTGTCCAGGGGGAGCTTGGGGAGCACAGGAAGCAGAGGTCTGGCTGGAGACACTGTCCTGTTTAATGTCGTGTGACTTCATGTGACTTCATGTGCTGTGCAGTGTTGTGTTGCATTATGCTGCCCACAGTATATTGTATTACATTGTCCAGAGACCATAGAGGCATGGTTGCAATGCAGAAAATAATAATTTCGTGTGGACTGAGGATAGAGTAAGTGTTTGGGCTAAATGATACATACCGTGCACACTGTCTACATTCACTGGGCAGTTGCTACTCTCTTCACTTTCTGTCCTGTCACTGTATCATTACAATATGGGGTTTGATGGGGCACCTGGGTGGCTCAGTCGGTTAAGCGTCCGACTCCTGATTTCGGCTCAGGTCATGATCTCAGGGTGGTGGGATGGAGCCCCGTGTCGGGCTCCATGCTCAGTGGGGAGTCTGCTTGAGGTTCTCTCTCTCTCCCTCCCTCTGCCCCTCCCCCTGCTCGCTCTCTCCCTCTCTCAAATAAATAAATAAATCTTTAAAAAGAATATGAGGATTGATTTGTTCATTTGGTTGTTTTAAAAGTTAAAGTCTGGCAGAAAATCATAGGGGAAGGGAGGGAAAAATGAAACAAGATGAAACCAGAGAGGTAGACAAACCGTAAGAGACTCTCAATCTCAGGAAACAAACTGAGGGTTGCTGGAGTGGTGGGGGGTGGGAGGGATGGGGTGGCTGGGTGATGGACATTGGGGAGGGTGTGTGCTATGATGAGCACTGTGAATTGTGTAAGACTGATGAATCACAGACCTGTACCCCTGAAACAAATAATATATTATATGTTAATTAAAAAAAAAAGAAAGAAAAGTTATACTGATCACATTGAAAAAAAAAAAAAAGTTAAAGTCTGGGATCTCAAAACTTACCCAGCCTGCTGCCTCTGGATAAGTGTGTGTGTGTGTGTGTGTGTGTGTTGAAGATCCCAGGGAACTGGGATGCTACAATTTATCTTCATAACCAGTTCTAATGCCCAAGCTCCTGAGTCAGCAGCCTTTATCAATGTAAATGAGGAGGCTCAGTTCCTCTCAGGCTGCACACTCAGTTCTTCTTACAGTGACATCTGTCTTGCTTAGCTCCTGGCCTACGCCTGGGAGTGGGATTTAACCTGTTTTTTGAATAATATTTATAAGAAAAAGCATGCAAATAAACATGTAGCATTAAATGAAGAATTATTTGTGAAAGCCACTCAATCATTTCCTGTAGTTAGGTCACTGAAAAGGAACCATACACTATTCTTTTTCTGAAAGATTTGTTTCAGAAGCATTAGAAATCCAAGTGGGAATAAATCAGATTAATTTTCAAAATTAGCAGGGATAAGCTTTATTCTGAAATCATGAATGTTCTCTTTTAATTAAATTCAAATGCGGTTAATCCCTCTTAGGAATGTTATAATATTACATAGTAGACTGGCGTGTGGTGGGGGAAGGCGGCGAATATCCTTGATCCCTGTGAATAATTAGACCGGTTGGCTTGTAAAGCATAATGTCTAACATTGTAAAAATCCCAATCTTCTATTTCTGTCTCATTGGCAAAAATAAATAGGCTTGTGCTAGGCGTACACACTAAAACAGGAATTCAGTATTGTTCAAGGACACACACTACAGAGCCCCCGTGAGCTGGCAATGGTTTATTCAACTTGGTTTTCCTCTTCCCAAAAGCATATCAAGAGAATCATTAGATTAGCAGCTCTCACAATATGCTACTGCTCAGCCAGGTCATCAACCAAGGGGTAGGGACAGGAATCCATTCACTGGAGTGCCATGGGGACATGGCAAAGAGCTTGTTTCTGCTTCCCTGAACCACTAGGGGTCCAACAAGATGACAGCCGCCATCAACGTAAACATGGCTACCAGCCCAGCCTGCCCAAGCCCACCCTCATTCAGCACTTCCAAGCAGAGGCGGGCCTGAATCTCACAGACACACCCACACCCCTACCTCTTCTTCATTTACAGAGTCACGGTGGACCTTCTTCATCTGTTAATGATTGCAAGCAAGAGGAGACTCAAGCTTACACTGTGGGCAAAGTCAACACTTGCCTGCCCCACCCTAGGATAATGATGACGGTCTTCATGTGCTACACAGGGTGGGGGATACCTTGCTTGGGCGAGGAAGACTCCTACAATCACACCCTTCTTGTTCTCTTCGGTTTCACTCATTCAGTTCACCAGCATCACGTGCTCTGTGCTCAGCGTTATCCTAGGAAGTACAAGTACGTGCACAAATAAAGTTTATAAATAAATACAGGACACTACTTACAGGTCTCAGCTGTCCTGTGCTTACACATTAGGAAAGAGACAAATGTAATTAATCATTTTAATTAATTGATTAAAATATTAGGTAATGACTGATAAGTGCTAGATAGAGAATTAAAATAGGATCTTGTGGCAGAGCAGATTAGGTTGCTAGAGACACAAAGGGGGACTCTGAAATGTGGAAAGGGGAGAGTGGGCCAGAGGAACCACAGCAGCAGGACATCTTCCAAACCCCGGCCCTGGCCAGGCGTCCCTTGACCCACCACCCTAAACAGAAGGTGGCCCAGGAGGGCTCACCCCTTCCCCACACCCAACTGGAGTTCTGCCCACCAAGACCGGGTGACCGAGCAGCACCAGCAGGGCTGACCCACTGACAAGAAGTGACTGGGGGACACATGCCCTCCTGCACTTAGGGAAATGGGGTGGCCTGGGGCTCAAGCAGGGAGGACCCAGAAGCATTCTGGACCTCCTAAAGCACCAGGTAGCTTGGCCTGAGGAAGGTCCCTCTGCCCCTTCAGGTGGCACTAGCAGGACCGGTAGGAGCCCCACCAGCACCAGATAAAAGCACAGCAAACTAGCACCTCAAAGTTTCTGGACATTCGAACCCCAGCTTCTCAGAACCCCAGCTCACAAAAGTAGGCCAGGAGCTCTGTGCTGAATCTACACCGAGTGATCACCTGCCCCCTGAAATAAAAGCTTTGTGCCTCACCCAGAGTTCCCAGTCCGAGAGCCGAAATGTCTGGAGACACCTGAAGATCACCTGTCACACCCAGAACTAGAAAGGTCACAACAAATGGGAAAAGACAACTGGCGCCAACAACAAAATCAGATCAGATGTTGGAATTAATGGACAAGGAGTTTGAAGTAGACATCAGTAAAAATGCCCCAGGGAGTAATTACAAATTCTCTGAAAACAAATGAAAATAGAAACCTCAGTAAATAAATAAAAATTATTTTAAAAAATGAAAACCATGATTTCTGAGTCCAATTCTTTATTCCAGAAGCTCCTTTCTGAGGTAGCGTGCAGCTTAGCGCCGTCTCTGTCCGCTTCGGCCACTGTGGCATACCACGGCCTGAGCCAGAAAATGCAGATGACGGTGCTGCCCATCGACCTCCTCTTCAGATCCCTGCGGAATAGCCCCTGCATCCAGGTGTGGCATTAACGAGCATGTGAGCAGGCGGATAGAGGGCTATGTCATTGACGAGTACATGAACCTCAGATGACACGGAAGAGATTTATTCTAAAAGTCAGGAAAACGACGGGCTCAGATCATGCTAAAAGGGGTTGATGTTACTCTGCTCCAAAGTGTCTCCAACTAGAAATGATCAATGAAGTGAGAAATCCTTGAGAAGGCCATGTACTTTGTTTTTTGAGGTCGTTTCTTGGGAGAATAGTCTGAAAAAAATTTGTTCATACTGGTTTTTTTAAAAAAATTTTATTTATTTATTTGAGAGAGAGAGAGAGCACAAGCTGGGGAAGAAGCAAAGGGAGAGGGAGAAGCAGACTCCCCACTGAGCAGGGAGCCCGACGAGGGGCTCAATCCCAGAACCCCAGGATCACGACCTGAGCAGAAGGCAGATGCTTAACTGACTGAGCCACCCAGGTGCCCCATGTTCATACTGTTTTGATTACCTTTATGTTATTACCAGATGACAATAAATGCTGTGGGGTGCTTTTTACCTAAAAAGTAATAATCATAAATAAAGAATGAAAATTACAGAACTGAAAAAATACAGCAACCAAAATAGAAAACTCACTGGACAGGCTCCACAGTGCAGTAGAAATGACACATGAGAAATCAGTGAACTTGAGGACAGACCAGTGGAATTTACACCACCTCAACAAGAGAGAGAAAATGACAGAAAAAAAAGCACAGAGTTTCAGGGACTGTGGGACAATAATTAGTGCTCCAACATTCATTTCCTCAGAGTCCCAAAAGGAAAGGGAAGAAGGGTAGAGCTGAAAGTGGATTTAAGGAAACCCTAGCTGAAAACTTGGGAAATTTGATAAAATACATAAACCTCCAGATTCAAGAAGTTAGGTCACCTTAGACAGGATAAACCCCCCAAAATTCATTGACGATGCATCGAAATTAAACTTCTGGAAACACAGACCAAGACAAAATCTTGAAGGCAGCCAGAGAAGTCGCAAAGTACCGATAAAGGAACGCCAATTCAAAGGGCAGCAGATTCCTCGTCTGAGACCACAGAGGCCCAAAGGAAGCCGCGTGACGTTTTTCAGGTCCTGGAAGAAAAGAGCCATCAGGCACAAATTCTATACCCTCCGTCAAACTATCTTTGAGTAGTGAAGGGAAAATGGAGACATTCTGGGAAGCAGAAAAACCGAAACACTCGGTCACCTGCAGACCCTTCCAGAACAGCCACAGGAAGTCATCGGAAGGTCAGGGCGATGAGGCAGGCAGGGGCCTGGGGACATCAGCAAGGAAGGACGGGAAGATCGGAAACCGGCAGATAGCACAGGCCTGCCTTTTCCTCGTGAGTTCTCTACATCACCTTTGATGATCAAAACATAAATTATAACACCATTTGATGTTTGGGACCATGATATGTGAGAGTGACGAAAGGAAAGGAGCCGAAATGGAATCAGGTTTGGTTGCTTCGTGTGAAGAGGGAGAATGGGGGCCCGCAGACTCTACACTCCCTGAACACTGATCCGAAGAGACGGACCGACTGAACTGTGACACGGCAAGCTCATACCAAATGCAGGGAAAGCACACTGAAATGTGTGTCCTTAGCGCGATATCACTGAGACCCACTGCTCGACTGAACAGTATTTAAAACGTATGAGCACTTAAATGTGTGGACAGAAAAACCCCTCTTGCTTATTTTCCCCTTGATTTAGCAATAGTCAAATGTGCGAATGCATAAATTTATGCTAAGTGATTACAAAGATGGTGACTTGCATAATGATGGCTACCTCTGTCTGCAGTCGTGATTTTAAAGCCCGTGACCTGATGAGCCATCGCTCTGTAGGGCACACATCCAAACGGTCTTATTCTGCACGCAAGGTGTCTGCACGCAAGGTGGCTCGTGACCTTCTCTTTCGCCTGAAGCAGGAGCACTGCCTTTATCACTCGCCCTGTGTTTCCACAACCATCTGCAATCAGATGGAAGGAGAGCGGGTTCTGCTGGGCGGGCAGCCGAGCCGCAGAGAAGCCGCCACAAATGCAAGACTGGGAACGTAGACAGGGGGTGCTAAGAGACACCAGGGAGGCAGCCCCGAAGCCCAGAGCCCACTCACTGGGTGGACGGCGGCAGGAGGACGGCCCTGCCCTCGGGAGCCTGTGGTCTTGTGACGAGGGTCCTCCCTCCTCCGTGCGGTCGCCCCGCTCACCCCCTCAGACCATGGATTGGCCATTTCAGGGCTCTTCCTGGCAGAGGCAGCCTCGGGGGGGCGGGGCGGGCATCCTGGTGAGGCTGGAGGCTGGAGTGGTCTCCACCCTTCTGTTTCTGGGCCCTGCAGATGGCGGTTGCCCCACACCTCCTCGGACTTCTGTGTGGTTGGGGTTCCGTGTACCCCCAACCTGACAGTGTGGTTGGGCCCCGTAGTGTGAGCCCCTGACCACCCTGGGTGGTGGCCCCTCCCCTGCCTTTGTCTCAGGTCCTGCTTCCGGCCCTGCCTCTCCCTTAGGGATCCCGGCTCTGCAGAGTCTAGGAGCGTGGCTGCCACCAGCACCCTGGCCTCGTGCTGTGGAAGAGAGAAGCTGGACCACAGGAACGTGCCCTCAGGCGTTCTCATCGGAAGGCTCTACTGCAGTCGGGGTCCCCCTCCAGCCCCTGAGCGGGGACCGGCCTTGCCCTCCAGTCCCCGGCTCCACAGCCATGATAACAATACAATAGCACCGGTGTGTCCCTCACACTGAATTCGCTCTAGGTCCTCTGCTGAAATGGAGTTTCTGAACCTGTAAAGCTCAGGGCAAGAGGCTGAACAATGAAAAATTTACTGAGTTAATGAATCTGACCCTGGGAGACCTTCCCTGGAGAGGCGTGCTCTGGACTGTGCCCGGAGTGTTCGGCAGGGGCTGGCCCCCAGTCGTGGGAAAGCCAGAAGGGGAATAAGCACGGGCCGTTAAAGGAAGGCCCTCCGCTGGGGTTGCATTCGCCTCCCCTTGGGAAATCCTGGAGACAGTGAAACACGCCCTGGGGCTCCGGGAGCCTGGCCCCTGCGGCTTCCCCGACTATTCAACTCAAGTCTGTCAGCTGTATGTAGGGGCCTGCCCCTGCCACCCCCACCCACCCTCTGCCAGCACACAGGACTCGCTTTGTACCCATTTGCACGGAGATGGGATGCCACAAATAAAACACTAAATTCAGAATTTAGAGAAAAGTCTGAATTCAGAGAAAAAATAGAATCCAGAACACTGTGAGCTTTTCCTCTGGAATAGTAGAAGGGACAACTGTGGAAGTGTTAATATTTATACTGCGTTGAGACCACATTTCAAATGTCAAGTTTCTATGTAATTGTGAGATAGAGATAAAAATAGAGGAATTATTATAATTCCGTCATAATTTGCTACTTGACCAAAATAAACTAATAAGATAAATAAATACGGCTGCTTTTGCCCAACTGACTAATATGACCTGCATGGAAATAAAATACTGGATGAGCTGAAGATGCCGTGTTTAAACTGGATTAGCGACAGAATCTCAGTGTGCTGTTTCGATATAATTAACGTGATGATTTAATATGTTTTTAGCTCAGAATCGTCGTGAGGAGTTTTTTTGTAATAGCATAGAAGTGAAACCACACTCGTCCAGACATCAGAGGAATAAAAGGTTGTCATATTTTTGAGTTCCCTTGGCAGAACCATTCATCTCGCCCTGCGCAGGACAACGGAGATGTTGTTCTTCCGATCATTCTCAGTCATTATTTAACGCGGGGCAACAGCCCCAGTCTTCACTAATATATTAACCTATGGCTCAAAAAGGCCTTGCAGTGAACCAACCGAGGACTCCTCGTGACGGGTTTATATCACAGGGCTTGGAGAGACTGACCTCAGGGTTAAGCCTAACGTTAGCTGCAGATGGAAGAAGCCCACCAGCGAGCCAGGAGGGGGCCAGGAGAGCCCCTGCCTGGTGCGTGATAGAGCACCAGTTAAAAGCATCCACGATGCAACCTGATAATGCAACATCTCGCAGCTTCAGAAAGAAGGAGGTAGACCCACCGTACCTGCCCGGCCTCGGCTTCTGCTCCTTCCGCGGCAGCCCCGCCAGCCTCCTGGCCTTCGCCTGGACCGCACTTCCTGCTCTTCCCCAGGCAACACTTCCTTTAGGGAAACATGGAAGAGAAGGATCAAGACCCAACTTCACCTCGCTGAGGCCTCCTCTCATCACATTTTAAAGATCGAAACCCTCACCAGCCAGAGATGCCCCTTCAATGCTTTGTTTTTGGCCACAGTGCGTATCATTGGCATGCAATCCCCTAAAAGGTGAATTCCATAAGGTCCATAAGGGCAGGAGGACGAGTCAGGACCCAAGCAGGAAACAGAGGGGAACCTTGACGTGGCTTCTTTGAAGACAGTTTATAAAAGGGCCCTTTCCCAAGATTTGGATGGAGGCAGGGAAGGCTGGGGTGAGACAGCACCCCAGGGCAGGGACTCAGCCTGGAGGGGGGGTGTGTGAGGGAAGGATAGCCGAAGGGGGGGAGCCACCTGACCTTCAGTTCAGGGAAGCTCAGCCAGTGCTAACTGCCCCACAGCGAGGGACCCTGGGTCCTATATGCACTCCCCCCAACTCCACAGCTGCTCCTCATTTCCCACCCTCACCAGAAACCAGAGGTGGGGGCTCCACTGAATCAGCCTTCCAGGCCACAGAGCAGAGGGCAGAGGGTGGAGGGGCATCTGCAAGGTGACACAGAAGGGAAGTCAGGTTTGTCTGCTGTTGAATTCCCACCACTGCTGGTGCACAGGAAGTGCAAGTGTCCTGGGGCTGCCGTTACAAAGGACCACACACTGGGGGCTTAAAACAATAGAAACACATTCTCTCACGGTTCTGGTGACCAGAAGACAAATGAAAATTTCAGCAGGGCCGCACTCCCTTGGAAGACTCTAGAAAAGATACTGTCCCGCATCTCTCTGCTAGCTCCTGGTGGGTGCAGACACCCCTTGGCATTCCTTCTCCTGTAAATGTGCCACTCCAGTCATGGCCTCTGACTCCACATGGCCATCCCCCTGTGTGTCTGCCTCTGTGTCTGTACTTGTAAGGACACCAGTCAAGGGCCCATCCTAAATGAGCATGACCTTAACTTGATGACATGTGGGAAGATCCTATTTCCAAATAAGGTTGTATTCACAGGTCCCGGGTTTAAGACCTCAACACAATTCAACCCGTGATAGTGAGTACTCAATGAATCCATGAGTAAATTGTACTCTTCTGAGAAAAAAAAAGAAAAGAGAAGTAAAGTTTGAGGGAAACTCGACCAGGTCATTAAAGGGCCTCATTCCATTATATATCTTTTTTTATTTTCTTGATGTGATGTCAGGTTATGGGCAGCAGTAAATCTCCAAGAGAAGCCAAAGGCCAAGATTTAATGCCAGAAATAAATCCTGAAAAAAAAAATTTTAAATCAAAACCCCAAGGAACTAGAAGCAGGAAGCGTGGGGTAGAGTCTAGGCAGAGGACCCAGGAGAGGTTCAGAGCTCAGCAGCATGGCATTCGGGATGGGAGTAGGTTGATATTACCCCCACACCCCTGCATGCACAGTGCAGGGACCAGCCTCCCCTGATGAGGGCTCTTCTCTAAAGAAATGGAATGGCTCCAAGGCAATTACCAAGCCGGGTCTCCCAACCCACCCACCCTGAAGCAAAGCACAACAGGGATGAGCCTCAACAGAGATTCAAAGCCCTCTCTCAACACGCTGGTGCCTCCTTCCAGGCTTGAAGGTCCACAGAGAACGGTCGGACATCCTCCTATGAATGAGCAAGAGCAAGAAAACAGGAAAAAGGAAACCAAGAAACCATATGTACTTATGGTCCCAATTCAATTAAAAAAACACACAGTGTGGGGCGTGTGGCTGGCTAGTCAGAAGAGCATGTGACTCTTGATCTCTGGGTTGTCAGTCCAAGCCCCACATTGGGTGTAGAGATTACTTAAATAAATAAATAAACTTAAGAAAATTACACACAGTGTGTTCGTAAATACATCAACATACATGTGTTTATATATGTGTATATTTGTGTAGCATGAGTATGTGCAGTGGTATTTCATTGTTGTTTCAATTAGGTTTCCCTCGTGACATGTGATGTGGAGCATCTTCTCATGAGCTTATTTGCCATCTGTGCATCTTCTTTGATTAGGTGTCTGTTCAGAACTTTTGCCCATTTCTTAATTGTGTTGTTTATTTTCTTATTGCTGGGTTTTAAGGGTTCTTTGTATATTTGGGTGGCAGTCCTTTATCAGATGTGTCTCTTGCAAATATTTTCTCCCAGTCTGTGCTTGTCTTCTCACTCTCTGACATGGTCAATCGCAGAGCAGGAGTTTAGTTTTAATGAGTCCAGCGTATCAGCTCTTTCTTCCATGTTCTGTGTTTCTGGTGCTGTGTCTACGAAGGCACACCACACCCAGGGTCTTCTCGGTTCTCTCCTCTGCATCTAACAGGAGTTTCATTGTGTTGTGTGTTTTACCTTTAGGTCTAGAATCCATCTCGAATCAGTTACTTCTGACGGTATTTATATTATAGACAACTCAAAGTTAAAATTGATAAGGTTACAAAACCACGACGAGATACCACCTCACAACTGTCAGAATGGCTAAAATTAACAACACTAGAAACAACAGGTGTTGGTGAGGATGTGAAGAAAGGGGAACCCTCGTGCACTGTTGGTGGGAATGCAAACTGGTGCAGCCACTGCAGAAAACAGTATGGAGTTTCCTCAAGAAGTTAAAAATAGAACTATTTTTATTTATATTTGCACTACTAGGTATTTACCCAAAGGATACAAAAATACAGATTTGAAGGGGTACATTCACCCCAATATTTATAGCAACATTATCAACAATAGCCAAATTATGGAGAGAGCCCAAATGTCCATCAACTGATGAATGGAGAAATAAGATGTGGTGTATACATATGCTGGAATATTACTCATCCATCAAAAAGAATGAAATCTTGCCATTTGCAGCAACATAGATGGAGCTAGAGTACTGTGCTAAGTGAAATAAGTCAGTCAGAGAAAGACAAATACCATATGATCTCACTCATGTGTGGAATGTAAGAAAGAAAACAGATGAACATATGGGAAGGGGGAAAAGAAAAAAAGGATAGAGAAATAAACCATAAGAGACTCTTAATGATAGAGAACACACTGAGGGTTGCTGGAGGGAGGCGGGTGGGGGATGGGCCAGATGGGGGATGGGCGTTAAGGAGGGCTCTTGTGATGAGCACTGGGTGTTGTATGTAAGTGATGAATCACTGAATTCTACTCCAGAAACCAATATTGCAATGTATGTCCACTAACAAAATTTAAATTAAAAAAATAGAGAAAAATAAATAAATAAAACTGATAAGGTTAATTAGGATCTCATAGAGATATCAGCACCCCCATGTTCACTGCAGCAGTTTTCACAATAGACAAGATGTGGAAACAACCTAAATGTTGATCAATAAGTGAACAAATAAAGAAAATGGGATATAGACATACAGTGGGACCTTATTCAATCTTACAACAAAATATATATTATGTCCTGACACCTGCTACAACATGGATGGGCCTTGAGGACATTATGGTCAGCGAAATAAGCCAGACACAGAAGGACAAATACTGCGTGATCCCACTTATATGAGGAATCCAAAAGAGTCAAACTCAGAGAAGTAGAGAGTAGAATGATAGTTGCCAGGGGCAGGGGGAAGGGAGAAATGTGGAGTTGTTCAATAAGTATAAAGTTTTAGTTATGCAAGTTAACTAATTTCTAGAGATCTCCAAACAACATAGTGCCTAGAGTTAGCAAGTCTGTACTTTATATGTTAAAATTAGTTCAGAGTGTCAATCTTGGGGCGCCTAGGTGGCTCAGTCCGTGAAGTGTCTGCCTTTGGCTCAGGTCATGATCTCAGGGTCCTGGGATCCAGTCCTGCATTGGGCTCCCTGCTCAGCGGGAAGTCTGCTTCTCCCTCTCTCTCCCTCTGCCCTCTCCACTGCACATTCTTTCCCTCTCTCTCTCTCAAATAAATAAATAAAATCTTTAAAAAAAAAAAAAAAGAGTATAGATCTCATGTTACGTGTTCTTACCAGAAAAGGGGCAGGGGAGGGGGCATGAGGAAAATTTTGGAGGTGATGGATAAGGTTTTTACCTTGATTGCGGTGAATGTATTATAGGTATACACCCAAACTCATCATATCGTCTACATTAAATATGTTCATTTTTAATATATCAGTTGTATGTTATTTTTTGAGAAGAGATTGATATGTCTTAGATATCAACAAACCAAGTATTGGTATTCAGACAGCAAAGCCAAGGTTGTGCTCTAAATGTTAAAAACCCTGATTTACGGGCACCTGGGTGGCTCAGTGGGTTAAGTTTCTGCCTTCAGCTCAGGTTATGATCCCAGGGTCCTGGGATCGATCTCCGCATCAGGCTCTGCATTCAGCGGGAAGTCTGCTTCTCCCTGTCCCTCTGCCCCTCCCCCTGTGCACTCCCTCTCTCTCTCTTTCTCAAATAAATAAAATCTAAAACAAAACAAAACAAAAGAAACCCTGATTTATGTTGCCATCCTCATGAAGGACAGCCAGGTCTTCCCGTGGACTAGGACTGTTGAGGTACGAGACAAAGTATTTTTCAAAAAGCACCTGGAGGTTTATTTAACTACCCAACAAGGGGGCGCCTGGGTGGCTCAGTCCTTGGGCGTCTGCCTTCAGCTCGGGTCATGGTCCCAGGGTCCTGGGATCAAGCCCTACATTGGACTGCCCGCGCGGCGGGGAGCCTGCTTCTCCTTCTCCCACTCCCCCTGCTTGCGTTCCCTCTCTCTATCTCTCTCTCTCTGTCAAATAAATAAATAAATAAATAAAATCTTAAAAAAAAAAATAAGTACCCAACAAGAACCAGTAATGCCATTAATGGGACCAGTAACGTCCCATTAAGTAGAATCCTGGATAACGGTCACCGAGGATGGAGCCCAGCGTTGTATTTCTTATTGTATTGTATTTCTTATCTCATTTAAGGCTTTGTTGAAGAATATTTTAAGGACATCTCTTCTGTCATCAAAGAACTCAGCAAGACTTCCGGAAATGAACACCAGTGGATCCGTCAAGCAATCAAATAAGTTAATCTGTTAAACAAGCTTGCTTACCATTATCAGATCGGATGCCGGAGTCAGTCTGACAAGAACGACGGTGTTGATGCCCGCATGATGCTATTTTGCTGCTTCTCTTGACCGTAGCTGACCAGTACATTTAGTTGCTTCCCAAGGCCTGCGGGGGACACGACAGTAGTTCTGTGTTAGCAACGCAGAAGAGCATCTCCTGTTTATTTAATTTCAGAGGCCACACGACCAGATAAGCTAAGAACTATTCTAAAATCTTTACAAGTGAGGGCTGTGTAAAAAAGAGCCATCTTAACATAATTAAACATGGACTTTTATGTCAGAAGGCCATTCCAGCCCACTCTGATTTTCTCACTGACATTATGATAAAGGCAAAAGGTGCATTAAAAGCTTTGGATCTATACTGAGGTCATAAAATCTCGCACATAGACAGTTCCTGTCTCGGGATTCATATGCCAGAAACAGATCAATAAAAGCCGCAGAAAGTTCTCCAGCATCTGCAGCTGGCTGTTCTCTGAAGCACAAGGGAATGCTCACGAGTCAAGTGCTAAAGCATGCCCGTGACGCTGGTATTAAAGGTACAATATACTCAAACAAAAGAATTTGTTTTCTATTTATTTTCTTGGAAAAATGAATTGAGAAATGAAATATTAGACCTGCCTCATTTTTCGGGATAAAATTCTGTTGTAACTCCAGGTCTACACCAGGCCCAGACAGGTGGCCTCTCCACCCCCAGGAGACACTGGAGATATTGAGTCTTGAGCTCTTAGGGTTCAACTTGATAAAACTCTAGAGGCAGGACGGAGTTTGTCATCAGAAAAATGTCTTCATTATGGCAAAGTGATAGTGCCAGAAAGAAGGCAAAATAAGCAAATGTGTGTTGGGGTAGATGTTCACACCTGAAATCCTGTAAGAATGGCACTCTGGGGCACCTGGGTGGCTCAGTTGGTTGGGCGACTGCCTTCGGCTCAGGTCATGATCCTGGAGTCCCGGGATCGAGTCCCACATCGGGGTCCCTGCTCAGCAGGGAGTCTGCTTCTCCCTCTGACCCTCCTCCCTCTCATGCTCTCTGTCTCTCATTCTCTCTCTTGCAAATAAATAAAATCTTAAAAAAAATAAAAATAAAAATAAAAAAGAATGGCACTCTGAAGGACAGAATATACACAAGCGTCTCCAAGGTGAGGGGACTTCTAGATCCACACTCCATCCCTGCAATAGGAAGGACCACTTTCCTGGCAACAGAAAGATTAATCACACATTTCACAAAGGAGACACAAAGTTCGGTAATGTGAGACCTTGATTTACAATGGCCTCCTGATTTATAGTCATGTATTTTTAAACCATGCTATTTAAAACACAGCTAATTTAAAAGCTACTGTGTAGGCACCATCTGACTGTTGCTAAAGATTTACTCTGCGCTAATACAAAAATTATTCTGTCTAACGTTATTCCCACTTCTCCCATGTCGAGATCCAACCTCCAGTAAAACTGCTTGTCAGGTGATAGATACTGGTTTCCTCCGGGTAGTTACTGTTTCTTTTTCTCCCCCCGCCCCCCGAATACAGTTTAAATGTTACAGACACAACATAAGAAGGATGCTTCCTAGCAGCAGCTCTCTGGGTGAATAAAACAGCAAGTGTGTTTAAAGGGGTCCTTTCAGCGGGCATGACCAGCAGCTGCAAACGGCTCATTTCAGTCAGAGGGTGGACACAACCAACACCCTCCTCGTGCGGATGAGGACACGGCCTGCCCACCCCGTCCAGCAAAGCGAGGCGGCCCAGCCAGCCCCCTCCTCCCGCTTTGCACCCTTGTCCTGCTGCCTCTGGGATTGTAGGGGACACCCATGAGCTGATGTTTTTAAAAAGCCTGGAAGAGTGCCTGACTCATGGAAAACATGCAATAAATGTTAACCATCCTTGTTAACACAGACACATGAAATTCTACCAAGCTCATTATTGTTCATACAAGACTGGCAAATAGTTTTTGAAGAGCCTATTAAAATTCTCCAAAGAAGTGAATATGTTGCAGTGTGAATAATTAAAGTAACCAAAGTGAGCCCACAATCTCCTATATGAACCTCAAAATCCAAATCACTAGACCAGGGACCCTAACTCTGCTGCTGTAAAAATTTCAAACATCTCCACCTCGAGCAACCAACAAACAGGTGCTTTCTAAAGACCTTTATGCCAGGCCCGAGAAATCAAAAAAATGTGACCCGGGTCCCCTTCCTTGGATAAAGCCATAAAAACCATGCACCGGCCACTGTGAAGGCTCCACCACCATGAGGAATGCACCAAGAGAGGATGCCGGGGACTTCTAAGTGAGAGGACCCAAGGTCAACCTCAAAACAGAGGTCGTATGTGGCTAGCTGCATGAAAAGATGTACCTGGGAGAAAGGGCAGGGGGAGCGTGGCTAGTAAGCCGGGGTGCAGCTTTGCTAGCTCTGGGGATGGCTGGGCAAGCACGTAGAGCCATGCCACCCGCCTGCCGAGCTACTGGTCTCCGGGGACTCCATCCTCTGCCTCCCGAGCACATCTCCTGCGACCCTCGCGAGCTGTCCCCTTCACAACCCTCCTGCGCACAGCAAGGACTTCAGGGAAACTAAAGAATGGAATGTGATTCCCCCCCACTTTTCAAAAAAAAATGTGTGTGTGCTTAAGAAAGAATTTTGTGCTGGGGAAGGAGAAAACCAAAAAACTTTGGGTTTACAAAGAGAGGAAGAGTTTTCTACACTGATTACTTCTAAATAATTGTTCCAGTACTATTACTAGGCTTTGCTTTTCTTTAAACGCCTGTGTTAAGTTGGATTCTTCCAGAAGCAAACCTTGAGTCAAGGATTTGAATGCTTGCAGGAGTACCCGCTCTCTGCCCGCGGCTCCCCTCCCTGCCCCTGGTCGGAGCAGAGGAAGGCACCTGCTCCAAGGTGTGGCAGGCTTGTGCTGTGTGGAGGACACAGGGGGTCTGACAAAAATGTCTTCTACAACCTTATGCTTCAAACTTCTTGATATTTTCTGAAATTTTTACATTGAACTTCTCATAATAAAAAGAAAAACTGTTTCGATTCAGAAGAAAGAAAAATATGCATGCCTGGTTACATTGCCAGGGTTTCTGGACGGAGAAGATCGTGCTTACATCTAGTCTGGGATCTGAGCAGTATTAAAGGGTTGTTGACTTTAGCCAGCGATGATACTAGGTAGAATTTTATGCTAATTGAAAAATCTACTTCAAAGTTCAAATGATTATTAGCTTGCTTTAGTTATTAGCTTGCTCTAGTGTAAGCAAGACTCAGCACAGGCAAGACCAACCAGCCGTGTGGAAAACTGAGAGTTTTATAAGTACACGTAAAAATGGACATCCTCAGTCTACACTGGCCCAGAGCACGGTAAACATCAGGACAGACAGTCTCCCGCGGGAACGCTGATGGGGAACACACACACCCGTGATTGCCCGGCGCAGACACAAGCCCACCTGACGATCAGGTCTTGCACAGAAACCACAAAGGAAAGACAGAACTAGTGATACAGGCATAACTGTGATGAAGAAGGTGAAGTCCCCACGCGGAGAATGTAACTGCCCTAATTCAAGGGCATTTAGATGATGCATGCCGCAAAGGGGGAAAGCGTCTCTAGGCGGGAGGAAGCCACTGAGAGCGGGAGAGCGTACAGAAAGGACAGGAAGGACTGATGGAAACTAATGGCGCATCTGAAATACAGCCAGAAGTAGACAGGGCTTTACGTTACTCAAACGCAAGAGAGCTGACCTCAGGGCCTGCACCAGGGGACAAAGTTTTCTTAAGGACTTCGGTAATCAGGAATGAGATTGATAACCGAAATGAAAGCCAGGGCATTAATAATAAAGGGATCAATGACACAGACAAATATATTTACAGATCATCGCCTCAACTTGAAGACTGCAAAGGCCCAGACGTATCACTGCTTTCAAATTTATTTATAGATCAGTGTCTTAATGTGATAAACAGTTGGCTTGTAAACTAAAAATACTGAAAATCACAACACATAACTATGACTTTTGTTCCTTTTCTTTACTGCACGAGAGATGTCAGCACAGGTCCGTGCCTCAGGGACAACTCCTTAGTCATCTGGTGCGTGGGGTCAGAGGGCGAGCCTACTCTACAGCTAACCCCTACTGGGCACAACGCTCAAGGCCTGGGGACGCTAGCTAAGAGCCGAGGTGCCCTGGTGCCTCACCCACGGAAATGCCCTTTTCCACGTCTGATCTGCCCCGGTGGCTGCAGCCAAGCGCTGTCGAGTGCCGTCAAGAGGGAGGCCGGACCTTGCAGCTCTGGACCCAGCCATTCCATAGCTAATTAATGTAGAAAGGAAAAGACTTTCAGAGCTCCTTTTTGGCCGGGTGTGATTGCACTTGGGCATTCCAAGGACTCCACTCAGCCACGCATTTGCCCAACAAATATTTGAGTGCCCACTGCCAGCCAGGAATAGAAGCAGGTCTGGGGGTAGACACATGGCTGCCAAAAGTAGAAGAAGACAGAATCTGAGTTCTGCAGCTGGGGAGACAGAGGTGAGGGGTCAAGGGAAGCAGGAAGCTGCGTCTGGGCGACGCAGGGGGGTGATCAAGCAGAAGGGGCACTTCCAGCCGGAGGGCAGTCAGGGAGATACAAGACCAAGTGTCCTGCCAAACCCAGGATGCGTGCGGAAAAGAGGCCAATAGTGGGGCTGGGGGTGGGGACCCGAGTGGGCTGAATGGCCAGGCTTTGAACTTGGTTCTTCCAGGAGCCAAGAAAGATCTTCAACAGGAGAATGGCAAGGGGAGATTTAGGGTGAGAGTGAGCACTCTGGCAGCCCGTGGACTGGAGAGAGCCAAAGGCAGGAGATGCTGGGGCCTGCAAGGGGCAGGGGCCGCCAGGGTGGCGAGGAGGACACTCTGGGTCTGGCCAAATGTTCTCTAGCAGGGCACCAGCGTGGATGCTGGGGACGCCGGGGAAGAAGCCTGGGCTGAGGTTCAGCAGGCTGGGTGGTGAAGGAGGCAGAAGAAGGGAGGTGTGTGTGACCTTGCAGCCAAGGGTCACCCACAGGGCCTCTCTGGATGCTGACCTTTCATCTGCTGATGGCAAAGATGGAACCCCAGAGGCGTCCGTTAAGAAGAGGCTGTGGGGACAGGTGCTCACACCCGCAACCATAGGACAAACGGGCACAGCTTTGGGTTGCAAATGTGGCATTATCGGTGCATTTATTTTTTTAAAAAGATTTTATTTATTTATTTGAGATAGAGAAACACAGTGAGAGAGGGAACACAAGCAGGGGGAGTGGGAGAGGGAGAAGCAGGCTTCCCGTGGAGCAGGGAGCCCAATGCGGGGCTCGATCCCAGGACCCTGGGATCATGACCTGAGCCGAAGGCAGACGCTTAACGACTGAGCCACCCAGGCGCCCCTCCTGGTGCATTTAAAAAAATATATGTATACAGTTCCTGGAAGCAACTTCCACGATGATGGTCCTGCGAAGCATGTGCCCATCCCTGCAGACACACACACACACACACACACACACACACGACACTTGTTAGTAGTGCAAGAAATGTGTTTTCAAAAGGAAACCATGAAATATTCCTCATTAGCAGATTGGCTACAAAAGTGATGCCCATCAAGCCATTGGAAAGAGTGGTGGATCCAGAATCAGGACTCTCGAATGCCAAGAGTCATCCTGGAGGCTGTTGAATGCAGATTCTGACTCGGGGGCCTGGGGAGGGCCCACGGTGCTACATTCCCTGCAGGCCTCTGTTACTGCTGCTGCCTGATCCCAGGCTGCTGATGTGGAAAGAAACCTAAGCTGTATCTCTCATCAACTGCAAAACAATAGATGCTATTTTGGTAAAAAAAAATAATCATAATGCAAGTTAATATATACATTGAATATCCAGAAGGTATGTATTTCTGGAAAAAAAGAGCATATGGTGGACTTCTCCCTTTTATGTTACGTATGTAACTATAATGCTTCCAATTTTGGGCGCCTGGGTGGCTCAGTCAGTTAAGCATCTGCCTTTGGTTCCTGTCATGATCCCAGGGTCCTGGGATCGAGCCCCACATCAGGCTCCCTGCTCAGCGGGAAGCCTGCTTCTCCCTCTCCTGCTCTCCCTGCTTGTATTCCCTCTCTTGCTGTCTCTCTCTCTGTCAAATAAATAAATAAAATCTTTTTTAAAAAATGGTTCCTTTTTTTATGGTGAGCAGGAATTATTTTGCATCAGAAAAAAAATTTTTAATCAATAGGTGCATTGAAACAAAAAAAAGTTTGTGAGCCTAAGTGTTATGGACAGAATATTTGTGCCCCCCCAAATTCATGTGTTCAAGTCCTCACCCCAGAGTGATGGTGTCCGCAGGGGGGACCTCCGCAGGTGAGTAGGTCAGGAGGGTGGAGCCGCAGGATGGGATTAGTGGTTTTATAGAAGGGACCCTGAGCCCTCCCTCCCCCTTCCACCAAGTGAGGACACAGAGAGAAGATGTCATCTGTGAACCAGGTAGGGGGTCTCACAAGACACTGAGGCTGCCAGCGCCCCGACCTTGGACCTCCAGCCTCTGGAACTGTGAGAGATAAATGCTGTTTAAGCGCCCGTCTCTGTGCTCTGTTATGGTCGAACGAAGACACAGAGTTAAAGGCTACGCTTTAAATTGTATATCATATTACTCTTAATAGATCATTCGTGCTATTATTTTTAAAAAGCTGTCAGGCAAAGCCTCAACCCGCAATTTTTTCCAGGCTGGGGGACAAGTGTCTGATGCAACAGCCCTGTGTCTGCCCTTCCACTCTGACCCGCCTCGGTCAGCCCCGCAGGCAGGAGGATGAGCTTCTCACAGTGCAAATCTATTTAGGCCCCCCCCGAACACTCTTACCCACGTCTGCACCTAAAGCCTTTCCCTGGTTTCCTGGTGCTCCCAGAATGGGGGGGTGCAAACCTGTCGCACCTGGCCCCTGCCCCCCCGCGCCTGTGTTCTGCCCATGCGCACCCACTTGCGAGCGACCCTTTGTTGCATCAGTCCCTGTGCCATTAATGGGCGGTTTGACGCTTGCGTCCCTTGTCTTGGCAACGGGACGGGAAGCCTCTGCTCCCCCCACCCCAGCTGCTGTCACTAGGGAAAAAGGCCGTCCTCCCCAACCCGCTGCCCGAATCCCTGCCCAGGGGCTACGGCGCTGTGCAGGTTTGGGGATGCGCGCTCCTCCAACCGAGGAGTAGCCAGAACAGCGCCGAACACTCCCTCGCTTTAGGATTTCAGGGCTGAAAACTGCCCCCAAGATTTACCCACATCAATCCCTCACGGAGTCAGAATCCGCGGCTTCGGAGCTGGGCAACCTCCGCGGCCAGAAAGCCAGAGGCCGCCCGGGGCTCCGAGTGACTCACGGACACCCGCCGCTTTGGGAGGCCACGGACATCGACAGCGCAGGGACGACGTGCCAAAGCCCTTCTAAGGACTTCGCATTACCGAATGGATTTAATTCATTTGGTTCCTGTCAAAATGGGTTAGAAACAAGGGCCTCCGTCTCCCTCTCCCCAGTGAGTATCAGAGAAATTATTCAACCAGAGGGGAGCATGGACCCCAGGGCGTAACAGCAGAAGCGAGACCCCGCGGAGCCTGGAGGTGAGGACACGTGGAGACAAGCTTTCTCGTGCCCGCTCTTGCTTCACCCTTGCCCACGACCAGGGCCCAGGAGGGGAGGCACCCCAGGAACCTGCTCCCGAGCCCCAGAACCCCAGGACTGGGGGCTGCCCCCAGGGGACCCTGCCACCCCTGATGCTTCTCCCCAGGAACCTAGACAGTGATCTGCACAGGTGGACAATGCTGCATCTCTCTGCACTGAAGGCCCCTACCTTCAGCCTTTGACATACTCATTCCCAGAGTGTTGGTAGCCCAGGCCAACAAGCCCTCACAGGGAGACCTGAGGAGCACCGCAGCCCCCCGTCAAGATGAGAAAGGAGACCACTAGCAGCATCGGACTCGGAGTGAGGGTGTGACAGACCAAGAACCGAGAGCCTGGCAGAGACACTGAGGGGCAGCAAGAGGGGAGCAGTTTAAGTTCACCATGAAACGAAACAAGGAAGTTACTTTTTAAAACCTCGTTCATTTTTACAGCAGCCCGGTGGGATAGGCATTATCATCCGCCCATTTTGCAGAGAGAGAAGCTGAGACTCAGCAAGGTTGAGCAAGGTCACACAGCTAGGAGGCGGTGGGGTCAGGATTTGAACCCCAGCCCCAGAGCCTGGGCTGCTGAGCACGCTGAGTTCTGAAATTTTATTTGGTTGTCACTCTTGGCCTTCCCAGGGTTTTTTCTCTTCACTAGTAGGCCGCGAGTACTGTTTGCTTCTACTTCCCTCCTTCCCATCTGCTATACTAGTTTCCTAGTATAAATTACCTGGTAACAAAGCGCCACGCACCAGGCAGGCTTAACACAACAGAAATTCATAGTCTCGGTCCTGAAGCTGGACGTGGGAAATCGAGGTGTAGGCAGGGCTCCTTCCTTCCCGGGGCTCCAGCAGAAAATCTGTTCCAGAACTCTCCCAGCTCCTCTGGTTCCCGCAAATCTTGGCATTCCTTGGCTTGTAGCCGCTTCTTTGTGACTTTCTCCCCGTGCATCCGAACTTCCCGCTGGGAAATCCAGGAAAACCTCTTTTTTCTTTTTTTAAATTGAAGGATAACTAACATACAGTGTTATATTCGTTTCACGTGTAACCTCCTCTTAACTTGACTACAGCTGCAAAGACCCTATTTCCAATAAGGTCACATTCCCAGCCTCTAGTAGACAAGAATACTTTCATCCCGGGACAGATGTACTGATAGAGGAATCATGGAACATCATCCCATGAAGCCAGGCAACCCTAATGAATAATGAGGTGAGCCATTACACCGGACATGGAGAGATCCAAGGCCTGAGGTTGGGTGAAATAAGCAAGTTTCAGAATAATAAGCTGGGATGAAGTTTCCCTGTAAAATACGCACAGAAAACAACATTAATATTTTCCCTATGGATGTATGCGATGCAAACACGTCTGAAGAGTCACGCCCTACAGACAACTACGCTCACTTCTGTGGCAGGTCGCCAAGAGGCCTCTCTACCGTAAGCTGTAAGGCTTCACTCATTAAATGAGCACGTATTTGTGTTACGCCGTTACAAAGTGTTTGGAGAGCAGGCGCTGTTTGCTCCCGGGCGGTTCCCTGCGCTGCCGCCCTCCCGCCAGCAGGGGGCGCCGTCCCGTCCCGCGCAGCGCCCGCTCTGCCCGGAAGTCCCGCCCCGACCGGAAGTCGGAGTGGGAGCATCCAGGAAAATGGCGGCGTCCGCGAGTGCCGGAGGGACGCGCCGGCGCGGCCGCCGGGGGCGGGGGCCCGATAGGCAGCAGGGACGCGGGGCACGCCGCGGGCCGGGGGGCGGCTCAGATGGGGCCCTGCAGCGGCTAAAGCTAGCGGTGGAGGAGTTCGTGCAGGCGAGCTCCGAGGGTGAGATCCCCGGCGGCCCCGCGGGGCCCCGGACGAGGGGGCGCGTGCGGCCGGGCGGGAGGAAAAGCCGCAGGGAGCTGAGGAAGGAGAAGCGGCACCTGAAGAAGGCGCGCCGGCTTCAGAGGACTGCGGGCCCCGCGCAGGGCCCGGGTCCGGGCGGCGGCAGCGGAGCAGGGGGAGCGAGCGGCCCCCGGGCGGACGGGGCGGAGGAGGCGGCGAGGGAGGGCGGCCGGCCGTCCCCTCGTCGGGCCCCACCGCCGCGGGAGGGGCTGCGACCTCCCCAGGCCAAGGGCGCCCGGGCCCGCACCGAGGCCAGAGGTCCCCCCGGGACGACCAGGCCCTCTGCAGCTGCCGCTGCGGCTCGGAAACGGGCCCTTCTGGCGGCCAACGAGGAGGAGGACCGGGAGATCCGAAAGCTGGAGCGATGCCTCGGCTTGAACAAGCGCAAAAGGAAGGGTGACGGTAGCTCCGTGCCGCTTAGCTTTGCCCGCGATGGGCTCGACTACATCCTGGGAGCCCTGGAATCGGGAAAAAATAGTGGCTTGTATGAGAGCAGCAGTGAGGAGGAGGAGGATGCCGGACAGGCTCTCCCCGAAAGTGACTTAGAGAGTGGCACCGAGGGTGAAGGGGAGGAGGAGGAGGAGGATGTGGAAGACGAAAAGAACAAGCTGGGAGCAGAAACCGGAGCACAGGTCGAGGAAGAGGATGTAGAAGAGGATGAGCAAAAAACAGCAGAAGGGAGAGCCACGTGGGAAAGGAACAAAAAGAGAGTCCGTTTTGCAGAAGAAAGGAGTGAACCTTCCTCTGAGGACTCTGACATAGCAGATCAGGTATCATGTGAACAACCTAAATTCCCCGGGGTTTTTCCTGAAATAACAAGTGATGGCAGGAGTGGGACAGAAGTGACCTATTGATGTATTGGTAATTGTTGAGCCAAGTGTGGGTGAATTGGGTTATTATGTCTGTTATGTTTTTTGATTTACATAATAAAGAGTTCAAGGAGGAAACATCTCTAAAGATCTTTTTATCCCAGAAAGTTAATGGCCTTCCCACTGATTGTCCTAAGGTGGTATCTCCTTCATTCCGTGTTTACTGCCTCATTGTCCAAACCTGACTTTGAATGCCCTCCCCCTTTGCTCTGTTCCCACCGCTGATGTGTACCGTAAGGACATCAGGACCCCCTACCCGGCTCTGCCCTCGCCTAGACTTTTTCCTGTCCAGCTACTCCTGCAGTGAATCTTTGAAACACAGAGCTAGTCAATAATGCTCCCTTGGATAAAGCCGTACATTGAAGATCAAGTTCAAAATCCATGACAGAGCAGTCAGGGCCTTCATGGGCTGGCCCCTTGCTATTAAAATAGCTTCACCTCGGCATGCACCTGACAGGCAACCTTGTGACTGCATGCACGTCCTTCCTCACGTCTCACTGTTACAGCTTTCTGCCCCTAAATATATGTATTCCTTCTGCCTGCATGGTCCTTCCTCATCTTCTCACTGTTTGTGCTCCTCTGTTCACGTCAGACAGCGCTGGGAGTCTTTCCCACCTTAAGTATATGAACTAACTGGCTTTCGTTTCTGGCCTGTGCCTTAGCAGCAGGCCCTTCTCGAGCAGTGTTAAACTGCTGTCAGCTCCTCTCTTAGAACTTTTGTTTTGGACTATTCCTAACTTTTCTTTCACAGCCTGTTGAGGTGTAATTAGCATACAGTTTGAACTAATGGGTGTCTCAAGAGCAACAGTTTCTATGTACATAAATGTGATTTCTCCAACTAAGTTTAAACTCCCTAACGGCATGGATCATGCCTTACAAATGTTTGTCTCCTAAAGCCCTCACTTAGGTGCCCAGGGAGCGTTGGTACGGTACCCGTGGTAATGATTTGTAACCTTGCACGTGGATGGTCTAGGACATAGTGAGCGATGGATTGATTTTGATTTTGTCACGTATACTTACGTGTTAGTTTTGAACAGGTTGGAAGTGATTCCAGGACACTCCTCCTCCAGAACCGGTGGTGCGTGTAATTGAGGTGTTCGTGTGCTGCTGTGCGGGCCGTAGATCGAGCCTGGGCAAGTGCCGAGGGGAGAGCCCTGGTGGGCGGCTGCCGGGGGCCGCGGCCAGGTCTGAAGAGGCACAGAGCGGAGAACACGATGGGAGCACACTGATAGTCACGGCAGGGGTGACCCCCCGCAGGCTGGTGAGGGGAGCCCTTGCGCAGGACTCCGCAGGGCACTCGGGGAATTTTTGATGTGGATTAAGTCACAGTGGTCGGTCAGTGCTACTTCTGCCCGTCCTTGGGACTCTAATACGTAAATATGAACGTAGCAAGCAGAGAAGAGGAGCTTGTTCAGTGTTAAATTTTTGTAATTCTGTCCTCTCAAGCAGAGTCTTTGTGAAAACAACGGCAAGTACATCCCCCCTCACGTGAGGCAAGCTGAGGAAGCAGCGGGTGGTCAGAAAAAGGAGGGACTGGAGAGACTGCAGAAACACGTCAGAGGTCTGATCAACAGGTAACCTCGCCCATTGCCATCCCATGCTGTGCCAAGAGCCTATCTGTTTATTCTAAACTTACAGAAACTTTCCCAGGAATTAGACTGTAAGCGATGGGGTGGCGGGGCTGTGGTGGTTGATCGGCCCCTCTCTGTTTCTGTCCTGCTGCGGCCAGATCTGTCCCCTGAAAAGCAGGAAGCCCACCTTTTCCATTTGGTACTTTGAACCCTTCAGAGTCTGAAAGCCACGCAGGTGCCCACATGGTGGTTCTGAGAAGTCCCAGGAACAGGGCTGGCAGGGCCTGTCCTCCCCCTGCGGTGGCACTCCGGCTCAGGAATGTGGTCTGCAGCCCCCTTTGCTCATTCCTTGTGGTAGCACGTGTGTGCGTCCTCTGCAGCAGGAAGCATCAGGTCCCTGCCCACAGTGAAGACAGGACCTTCCCAGCACCACATGGCTTTCCTGCTAGCCTTTGTGGTCACACCCAGTCCTCCCCCCCGAACCCACTGCTTTGTTTTTAATGAAAACAAAACACTCTTTCCAGAGCGCCTGGGTGGCTCAGTCAGTTGAGCGTCTGACTCTTGATTTCGGCTCAGGTCATGACCTCAGGGTCCTGAGATCGAGCCCCATGTCGGTCTCTGCACTCAGCGGGAGTCTGCTTAAGATGCTGTCTTCCTGGGGCGCCTGGGTGGCTCAGTCGGTTAAGCGTCTGCCTTCAGCTCAGGTCCTGATCCCAGGGTCCTGGGCTTGAGTCCTGCATCGGGCTCCTTGCTCAGCGGGGAGTCTGCTTCTCCCTCTCCCTCTGCTGCTCCCCTTGCTTATGCTCCCTGTCAAATAAATAAATAAAATATTAAAAAAAAGAAAAGATGCTGTCTTCCTCTCCCTCTGCCCCTCCCCTGCACTCACTCCTGTGTGCACTTGCAGTCTCTTTCTCTCAAATAAATAGATCTTTTAAAAAAAACTTTTTTAAGATGTTGAGAGAGAGAGAGTGCACATGTGTGCACACAAGTGAGGGAGAAGGGGCAGAGGGAGAGGGACAAGCAGACTCCCCCGCTGAGCAGGGAGCCCGATGCGGGACTTGATCCCAGGACCCCAGGATCATGACCTGAGCCGAAGGCAAATGCTTAACTGACTGAGCCACCCAGGCGCCCCTAAAAAAAATTTAGAAACAAAAACAGAACACTGTACATCCTAGACTTTTACCAAACATGCTGTTTGAATGCTCAGTGTTCGCATAGGCGCAGTGATAGTCTTCCAGGTGCATATCCATCCTTCCCCTCTACCAAGCGGAGCAACCTTTTCTCAGTGTGGGAACTAAAGATTTTTATGCTGGCCACTAGCCAAAAAGTGGAAAGGTTGGACTTTTTCCCAACAGCACATACTGATGTGCTAAGTAAGGATGTTTCCCTGCCTCTGCCTGGGAGCCTGGATCAGGATACCAGTGGGCTATCATCATCGCAGTCTCCGTGGTCTTAAAGGGTCCTGTGTGTGCTTCCCCAGGGCCACGTTTCAAGTGGAAAGACAGCAGTCAGGGAACTGCAGGATTCCAGAGGCTTAGGGGCTATCACGGCAGTATATGCTGGGGTATTGGGCGAGATAAAAGCTGTTCATGGTTAAATGTGAATGTGACATAGGGGGTATTGGTAGTATTGATGACTCTCGTTTTTTTAAATCGACCTAAAACATCATTCCTGATGTGAGGCTCGCTGCCGTTCTGCAGGTTGAGTGAGCCGAGCATGGCCTCCGTAAGCGGGCAGCTGGGGGGGCTGTACATGGCCCACAGCAGGAAGGACATGAACGACACCCTGACGGGCGCCCTCCTGAGCGCCTGTGCCCCGGACACCGCCATGCCCAGCAGGCTGGTGATGGAACACGTGCTCCTGCTCAGCGTTCTTCACCACACGGTCGGGGTTGAGGTAGGGCTCCCTCCCCCTGCGCTGTGCTTCACGGTGGGCTCCATATGGTGGGTGCTGTGTTGTCTGTCACGTGAACACTTGATTTTGTGTTTGGTCCATTCTAACGTGCCTTCGTCATTTATTTTTCTCTGGACTGACATTTTGGACTTGCCTTCATGTTCTTGGTATTCCGACTCTAACAGGGACTTGTTTCAGATATTCGGAACACAGTGCTCCGGGTGGTCTTACTACTTGGGTATTCATGCTGGGTGGAGAGCACTCTTTCGTAAGTGACAAGGCCAGCAGCACGGGAGGTAAACCCGGATTTAATTAAGTGAGGGACACCTGCGACAGGGCCGAGGCTTGGGGCCGCCTGCGCCCCCTCCAGATGGGCCCGGACCCTCCCTCCCGCGCCCTCCTCTGTGAAGCGGGGCCTTTGTCAGGACTCAGTCGGGCCGCGCACATAGAGCACCTGCACGATGCCTGGTACCAGATAGGTGCTGCTGAGCGAGTCCTTGTCCCCCTTCGTCTTGTGCCCTTTGTCCTCGCTCGGTGGCCCTCTAGGTTAGCGTCAGGGAGGCTGTGTGGTGCTGGCTCCGGTTCTGATAGAAAGGCGTCTTCTGTCACCTCATACGGTGAGTCACAGCCTCCCAGCATTGTTCCGTCCCCCGGTGTGGCCTTTCCCAGGGTTGTTGGAGGAAACCGCTCTCATCGCAGGACTTTATACTGAGGCTCGGGAATGAACGGACGATTCGTGAGTAGGGCTTCCTTGTCCCAGGTGACGTTCATAATCAGAAGAACTCACTGACCCTGTGGGTCTTTCTGTGGGGCAGTATCTTTCATGGTGGTTTGGTTTCTTTGCTTCCTGATCACCCTCCCCCCCGGAGAGGACAGCCTGGCCCTTGGGGAGGTGTGCACACTTGTGCCTCCCTTCCTCCTGTCCTCTCAGTTCCCGGCAGGGCCCGGAGAGCAGGTGGGCAGCCGCGCTTCACGCCCACAGCAGAGCCCGGGGGAACCGTGCGCTGTGCCACGTGGCAGCTGCAGACCCGTCTGGAGCTGCTGTCAGCACCCAGGTCTGCACGCTTTTCCCCGCGTTCTGTTCGTCGTTGCTCCCAGAACTCACTGGAGTCTTGCAGAGCAGGCCTGCGCGGGGCTCACTTTAACGGCCACAGACTTGCTAGACTCCGTGTGCTCCGTGCCGCTAGAGGTTCTGCCGTGAAAGCGGTGCGCCATGTGGGGAGACGTCGCCTGCGGCTGCCACGAGGCCCTGTCACCTGGCAGTCTCCGCGCCAGTGTCTTCCCGCGTAGAGTCGGTTTAGCGGGTTCTACATGCGGCGAGTGTATTCGGGGCCTTGGCCCATAGGAAGCGCTCGGTAGACGGCGGCTGGTCATCCTAACTTCTGCCCGAAGCGGGAAGTTTTCAGGTTGAAAGTCTCTTCTCCTCACCGCCTGCCCTGCCCCTGCAGGCTTCATCGCTCTCCGTAGACAACTTTGGAACCAGGCTTTCCCATCTAGCAGCAGTCACAGCCTGTGAGGTTTGGAAGGTGCCGATTCTAGGACCTTCTGGGTGTTGGGAGGTGGGGACAGAGAGATACAGGCCCCGAGTCTTCTGGGCAGCAGGACTCTCCTCCGTGCGTCTGTGCCAGCTATTTAGAGAATCTCCCTTCTGAAGCAATTGTTTTATTTCTAAGAGCTGTCCTCATTTTCACATAAGACACTGCAAGTCTCTTCTCTTCGTTATGAAGTGTGACAGAGTCACCGGACGCCATTCCTGGTGCCCCGGGAGTGCCATGATTCCAGTGCCGTTATTAGAGGGCTTTCTGAGCACCCCCCGTCCTCCCGCCTCACGCCGTGTACTTCGTAATCAAGAGGATTCTCGTAGGGACAGTACTTTGAGTTACAGTAAGAGCTGTAGGCCCTGACCGCCCACAACATGGAGGGATTCACTGGACTTGAACACAGGAGGTTATTGGTCCTACTTACTCAAACCTCTGCTAACAGCGCGAAGGACATCTGAGATGACTCGTTCCGTGGGAAGCCGTTATGGTAGTTGCCGGTGTGCTGACGTCCCTCCCTGCCCCACGTGGGAGAAGGCCACAGTGAATGGCACAAGGCCCACTAGCACTTCTCCTAGCGGGTGACGCGCTCCCAGGACTGGTGCCAGTATGCTTCTTGCAGTTCTATGAGAAGAACATGCTCGCGGGAATTCATGGAAGGAGAGAGTCTAACGAAGCCCGTGTTGTCAGTTACTGAACTGCTTCTCAGTCATTTAGAAATAAAAATCAGGTCTGTGCAGATCTGTGTTAAATTCCCCAAGTCAGAATTAATGTATATTCTTAAGTAACTTCAGCAACATGAACGTTACTCGTATTTTTAAATGTTATCCTAAGTAGGGGCGTCTGGCTGTCTCAGTCAGTGGTGCGTGTGACTCTTAATCTCAGGGCTGTAAGTTCCAGCACCACGTTGGGTGTGCAGATTACTGAAAAATAACATGTTAAAAAATAGAAGTCATACTAAGTTATATTTTATTTTGAAGATACTAACTGGAATCTAAAGTTTTGAAGAATGCTAACATAATTATTCTACTCATGTGATTGAAAACATACCTATATATGTTTTATGCCTGAATTTTTCTTGCTATCTGCAGAGTTCTGATTTCTCTTCAGGTCATGTTTGAGTACAGTATTCTTCCTCGTCCATGTTTCAGGTGGTCATTTCGTGGCCGGTGTGCTGACGTTCCTCCCTGCCAGCACCGAGCCCCTGCCTCTGTCCCCCTTCAGCCTTAACTTGAGCCGGAGAAATGAGTGTTGTTCATAGCAGTACATTTTTAGAGCTGTAGGTGTGTTCTTGACATTTTTTAATAATTTTATTTTTTTAAGGAACCAGAATGGCTGCTGGCCAAAAATACGACCTTGTTGATGATAAAGACCAGAGGATGTACTCAGGGGTTTGGGAGCCGCGGCAGATCACCGTGTGCCATTCACTGTGGCCTTCTCCCACGTGTATAGCGCTGTACATTCAGACTTCAGTTTTTAGAGTTCATGCCATGTTGGGGTTTATACCCTACTGTGTGTATATTTTATGTGTCAACTTAAAAAAAGCACTGATTTTTTTCAACATACATTTTAGCTTGTTGAAAGAGGAAGAAGGATCCCTATGAATAGCTGCTAACGTTTGATTTTTACATGTTTGCAGTGATACTTTTTCTGCCTTCTTTGTCCAGGTCGGTGCTCACTTTTTGGAGGCCGTGGTGAGGAGGTTTGACGCCGTCTATAAGAACGGAGGTGAAGGGAAGGAGTGTGAGAACTTGCTCACCATTGTCGCCCACTTGTATAACTTCCACGTGGTACAGGCTTGCCTGGTCTTCGACGTTTTGAAAAAACTTATCGGAACATTCACAGAAAAAGATATTGAACTGACCCTGTTAATGCTGAAAAACGTGGGCTTTTTGTTGAGAAAAGATGATGCTTTGTCACTTAAGGAACTGATCGTGGAGGCCCAGGCCAAAGCCAGCGAGGCCAGTGGCAAGTTCCAGGACCAGACCAGGGTACGCCTGACCTGCTGCCTGCGTGCTCACACACTGACCAGAGCTTAAAAATAAGTATTTGGGGTAAAATCGCATTTAATTTCTTAGTGATCCCCATTGTCTTCTGCCTCATCAGGTTTTGTGGCTTTATCATGAATCAGTATGTGAATGAACTTTGGTTTTCTGCTAAGAACTCAGGTATTCTGTGAATTTAAGAATCAGTTCCTTTAACGTTTATCCATTCAAAAAATATTTACTGAGGAGGGCTATGTGGCATGGGCCTCAGGCATCAGCACTCTTGGATTTTCCGCTCTGCTGCTTAACAGTGATGGGCCCTGAGTCTTCCAAGCCTTGGTTTCCCCATCGAGGAAATGGGGGCTGATGGTGGCTCCTACCTTATCTGCCGGTTGAGAGGCATGGGCGAGCCCTGGGAAGCCCACAGGAGAAGAGGATGTCACTAGGAACAAGAGAAGTGTTCTGTCGGGAGCCTGCGGGGGAGCAGGGCAGGAGGAACGGGCAGAGGCTGGCCTCAAGAGGCCTTGTAAACCCTTTCAGGGACTTGGGATTTTAAGAGGCCCTACCTGAAGGGAGCTGAGCAGGTAAATGATGTATGCTGTTTTCATGGCACTTTACACCGAGAAAAGGGGGAGGTGGGCGGGGCGGGGAGACACCACCACAGTGGTCTGGCAGGGAGCCTTAGCATCGTAGCAGTGGGTGTGGGGTTAGGAGTTAGAGGTGACCGGAGGGCGTGGGCTGGAGGGAAGGGCAGTGTGAAGGGCAGGAAGGGCCAGGGTTACCCCTGGTGGACAGCAGGACAGTAGGAGGAGACAGACTCAGGAGGAAAACAGGCCCACTCTGGAAATCCTGAAATGAAGAGGTGCGGTCTCAGGATCTGTGCAGGCTGGGGAACTGCTAGCGTCCAGTGGGGTGTGGACAGAGCCCCGAGGTTTCAGAGCACCAGCATTCAGCTGTGTTGTTGAGGGGAAGAGGAACAGGACGAGGCTTCTGGAGCCAGGTCCCAGAGTATCCCAAGGAAGCAGTTGTCCCTGGTTGAATGCTCAGAGGCCAAGTTTAAAACACAAAAGTCAGCAGAGGCAGGAAGTAGCCTCTGTTGCCCGGGGATGGGGGGATGGGGAGTGCCCATAATAGGTTTGGGGTTTCTTTCTGGGGATGATGAAGATGTTCTGAAATTGATCCTGGTACCTGCACACCCCTGAATGTGCTCAGTGTACACTTTTAAACAAGTGAGGTTTATGGTGTGTGAATTAGATCTCAATAAATAAGTATTTGGGGAAATCTCAGAGAAAGGTATGCAAAAATTCTTTTTTATTGTTTTTGCAACTTTTTTCTAATTATGACGTTTTCAATTTAAAAGTTAAAAAGGTAAGAAGGCCAGGAATGGGGAAGAAGTTGAAATATCATGTAACTAAAACCACGGGGGCAGGAGGGGTGCCAGGGGCGGTTCAGAGGCGTTGGGGGGCTGACGAGAGGACATCCGATCTCGGGAGGTGCTCAGGGTCCCAGGGGAGGCCAGGTGGCACAATCGTACTGAAATATGTGGTCCTGAGCAGGAGGTCATGTTGGCGGCGACTGTCTCCCTGGAAGACCATCTCTGGTTTACCGTCGGCAGCAGTGGCCCTGTGCGCGGCCGGTGTAGTTCTTCCCAGGCGGAGGGTCCGTTGTTCGGGGTGTATGAAATCATGGTTTCTTCCGTTTTGTTTTCTTAAAGGTTCGGTTTATGCTGGAGACCATGTTGGCGCTGAAGAACAATGACATGCGTAAAATCCCGGGCTATGACCCCGAGCCTGTGGAGAAGCTCAGGAAGCTACAGAGAGCGTTGGTGAGGCCCTTGCCCTTCCTCATCTCCCGCTCCCGTGTCTGCATGGACTCGTTGTGAAACTGTCAAGGCGGTTGGAGCTCTAAGTCAGGTGCCGTGTCTGGTTAATAAGAGTTCCAGGATCCTGAGAGGAAACGTCACATTTCTGTGCTGAGACCCTCGGAGTGGTCTGGGTGCGGGGCCGTCCCTGTGAGTTCAGCGTCCCAGCACTTAGCCTGTGGCCCTCAACTCGGCCGCGCAGTACAACTCTCTGACCGCTTTGAGGGAGGGCTCAGGCCGGGGTCCCACCCAGACCAGTGACGTCCGCGTGGGGGTGCTGGGGGCTCACCCGTTGAAGCTCCCTGGGTACTCCTGATGTGGGGCCGCAGCCGAGACCCACCGCCATCCCCAGCCAGGGGGTCCTTCAGCCCTGGCTCTGGGCAGCTCCGGAATCGTTGGCTCGGCAAACCCCAGGCGCTCCTGGGCAAGGTCTCACCACCAGCTCCGGGCAGCTCTCCTCGGGGCCTGCGTCCGAGCCTCCTCCCTGGTGTGACAGCTTTCCAAAGACAGCGGCGTGTGGGGTGACAGACCCACAGACCTCAGACAGGAGCACTGCGTTTACCTCCACCTGCGGCATTATTCCAGACGGGCTCACTGTCCCAGCTGCCAGGGACTCAGCACAATATTCAGGGTCAAACACAAGAGAAGCCCGAGGGTGACGGTAGTGCCCGCCAGGAGCCAACAGCAGTGTTTGACTGGCTCCTTTCCGTCAGGTACAGAGCGCTGGCTCCGGCACGGACACTCGGCTCCGCATCTCCTGGGACGGCATCCTGAGCGCCGAGCAGACCGGGCGCTGGTGGATTGTGGGGTCCGCGTGGAGCGGGGCTCCTATGATTGACAACAGTCAGCAGAAGGTCCTGGAGAAGCAGCCCTCGGGGACGGTACGAGAGCCCTGCGCGGTCCCCCGGTGTCCCGCGGCCTGCCCTGCAGGAGCCGCCTGGTCCCTTGCACGTTACGAGATGTGCTGGCGTGCATGTCTGCAGAGACCTTACAGAAACCCTTTGTTGTATGATGCGGTTTCATTCCATTTCTGTGGTTTAAGTCCCAAAACAGCATACGTAGAGGACTTAAAAGTTGAGTGGAATGAGGGGAGCGTAGGAAAACCCGAACAGTCAGCTTGCAGATGGCGGCCTTGAGAGGTAGACCGTTTCCCAGGAGGTGTGGCTTCTGGTCCATTAGGCTCGGATTTCAAATTGTTGGAATTCTTTGTATTTCTTTGTATTTGATTATTAACTAAAGTCCATATGTTATTCAGATTTCCTTCATTTTTCTCCTAATACCGTTTTTTGTCTCAGGATCCCATGTCACACCTCGTCGTCCTGGCTCTTCTGGCTGTGGCCACTTTTAATTTATGTCCTCATTGCCCAGCCTGACAGGTCGTGCTGCTCCTGAGACGCTCCCCCGAATCAGGCGGTTTTCTTCTCTCGTACCTTGCTTCGTCTCTTGCTGTGGTTTTCTCTTCATGGGAGTGTACCGAAGAATAAAGATTTAGCACTCACATATATGTATTTCCACATAACTTAAAATTAATCTTCGTAACTTAGAATTAATCTTCGGTAAAGCCATGGAAGAATACGTGTTATCTTTTAGAAACTTCCTAATCACAGTAGACCAGAGTAACTTTTCCTTGAAACATCCTTGTGGTCTGTGCCTAAATTGCTCCTCTTTCAGGTTAGCGGGAAGATACTAGAACTTGCCCGAAAGCAGAGAATGAACACTGATGTCAGAAGAAACATTTTCTGTACAATAATGACTAGTGAAGATTTTTTGGACGCGTTTGAGAAGCTTCTGAAGTAAGCATTAGTGCAAACACTTTGATTAGATGTTGTTTGAGAAATCCGCACAGTTGGGTTTTGCGTCGCGGAGGGTTGGGTCAGATGCTGCTCGGGGCAGCTGGGCTGTCCTCTCTCCCCTCCTTCCCTGGGTCCAGGCATGCACTAGTCAGCAGTCTTGCTCCTGCTGACTGGCCACTGGTAGTTCCAAAACATTTTCTGATATATTTTGATTAAAAGTATTAGGTGACCAACTGATTAGTGACAGTGACTGTTGGTTGTCTTAAATTGCTTAAAATTCTCATATTGAGGTTGTGTTTTTGATTACTTCTAAATTAAAACTTCCTGGTATAGTTTCTGTAATTAGTTGTAAAAGGATATTAAAAGTACCTGTGTACCTTCAGAAAGTATTTCTCAACAAATCCGATAGTGATTTTCCTTTATGTGCTTCAAATGCAGAATACCCGGGCGTGAGGTGGGAGTCTTGTGACTCCCACCTCCTCTCCTCCATCCCCTTTGAACCAAACTGCCAGGCAGGATGTGCTCTCCTCAAAGATGTCTTACTTCTCGCTGTCTCTGTTTTGCAGGCTTGGGCTGAAGGACCAGCAGGAGCGGGAGATCGTTCATGTTCTCATGGATTGCTGCCTTCAAGAGAAAACCTTCAACCCTTTCTACGCATTCCTGGCTGGCAAGTTCTGTGAACACCAGAGGAGGTTCCAGGTAACCCGCTAGCAGCCCGCCAAGTCACCTGTGCTCCGCTGTCTTCCTAGACGTTCTCTCTGGCTCTGCCCACTGGGAACAAGCGCCGAGTGAGGCGTCCAGCCTGGGCCGAGCTCTGTGTGCAGGGGGACAGTCCCAGGGCCCACGCCCGTGGCCAGGTCCCCTTGGGGAGAGCAGGGGGGCGTTGCAGAGGCGGAGTGACCAGGGCAGAGGGTGCCGGGCCCCCTTTTCCTGTGGCAGAGGAGGGTGTCGTGTGGCCCCTGTCCCCGGGGGAGTGCCTCCTTGTTCTTAGGTGGCACCAGCCTTCTCTGATCTTTCTCAACATTTCTGTCGCTTGGAGGGGAAAACCCTCAAGAGAAAGAAATTACTGTGGCGCTGTGTGTAGGAAAGGAGGGTGTGTTGCTCGTGGCTCATCCTGACTTGACTCTGAAGACACTACAAGCACATGAGCGGTAGAATCCGTCTAGATTACGTCCTGAGCGACTCGTTCTAACAGTGGGCTGCATTGTGACTCTTTCTTCTTCTTTTTCAATTGTTCTATTAGATGACTTTCCAGTTCAGCATTTGGGATAAATTTCGGGACTTAGAAAATTTGCCAGCCACTAATTTCTCTAATTTGGTTCACCTGGTAGCCCACTTGTTGAAGACGAAATCACTTCCACTTTCTATTTTAAAGGTTTGTATCATGGATGAAATTATTAAAAGCAATGAAAATGATAGTATAATTGTTTATATTTGGTACCTTAAGAAAATGCCTTTCCTTAGATTCTGACTTACCTGGAAAGTGTGTTTGTAACGCCCCGGCCATCCTAGAAAGTAGCCAGCGTAGCTTGCCGCATAAATGTACCGAGTAAACAAAGGCACGGTTACAGTTGTTCTGCTCATCTCCAAGAATCTCGTTTGCACTTTGGGTTCACATGCAGGTCCTAGTTCTCAATCCTCCATTGGCCGCTGCTAAGTCGGGAGGGGGATGGGGAGGCCTAGGAGCAGGTGAGCTGTGGTGCAGGACTCTGCTTCCCCCTCTGATGGGCGACCCCCCCATACCCCAGCCCTGCCGTGTTTCTGCGTCGCATCCGAGCCAGTGAGGTGCAGGTGCCCTGCTGTTGGTCTGGAGTGGACAGGGGAACCTAGACAGAGGATGTGGAGTTCCAGGTGGCCGTCAGGCCTGGACAGCGGGACCACTGGGGCCTGGGCATCCTAAAAACGGGGACAGTGAGGGCAGCTGAGGGCCAGAGAGAGTGCTGGGCCCGGGCTTCTGTGCCTCGTGCTTCCTGACCTGCAGACGCTGCGGGTATGGTCTCCTGCTTCTGCGCGTGTGTCCGTCCACCAGGGCGCTGAGGTGGGTTCGCCCTGTGTCTCTGGGGTGTGGGACTAGGTTTGGGCCACTGAGCCAAAAATGAGGGTACTATAAAGCGTGGAGAGGACATGCCTTCTCATTGCTGGACTAGATCTTGCCTGCAGTTCGCTCAAGTTTTGAGCTCTGAATGGAAGAGGATACAGTGTTTCTCCAGATTCAGTAGAACCTGGAGATGTCCTTGAAGCTTGTCCCAGGGTCCTCGCTCCCCCCCTCCCACCACCACCCATTCACAGGGCCCTCTCGTTCTCGGGCGTGCTTTGGAACTCTTCCCTCAGATGGCACGTCTCATTTCACACACCGTCACCCTCCGTGTGGACAGCAGCATCCTGTCCCCACGCTCCGAATATCCTTCACAGTTCTTTAAGTCAACATGAGTTTGAAATATATCCACATTAATATCTGTGATTCTGTTCTCTGATTTATCACTTCTCTGCAATATTCCATTGTGTAAGTGTACCAAAATTTATGTGTAATTCTTAGAGAACATATATGAGTTATCTTTCCCCCTAGATCCAAATTTTCTATGTATGGTTTTAATTAGGGGGTAGTTTCTCTAGGGCATGGAGCTATGTATGTTTCAATTCTAGGATTAAATTCCTGATTCATGGAAACTCCGCAGGGGCAGGTTGCTCTCGACAGCGGTGTGCACACCCCTGCTGGTAGAGCGCACGAGACCCCCGTGGCCCCACGCCCTTGCCCGCCCGCAGCGCTTCATCTTCTGTAGCTGGAAACAGTCTTACTTAAAGGGGGCGGGTGATTTTTTGCTCTATTTTTAGAAATTATTGAAAAAATTGACTAAACGTAACTTGTTCTGTCTGTCCTGACTCTAATTAGGTAGTTGAATTCAGTGAATTGGATAAACCCAGAGTCCACTTTTTACGAAAAGTGTTATATATTCTGTTAATGGAAACAGAAGTTGAAGACCTTGGTTCAATTTTTGCAAGGTATGTCCCAGCTTATTTTGTTAAAACATATGGAAAAGAGACGAAGAGAATTATTTTCACTTATGTTGACTTAGAAAAAGCAAGGTTGTTACACAGTAGGTGCAGCTTAATACATTATTTTCAGTTTTCATTTTACGCGGGTATCTTACGCATTCGATTTGGGGAACATGAAACTTGCCTAATAGCAAACTAATGATGATTTCTAACACGTAGAATATGTTGTTAAGCTCTTAATTGAGAATTCTATTTTTAAAAGCAATTAGGTTATGCCTCCCAATTGGAGATTCCTAGAAACTGCAGTCTGGAGAGACTAGCTCATCACTGATGCACGTTTATGCGCCTCCCTTCCAGAGTGTCTGACAACCCAAAGCTGGGCTTGTTGAGAGAAGGTCTGAAGCTCTTCATCAGCCACTTCCTGTTAAGGAGCGCGCAGGTGAACACAGGTGTGGAGGAGGCCAGCATGCTGAGAGAGAGGGCTGACCTCTCAACTAAGTTTCTGCAAGGCAAGGCTTCCCTGAGAATGTAGTCCAGAAAAGGAGAGGAGCGGGTGGTCATTTGTCTGAAAATGTCTTTTTAAACCCAAAAGGCTTGTTACTCTGACGACCATGTGTGTGAGCTTGGTGGAGCTATGCCGTAGTCCGTTGTATTTAAGATACTATGTTTTAGATAATTTTTAAATTCAAGGTTATATTGTATTTATGTTTTAAACTGTTTTCACCTATCTATTTATAGAACGGGGTGGGGAGAACGCAGGGAGGGAAGGACAGGCAGACACCGAGCAGGTTCTCTAAACAGACTGGGTGGGGTGTGGGTGTGATCCCGTGTGTGATGGTCTTATTTTTTAATAGACAAATAGTCCACTAGAGGGTGCAGTTATAAAGAAATTGATGGCGTTTTTTATCTTCGTTATGTATTGATTTAGAGTTCAAAAACCACTAGTTAAATGTGGTACCTGATATTTAATTGATTATTTCAAATATTGGGAACGCAAGTGTGGGAAAAGTGAGCAGTTGACTTAAGCCTCGCACATACCTGCACCGCGTGGTACGCGCAGAAGCTTCCCACCAGCACTTGCCCAAAATTCTGACGCGGCGAAGGACGCTTCCTGTGTGTGTCCGCCACTTCTACTCATCAGCTCCAGGTTGTAAAGCACTGTACTAAACAACTTTGAAGTCACCAGACAGATACTGGATGCATGATCGGTGTGCGTCTGAGCTAGGTTCTAGGAGGAGTGCGTGTGAATAAAACAGAACTGCCGCCGGCGAGGGATGAACGTTTATCTAGTGAAAGACACGCCCCACGAGTCCAGTCAACTCTGGCTGGTTCTGAGAAGGCGCATAGATCGACAAATGTCTGTTCTCCAGCTCTTAGAATTTGCCTCTCGGTCTTAAATGCTGCGAACTTGAGTTAAATGTCACCTTCAGTTATTGAAAAGTCATCAAAATGTGTGTATAGAGTAGGATTTTCTGCAGCATCCGCACATGCCCGGCAGCGCGCTGTCCCGCAGAGCGGTCACTTGGCCTGAGTGAGGCCGCTCCCGCGCAAGCTCCCCTTTGTCGCAGACTTTCAAACACTATCTTTACGTGGCCCGACAGCAGCGTGTGTTTAGAAATGACCACGTGAAGTCATAAGCGTCTCTGTGTGCGCCCCTAAACTAATGGTTTAAGTCTTGAATGCACAAGGAACACAGACACCTGTTTGCTGGCCTCCCCCGTGCTTGTCGACCCCACCGACGGCCACACCACACCCGTGCCTTCCAGCCGGTTCTGAACCTCATCTGCAGAGAACAGAGCGTGCTACCCGAGAGCCTCCACTTTGTCTGTGGGAGCGGTCAGTTCTAATCCAGGTGCCTGCCTCCGCTGAAGGCCAGCACAGCGTCCTGCATCCAGAGGTCTGGCTCGGAAGAAAAATGCACCAGTCGAGCTAGACAGCATGCTTACTGACACAGTCGACTTGCATTTGGTGCAAGCTCCCACTTCCTCGAAGACTCACGGAACTGACCTGAGGCCACTCACTGTGGGGGCGGCCACTAAGACCGAGAAGAACGGTCCCCCCATCCCTGACGTTCACTGAACCTAGTTGGGGGCGTGGCTGAGCTCAGGCCGGTTTTTTGCAGAAGATAAACTTGTGTCAACTGAATTTTTATTTTTATATATATGTCTTTTATTATTAAAACAATAAAAATGTTTTTCTGCCATGGAATATACTTGTGACTTAATTCCTAATGTCCTGGTCTTGCATGTATTATATGACAGGTTCTCCATAAATTTGTCCTTTTTGTAAAAGCCCTTTTTAACAGCAAAATATCGTGGCTTATCACATGTTAGTAAGTATGCTTTCAGTAAATAATTCTGTCTTGACCAAAAGCTACTGTGAATTCAGATTTGTTTTTAAATATATAGGTTTTTAAAATGTATTACAATAACAGTATTTAAAAAATACTGCCATCAGTGCTTGGTGTATATGTAAATTTTTGGACTTCCTATGATGCAGGTTGAGAACTGCTGTTCTCTTGATAGAATTTCTGAAAAGACCCTTTTAGGGGATTTCATCTTTTTTTTTTTCCCTTTAAGTAATCTCTGCATCCAACCTGGGGCTTGGACTCACTACCCCAAGATCAGGAGTCGCATGCTCTACCAACAGCCAGCCAAGAGCCCCTGGGGGATTTCATCTTTAAAATAGAGACTAAAGGAGGGCGCCTGGGTGGCTCAGTCATTAAGCGTCTGCCTTCGGCTCAGGTCATGATCCCAGGGTCCTGGGATTGAGCCCCCCCCCCCCCCAGGCTCCCTGCTCGGAGGGAAGCTTGCTTCTCCCTCTCCCTCTCCCCCTTGTGTTCCCTCTCTCGCTGTGCCTCTCTGTCAAATAAATAAAATCTTAAAAGTTTTTTTGAAAAAAAAATAATAAAATGTATAAATCACTTTTTATATTTTATTTAGAGTGCCAGTGAAGGTTTATTTTGAAAGAACAGGTTTGCTGGTTCTAAGATCTACGCCTTATCTTTCTACTTTTTGGAAATCTATCTAAAAAATACAGTCTCCATCTCGCTCCTCCCCTCCTTTGCCCAAAGACCCAGATAAAAAGGAGGCAAAATGTTAACCATTAGTGGATCTGGGTGAAGTTTATACGGACAAAGTATATTCTTACAACTTCCCTGTAAGTGTTAAGTTATTTTAAAATACAGAATTTGTGTAAGGCATTCATAATGCAGAACTCATCCTTCAAAGTTTTAAAATACTCTGATGTTTTTTCACAAAAGTAATTAAGCAAATCACCTTTGCCTCTTCTGTAAAAAACCAGTTAGGCCTTGCTGTGTAAACAGTGATAGGGTTTCTGTGGTTTGCTTGGACTTGGGGCACCTGGGTTAGCAGGAGCCGGAGTGGATGGAGGGGAGGCCCCGTTCGTTCCCTGATCGCTGAGCCACAGAGAGCCTCGGGATCAACGCCTGCGCGTGGGCGGGGCGGCCTCGGCACCGAGTCACCAGGAGTTGAGCACTCCTTGAAGGGGCTGTGTAGGATGCCGACTCCACGGGTGCGCTCGAGGCACAGCGCCCTTCCCACCCCAAGGCACGGGATCGGACTTGTGCTTTCTCTCCGTGGGTCGGTCCCTCGGTCAGTAGTTAGACCCAGGGTTTTCTGACCCGCTTAAAGTTGCGTTATCACATCCCTTCACCCTAAATGACTGTATTTCCTAAGAACACCATCTAATTACCCAAATCGGGAAATGAACATTGATGGAATGCTGGCTCAGTCCCTTCGTTTGGGTTTTCATGCTGTTCCCTGTTCCCGCAGGTTACAGCTTCGTTCCTTCTCGGTGCGCCGCATAGGGAGACGCGTGATGTCACTCACGGTAACTGGTCAGCGATCGAGGCGGGGTTGGCTGGGCTCTGCCCTGGCCGCTGACCGCCCCTCTGCAAGTAGTGGGGGGACGGTGTCAACCTGTCGCTACGTCCCCGGTCACCGCAGCCTCCCCGTGGAAGGCAGCAGTCGCTCGCTGTCTGGGATTCTCTGGGTCACGAACAGCGTGGCTGGCCGGTTCTGGGTCAAGCGGGAGGAGTTTCCCGCCACATGACCTGCCAGCCCTCTGGGCCCTCGCCAGCCTGATCCCTCGGGGACCACCTCTCGGCCGAAATAGTAAGTGTCTTCTGTTTTCTGCGCCGAAGGCTGAGAGCAGGGCAAGATGCCGGGCCCGGAGCGCTGCAGGACACCCTGCCTGACCCCCACCTCCCGAGGGGCCACTGAAGTCCTTCGCTTGACTTTGATCCTCATCTGGCTGCCCTGCCCCTGATTCCACCGCGCACGTAGCATCCTGATCACGGTTCCCAACAGCAGGCTGGCTGTGGGGGCGCGTGGGGCGCTGGCTGGTGTGGGAGTCAACCGCGACGGTTCCTCTCCGATCGCACCCCCTCTGGGCCTCGCTGCCAGCTCTCAGTGTCGTGTGCGTGGGCGTGTTTGTTCGCGTGTCTCTGGTCTCTGACATCCGCTCAAAGCCTCTTCAGCGGAGGCCCCTCACGAAAGTGCGAATTGTTGATCCCATCCCGCGCTTCCTGGGGGCCTGCCCAGTGCTGCCCAGAGAGCCGGGCCTGGGGACATCCTGAGCTCCGAGAGCTGGTTGAAGTCTGACCAACAGGCCCTGTGGTGAAGGGGAGCGGCCAGCCGTGCCCAGAGGGACAGGGATGGAGAGCTTCCCTCGGGGAGGAGCCGAGCAGGGCGTTCTGGGGGCGCCGCCAGGCATGGGTCCCCGGGCACAGAGCCCTGCTGTGGCCCAGCCCCAGACATGGCAGTCCCACGGTGCACGTGGGGCCTGACCGAAGGGCCCCGGTCTCCACGCTGTGGACGTGGGGTTTGGTCAGCGATAGCAAACCATCAAAGGATCATTGGCAAGGAGATTAAGTCCCTGAAGTTGGGTTTCAAAAATATTGGCCGACGAAGCCAGACTCTGGATGGGCAAGTGGGCATGCTGGTGACAGAGGCGGGCCAGTGAGCGGGTTCCTGTGACCTTCCGGCCAGGCGGGCCACACGGGCCAGCGCAGCAGTGGCAGCAAGGGGGGTGCTTCAGCAGACACCTCGGGGGACAGGGCAGCTTGGCCTCTGGCGCCAGGGAACCCACAGAGGTCAGGGTCGGGGGGGCGCAGACACACCACCTGGAAGTGGGAGCCCCGCAAGGAGTCAGGCAGCCTGAGGGCGGAGAACAATGCCGGCCGCGGAATTTGGGGCTGTCTAGAACCAAGTCAAAGACACGTCCTGTGGACAGCAGGTCGCTAACAGGGGAGGCAGCTTCACGCAGACATCGTGCGGGAGCTAAGCGCCCGGAGCCCCCCGAGCCCCTCGTGAGACCTCCGTGAGCACGGGGGGTGAGGACACACAAGCAGGTGCCTCAGGAACGCTCCTGTGCAATCTGGACGAGCTGCCAACGGTCGGGAGAGTAATCCCGGCCCGGGCATCGGCTCTTTCCTTTTTCCCACCCCTGCAGTTCAGGACCCCGCGCTACCCTGCCGACGCCGGCAGGAGGAGCTGACCACTGCAGGGTCGAGTTCACAAGAAGGGGACATTTATCTTGAGCTCAGCTGGATAAATGATGAAAAATTATGTTTGCACGATAAGATGATGAAAGGGAAATGGGGCCCGGCTTCGAGGGCCCCGAGGGTGCAGAGGTGATGTCAGGCCCAGGGAGGGCCGCGCAGGCTCGGGAAACAATGCAGTGTGTGTGCCCGTGGCCGCCAGAGCCCAGCGGGCTTGACCTTGAGCGTGTCCAAACAAGGATGTATGGGCCACTGACCTTCACGGGTTATCAGGGCAACGCTTTCCCAGCCCTTCCCCTGAAGATTGCCTACTCCCAAAGGGGTGCGCTGCTCCCGTGCCCCCCCCTGCCCCCGTGTTCTCCAGCGGGGACCTCACCACCGCCCACAGCCGCGGCCCGGCGCCGGGGGGGAAGCGCTTGGGGAGGACACCCCTCCCAGGCAGAGCCAGAGCCAAAGCAGGCCGGCTTTCGGCCTGGGTCAAAGTGAAAATGATGAGGAGTATTTAAAAAATTATTCTTTCTAGAAAGTCATTCATAATGGACTGCTCCTCTCATTTTACTCCATCAGAAGTATTTCCAAAGAGGGCACATTCCTCCTCTTGTGTTTGTGGTGGCCATGCTTGCCTTTTCTCCTTTTTGTGCGTACACCCCCGTGCATTTGTACTCACTCGTCTCCAGACGCGCACCTCAGGACGCTCAGCTCCCAAAGCCTCAGCCCGCGTCTCCTGAGGATGAGAACGTGCTCCAGGGCCCACGGCACCACCATCACACTGAGAGCACACCTGAGAGCTGGGCCGGAGGTGAACGCTGCCCCTGGTTCTGAAGTGAGCTTTCTAGAGTGGTTTGTTCCCACCACCAAGAATACGAAATGAAACAAGACAAAACCAGAGAGGGAGACAAACCAGAAGAGACTCTCAATCACAGGAAACAAACTGAGAGTTGCTGGAGTGGTTGGGGGTGGGAGGGATGGGGTGGCTGGGTGATAGACATTGGGGGGGGTATGTGCTATGGTGAGCGCTGTGAATTGTGTAAGACTGTTGAATCACAGATCTGTACCTCTGAAACAAATAATACATTATATGTTAAAAAAAAAAAGAATACAGCCAAGGTCCAAACGTCACATCTCCTTTCCATTCCTCTTTTAGCGTAGAACACCTCCCGCTCTGTTTCCTAAAAAAGTTCATGGCGCTAGACTTGTGAAGAGTCCTGGCCAATCCTGCACGTGTCTGTGAGCCTCGCGGTGAACCCTTTGGGAGCAGCGCCGCACGGCGATGCTGTGGCCTCTCACAGTGGCGCTGGGGGACATAATCGTGACCGCCAGTCCCAAGTTCCATCGCTTAATTCAGGTCAAGGCCACCAGACCTCTCCACAGTACAGGTACATTTTTACCTTTGTCATTATTAAGGGAAATTAATCACCAAATCTAAGGACATGTTACAAGGGGAAAAAATGGCAAAATGTGGATTTCCTGTTGCCCACCAATAGTTAGTGGGTGGCTTAGGCAGCCATTTGTCACCCTTGCCAGACTTGGGGGTTGCAAAATGGCCCCTCCTCCTACATTATTAGCTGGCATTCTTATTTTAAAACGACTCTTCCTAGTGGAACACCTGGCCAGCTCAGTCAGTAGAGTGTGCGACTCTTGATCTCGGGGCCGTGCATTTGAGCCCCAGCTCGAGTGTAGAGATTATTTAAGTAAATAAATAAAAATAAACTTCAAAAAAAGCATGAGCACATAAAATGAGTCTTCCTCTGCTCCTCTCCCCTTTGCCTGGATAAGATCAAATTCTACACGTCTTTAGTCTACTGAAGTAGTGACAAGCGATTCCCTGCCTTGTACACGTTAAGATGTTACTGTTGGCCACGGCGAGTGCAGAGGATCCGTTCCTGGCCCAGCGTACAGGAGCCGCCAGGCTGTGGTGGGCTCCGCGGAGCACGGTTCTGCAGCCTTCCAGGTGGGTGGCATGGTCTTCTGCCTGTCGGGGGCAAGGTCCGGCCGGGTGGAGGGAAGGCCTGGGTGCACCGCCAAGCTTCTGTAACTCCCAGCTGCATGGCCTTGAAACTCCTGCATAACTACCCTCCGTGGCCCAATATGTAGGTTTGGGGTACATATTACACCATCAGCACCGTTCTGTTACGTTGTGCGTGGCCTATTAAAAACAAAGACTAGGCATCACACCGTGCAATCCCACTGTAACGAGGCAGTGACCCTCACGAGACATGCCCCTTGGTCAGTCGTAAGGTGCAGAGGGACGCGGTGTGTCAGACCTGGCCAGCACCGCCACCAGCCCAGCTCATGGCCAGTTCCTCCCCTGACCGTCAACCCATGGCAGCCGCCCCACCTTGGAACTACGATTGCTGAGGAAGTCAGCTTGCCCTTTATGTTTTCTCTAATTGTTCAGCTGGGTTTGTGGACATCTGTGATTACAGCGGTGATCTCTGTAAGACTTGGGATGGGCTCACTAACTGTCCTCATGTCTTCTTCCTGCTGATCTTTACTCCTGTCCGTGAGCGGAGCAGGCAGGGTGACCAGCTGTCCTGTTTGTCCAGGAATCAGGGGTTCTCAGGATGGAGCTCTTTGGGTGCTAAAGCTGGGAAGGTCCCAGAAAGTGGTGAAGGGATGGTCACCCTAAGTCCTGGAGATGATGTGCAGCACCAGACAAGGTCTTGGGCAAAATCTGCAGGGATGAGATGGGGCTCAGGACTGAAATGCAGCATGAGCAAGGGGGAACTTGTTACTACTCCAGGAGCCTCACCTGGGGTGCCCGTCACACCCCTGCGGTGCCCGTCGCCTCACCTGCACCTGAGAGGGTTTCCAGCAGCAACTCTGGCTCTGTCTCTGTCCCCAGATTTCCTAGGAAGTGCGGGGAGAGCAGCAAGTTCCTGCGTGTAGGGCATAACGCACACTTACTTAACTCATCAAAAATACGACGTGATTATTTGGGATTTATTTTATCCTTGCCCTCAAACTTCTGATTAGTGAAGGAAGTGCATTTCAAGCCAGGCCCCAGACCAGCAGGTGAAATCCATATAGCCCTCATTAGCACCCTTGCACTTTTTGACTCATATGGACAATGAGATTTTTAAAACACTCTGCTTTCTACATCAGATTTAATAGGGCAGAGTCTGCTTTTCTACTTTAGCACCTGTGGGACCAACACCGCGAGACCAAGCTGCAGAGGCCCCCGGCAGCAGGGGCTGGGCCTGGGGAAGGCTGCAGACCAGGGCTCTGTCCAGGGACGTGGCCCTGCCTTCCACACCCTGTAAATTCACCAGGAGCTGTGTCATGGAGAATCCTAAAATACAGGATGGGCTTGGGGAGCTGGGTGTGCTGTTTTCTATCCCGCGTGTGTGTGAAGGGATGTGTACACCTTCGGTCCTGTTGACACAGCTCTCTGTTCCTGTGGAAGAGCTCTGAGCGAGGCCTGTCTCCCCAGAACCATCGGTCTGGGCCGCTGTGGGAGCTGTGGAAGGAGCCCCATTGCCACCCATCACTTTCCAGAGTTGCTCCCTTCAGGTGGCTCCTCCCCAGGGTAAGACTCGGTTCCCGCGGGGCCTGGAAGAAGCCTGCTGCTCTGCTCCAGGCCTGTGGCCACCTGCCCGTCCGAGAGACCAGCATTTCCGGAGCTCTCGTTGCGGGCTTGCGGGCTTGCGGGCCTCCGGGCCGAGCTCCGGCCAAACTCGCAGCAGAATAGAAGCAGGCGCTGGTCTCGAGGAAACGTGTGTTTGGCAGCGATCTCGTGTGAGACAGTCCGTGATGGACGATCTTGCCACCGCCCCACCTGAGATCGGGGGCCTGGTCCGCTGATGGCGGTCAGACGGTTTCACGTTCCCACGTGGTGCCTGGATCCTAGGGGGGCTCGTGGGATCTCTGGTCCCCGCTCACCCCCTCTTCCGCCATTCTGAAGGCTTAGGGGGCGCTCAGCGGGCGAGTCGTCAGGTGCGCCGGGTGCCCACCCGCCAAGCGCTCCCCGGGCCGTGGACTCTCGGTGGGAAACGCCTCGCCAGCCGCGGGGTTCGCAGCTGGCTGGGAGGAATCAGAAAGCACTTTGTCGCCTGTGAGCGTGAGGCCTGGTGAAAGCAAAATGGTATCACAGCACCTGTGATTAGGAGGCAGCTGGCCCTGGAGACTGAGTAACATTTGTGGGTAAATACAATCCATTTCTGCTCTCTGATTATGAAGGTCACGGTGGTTTGACCCTGTCGGGCAAGCCTCAGGCACATTATCTGCTCAAATAGAACTGGGAAAGGAAACACCGGCAGTCATTAAAAGTGAATTACTTTGTTTTTTGAAGATAGAAGGCCTCCAAAGCCTCCCGGTGCGGGGGACGTTGGGGCCTCTCCGTGGGCCACCTGCGAACGGGGAGCTTCAGAGAGAAAAGCTCACAGGAGGCCACCAGAGATTCGGGCAGGTCGTGAGCTCCCCTGGCGGCTTCTTGGAAAACGCTTGGATTTTTCAAGCAATTGTGGAAGCTGCCAAGAATGCACTACGTGGCATTTCTGGTGTTTTCTTTACCTGTGAAACGGAGGAAAGGATTTCTGAGAGCTACAAAATCAGCCTAGATTTCTGGTTTTAAATTTAGCAGAGGACTTGTGTTTTCTGAGGCACGGCCTTTATTTTTCAGAGTGAAATGTTTGGCCAGGGGTGATAGTTTTCAGTCCCTCCAGACTGGGTGAACCGCGGCTTCTCCTCACTCCCCAACCCTGGGGCTCTTGGGGATGTCCTAGTCGGGATCGGCGTGTTTGAGCTTCATTTAGAAATGCTAACACCGGTATCAGAGAAAGGTGGGCGGCGGACTGGTGTATCGTGGGGTGGGTGCAGCGCCACACGGGGCAGAGCCCGGACTGGGGGTTGCTCAGACGTCGGGGGGGTGATGTCAACTTTGCTGAGTTGGGGGGAGAAACCAACTTTACTTATGGGCCCTTCCTATGGGTTCATCTCTAGGGACGCTGGGAACTATGGGAAGTTTAAAAAGAACCCAAACAGACCTAGAATACGCAGATTCTCAGAGGCAGAGTAGATGTTCCCAGCGGCCCAGGGAGGGGTTCTTGTTTAATGGGGACAGAGCTTCTGTGGGGGATGACGGAAGAGTTTGGGGTAGATGGTGCTGACAGGCACACAACATTGTGAGTGGGTCGAATCCACCACTTGTACACTCACAAGTGGCTAAAATGACACGTATCGTTACGTGTGTTCTACTACAATAAACATAAAGAACCAACACAAACACACACCTGTGGCAGAGTTTGTTAGTTGTTCCCCAATATCCCTTCACCCCCTTTGTCATCCGGAGCAGGGCTAGGCCTGCAGCCAGCCGGACACACCCGTGTCCCAGTTCCCAGCGAGGCTCACGGTGGCCGCGTGAAGAGCGCTCGCCACTTGAGGAGAAAGGGCCAGTTTCTGAACTCCTCGCAAGGATACACACTTGTTCGTCCTTTGTCCTTTGCCCCGTTGGCTGGGATGTGGGGCCCAAGCGCCATCTTGAACCATGGAGGAGAAGCCATGTGATTAAGATGGGCCACGAGATAATGGGCCTGGGTCCCTGGTGATCGTGGGGCCCCCAGCCCAGCCCTGGGCAGCCTAGGTGCGTAGGAGAGAGAAACAAACGTCTGTCTGTGCGACCCTCTGGTGTTTTTGGCTCTGCTGTCACTTGAGCCCCCCAGTCCTGACCGAGAGGACAGCTGCTGTGGCCCCCGTGGGCTATGCCACACTCGGTAGTAACAGTCGAGGCCACGGATGGCTCGGCCGCTTTCTGCCTTCCGTCCAGAGCCTGGCACAGCGCCTGGCACATGAGTCAGTCAATACTATGGAATCTCGAAGGCAGGGGTCCACCAGTGGTCCGCGCCGCGCTCAGTGGTCCGGAACCCCCTGACGTCCTTGTGCGGGCGTGGCTTGGAAAGATGGTGTGGGCCACGTGGCACGCGCTGGGTTGAAGAGCGCCTGCTGCGCGACAAGCCCCCGCGAACGCTGCTCCGCTGATCCGGGGAGAGGGGCTCAGCCGGACCTGTGCCCGTGGGCCGCACGTCCCCGCACCCACCGGCCAGCCCCGCGCCCAGCTGGCCAGCAAGCATTCGTCGAGGCTCTGGCCACATCCCATTCGCACATGTCGCACCGGTCGGTTAGGATTCATGTTCCCATGCAAGGCAAGCGGGGAGAGGACCAGCCAGGCACCAGGGGTGATCCACGGGCTGCCAACAGCATCCTCCTCGCTCCTCTGTGCCTCTGCTCACGGGCCGCAGACGCAGTAGGGTGGGGCCCGAGGTGCACAGGCCACCGACAGCAAGCCCAGGAGGGCAGCGCATGGAGAAGGGGGGTCCCACCGGCAGGAGACCACAGGCTCTGAGGGAGACGGCAGGAGGGGAGTGGGTGCGACTGACTTCCTCTGTGACCAGCGCTCCCTCTGTGTGCGCGCTGCCGGTCTCTACAGCCTCTGGGAGGCGGGCGCTGCCTTCCCCACTTGACAGAGGACGACCTTGGGGCTCAGAGAAGTGAAGTCACTTGCCCAAGGCCACCCAGTCGGTGTGTGCTGAGCCGGGGTTTCACCCCACCTCTGCCTTCTGGCTCTGTGTACGACGACTTCCTCCCCGGCACACGCCCCTGCCCCCCCTCCCTCCTCCCTTACCCCTACTGCACATCTTTTCCCAGACTCTCCTGAGCTGCAATGGCCCCAGGAGAGTTCGAGAGTGTGCTCTGTGTGCCGCATGGGTCCGGAGAGCTTGGGCTGAAGAAGTACACATGGGGGGGGGCATTCTTCTTCGGTTCGACGACCCCAGGAGCCGTGTGCGGGGTCCACACTGCTATAAATGTCCAGTAGTGCCCCACCCTCACCTCGCTCTGTGAGACGGCGACTGATAGAGCCCTTATTCTTCAGATGGGGGCACTTGCACACAGGGCACAAGGCCCTTGCCCCAGCCATACTTCAGGGGAGGCCCGAGGCAGGCCCGGGGCGGGGGGCCCTCTGCTCAGGGCACAGAGACTTCGTCCGGGGCCCAGCGACACTGGATCGGAGTCAGGAGAGAGTGAGGTGAGTCCAGCAGGAAGGACAGCACATGCGGATGTGTGGACGCGGACACTCGTGCAAAGGGGATGCTGCGCAGGTACCCGGCAGGGCAGAGGGCGTCCGCGGTCCCTGAGTGTGCGGTGAGGGGCATTGTCCATGCCCTGCTCTCAGTGACACATGGCCTGGGCCCGGCATCGGGTCACTGGGCCTACGCGCCCTCTTCCGGAGATCTTCCCAAGTCTCTCAAATTGGCGGTGAATCTTTTATGTGAAAATTTTGTTTTTCTCTTTTATTTTCTAGAGTGCTGTCAAATGTGTGAATTATTAAAAATAAGAAATTATGCATGTGGGGCGCCTGGGTGGCTCAGTCGGTTGAGCGTCCGACTCTTGGTTTCGGCTCAGGTCATGATGTCAGGGTCGTGGGATCGAGGTCTGCGGTCTGCGTCGGTTCTTCACTCAGTGTGGTGCTGCTTAAGATTCTCTCGTTTTCCCTCTCCCTCCGCCCCTCCCTAAAATAAATAAATCTTAAAGAAAGTATGCACCTAAAACTAAAGCAGTGTTATATGTCAGGTAGATCTCAATAAAAGAAGAAAAAGAAATCATACATGTAATCTATTTCTCTCTCAAAACCCCTGTTTGCACTGCCCACATGCCTCTCTATTCTGTGTTCTGGAATATTTACTCCGGCAGAAGGGCTAGGAAGCGAGCATGTGGTGGTCTGGGCACTGGATCAACGTCCTGCACGATCCCTCAAGGCCTCCGATCCCTCGAACCCTCGCCACTGAAAGGAGGCAGGGGACGTACAACCCGCCTGCTCACACTCCCATCACCGCGGCACACCTGGGTCTCGGATGAGGTTCCAGGTGGCTGCTGCGGTCCCGGAGGACTGCGCTGAGCACTCTAGACCTGCCTTGGCCTTACTTTACCATGATTTACAACCTTGCACATAACCTCATGTATTCACGCACCTTTTACATTATATAATTTATGTATTTATTGTTTGTTATTCTTCTCTTCCCCATACAATGCAACTCAGGAGGATGGAGATTCCGGGCTGTTTTGCTCACCCGTGTATCTCAGTGCTTGGAACGGCGTCTAACTTATAGCAGATACTCTGAGAAGTCTGGGTGAAGGAATGACTGCCCGAGTTGGCTATTATTATCTGTTCTGTGGTGGAAAAGCCTAGAGTGTCACACAGGTACCTGATCCGAGGACATATATGGGAATCTGATGACCCCCCCCCCCGGGGAACATTTCATCACCAGGATAAACCCACCAGGGTGGTAAAAGGTGCTAAGGACATGTTGCAGACCCAGGAAAAAAAATTTTGCATTTGCTTTACAGATTTATCTATTTTAAAAAATAAACTGCAAGTTTCCTGTCACGGTGTTGGCCTCTCTATTATATAAAAAAAAAAAAAAAAAACCGGAGCCCCGCAGCCCCAGCCTGGGCCTCTGCTTGGGAGGACGCCCACCGGGCCGCGGTTTGCAGGAGGCCGGGCCGTCTGCCTGGAGCGCACCACCCGCTCCGGGGAACAGGGCCGCCCTTCTCTCCGCACCAACCCTCTCCCAGACGACCCTGGTTCTCCTTTTTCTAGGTCTTATTTCACGACAGAACGGGAAATTTTATGCTTGGAAGAAAGGATATTAATAGGGAAGGTGGAGGGGAATATTAACCACCGACAGGAAACCAGACATTATAATGAAAATGGGTGAACTTCGGACCCTAACCGCAGGCACCGTTCCCTGCTTGTGGGAGATCCTTATTCCCACGGCTCCGCCCCGCACCCCCAGACCTCGTGGGAGCGTCTCAGGCGCCCCTTGCACAGCCCGGGGTGGCGAGGTCGGGACGGCGGAGCAGCAGGGGCGACGGGTGACCGCATCCGGCGCAGGGCGGGAGGGCCCCCCACCCCACCCCACCCCCGCGCAGGACCTGGCTCGGCGACCCCAGCTCGGCCCGCTGGCCCTCCCGCCCCCCGCGCCCCCGGCCTGACCCCGCGCCCCGCCGAGATAAGGCGGCGGGCCTTTGTTCCTCCCCCCAGCTGGGTAAACCGCGCCCGCCGCCCCCCGGCCGAGGCCGCCCGGGGTGGGGGCACCCTTTGTCCTGCCCGAGCGCGGGCGGACAATGGCCCGGAGGAGCCGCACATTGTCCGGAACCTTGTGTACACCTGGGGGGCGGCAGGTGCGCGGGGTCGGCGCGGGGCCGGGGGCGGGCGGGGGGAGGGTGGCGGGTCTAGGGGCGCGGGCCGCGGGGGGGTGGCGGAGGGGGGACGAGACCCGCCCCCACCCGGCCCGCTCCAGCCCGCTCGCCGGGGGCTCGAACGGCGGGCCTGGACCCAGCGAGGGGGAGGGGGTTTCTCGTTGGCGTCCAGTTGGGGACACACCTGGCGCGTGATTTACGAAGTGAAAGTGTTAAACGAGGCCACCAGCTGGAGGCCCGACCCGGCTTTATGAGTTTTATTAGGTGCCCTATTATGGAAAATAAACTTTAATCCGACCATAAAAACCGAATCTGAAAAACATACTTGCCTTGTAGTCTGGAACAGGGCAGCATTCTTGGCGGAGGTCACACCTCCGAAGGGATTAGTTTTATTGAGGGAGACACAATGCGCCGCAGGACTTTGATACGAGACGGGGGCCGCGCGCGTTTGCGGGGAGCACGCCCCCACGTCGCCCACACCCGGCACCGGCCCCTCCCTGCGGGCCCCCCTCCGCCACCCCACCGCGCTGCGCCGCCCGCCACTCCCCACCCCAGGAGCGCAGACCCGCCTGGCCACCCCGGGACCCTGGGCTGGAGGGGGTGCGCAGGGGACGCCGCAGACCCTGGAGGTGCTCCAAGGCACCCGCCTGAGCTCGGGGCCTGACGCTCAACAGCGCAGCCTCGGACCGCCAGACGCCCTCCTGCTCTGGTCCGGGGCTCCCCTCCTGTGCCTTCCCGGGGATTTGGATTTTCCACAGCAAGTCTGTCCTATCTTGGAGGGAGGGACGGGGCGGGAGGAGCGGAAGGAAGGAAGGCCTGTCTTAAGTGTCAGTCCAGTACTGTTAACTGTGGTCGGGCAAAAGATCTCTAGAATCTTTTCATCTCCCAAAGCTAAAACTCTGTATCCATTGAAAAGCTCCTTCCCCCTCCTCCCAGGCCCTGACAACCACCCTCCTACCTTCTAAAAGTTTGACTTAGATTCCACTTGTAAGGACAGTTATGCAGTATTTGTATTTTTAGTGACTGGCTTGTTTCATGCAGCATAACGTGCTCCAGGTCCATCCGTGTGGTGGCGGGGAGCAGGATTTCCTTCTTCTCAAAGGCTGAATAATATTCCATGGTGTGATATATTCCATTTTCTTTCTCTCTTCAACTGTGGACACTTACATTGCTTCCACCTCCTGATTACTGTGAACACTGCTGCCCGAGCATGGGTGTGCAAATCCCTCTTCCAGATCCCATTTAAATTCAGTTCTCTTGGCTATACAACTAGAAGTAGGACTGCTGCATCATATGGTGTTTCTAGGGTTTTTTGTTTTGTTTGTTTTTGAGAAAACTCCATCCTGTTTTCCACGGTGGCTGCCCTATTTTACATTCTTCCCAGCAGTGCACAAAGGGTCCGATTTCTCCATATCCTCGCCAACACTTGTTATTCTCTGTTTTCATTTTTTTGTAATAGTCATGGTAATGGCTGTGAGGTGGAAGCTCATGGTGGCTTTGATCTGCATTTCCCTGGTGATGGGTGATGTTGAGCACCCTTTCATGTGCTTGTGGACCATGTGTATGTCCACTTCAGAGAAATCTCTATTCAAGCCTTTTGCCTTTTTGTAAATCGGATTCTCATTTTTGTTGTTGAGTTGTATGAGTTCTTTATATTTTGGCATATTAACCCCTTATCAGATACATGATTTACAAATATCTTCTCCCAGTCCTGGGTTGCCTTTTCATTCTGTTGACTGTTTTTCTTTGCTGTGCAAAAGTTTTCAAGTTTGATGTAATCCCATTTGTCTATTTTTGCTTTTGGTGTCATAGAAAGTCTTTTAAACTGATCTTGCCAAGCTGACTTCCCTCTGGGGCTGGGTTGTGGAAGGCCCACCTCAGAAGGAACAGACCCACTTCCTCTAGGATCTAGTCGTTTCTGTACTTCTCAGACTCTGCCTGTTAAAGCTGCTGTAGAGGCCTGGGACCCTGGGCCACAGCTCTGCCAGGACTGCGGGCTGTCACCTGGAAGATACCTGCAGATTGGTTTCTTTGTCACAAAAAGGGCTTTATCCACACCCTTTTGTACATGCTGGAGACACTCGCCAGGGCAGGTGCCTCTTTTCTGAGAACGAAGGAGAATCTCCCACTAGGGTGAAGAGAAGCAGGCTCAGGATCCGGCCCTCGGTAGTGAGCGGGTCAGGCTGGCTGGGGGCCTCGCTGGGGACCCAGCCCCCGGGCTGCAGCGACCCGGCGCCTGCAGGGTCTGCACGGCGCACCGTAGCCCTGGTGGAAAGCCGGGAGGCCCGCGCCATAGCCCTGCGGAGCGTGGGCTTGTGTCCCCCTGGGCTCGGGCCGCGAGGACCTGACTCCAGGTCGTGGAAACAGGGTCCGGGGGGTGGGGGCGCCTGCAGAGCCTCTCACACCGCCCCCCCGCGCGGTCAGCGGGGTGGGGGGCGCGCCCCGCGAGGCGGGCGGAGCAGGGCCTGGCGGCCCTTCATTAGGCGGAATGAATTGTTCGCCGTGCCCGGAGTGGGTGAGGATGAGCCAGTGATTATATTTAAATTTGCTATAATTGATTTGGGGAAGAGCTACTGTGACAAGAACGAATTGATCATTAAATTTATTAGCGAGATAAATTCCGCCGCGATTAGGCAGCTGGCTGCAGGCGCTGGGGCCGCGGGCGCTCGGGCCTTCCCGCCGCCAAGTCCCCGCCGCCGCCGGGCCTGCTCTGCGCGCTGCGGCGGGTCGGGACGCACGGCTGCCTCCAGGGCTCCGCTCCCCCGCGCCCCGGGCGAGCCGGCCGCTCCCGACCGGCCGGGGCTTTTGCCCCTCGGGGGGGGCACCCCACCTCGCAGGCCCCGCCACCGGCCCCGGCTGCCCTGCGCTGAGCTGGGGGCGCGGACCGAGCCGGCCGGGCAGGGGCACGACGCGGAGTGAAGCCAGCCGGGGAGGAGAGCGCTGCAGGCCAAACCACCAACGTGTTAGGAATTAACGCGCCCTGGTCGCGGACTGCCAAGGTTTGGCTCGGTTTGGGTTTTTTGAACCCCGAAAGGCACCTGTCTTTCTCTTCTCTCCCTCCCCAGCCGCCCTCTGCGGTTCCCACCAGCTTTCGCGGGGCCCTCTGGCTATCCCGCAGTTGCAGAGCCAGCCCCCCAGAGCACCTTTGGACCCGAGACGGCCGAGGCCCCGCGCCCTGCCCGCAGCTGCTCCCCCGCTCCGGCTGCGCCGCGCCCGGCCTCAGCTGACGTTGCATTTTATGGAACGAGCCCGGGGTGATAATGAGCTGCCAGGGAGGATATCAATCTCACCCCGGCCCTGAGGTAGGGGAGCGGCCCCGCTGGCCCGCGGTAATCACCCAAATGAAACGCCTGGCCCTTCTGAACTCATTTATCAGCTGGGAGGGGGCGCGCAGGGGGAGGGGGCGCGCAGGGGGGGGGCGCGCAGGGGGAGGGCGCGCAGGGGGAGGGGGCGCGGGCCCGGCGCGCAGCGGCTGGGGAGAAAAAGGGAGAAACGGAAGGACGGAGGAGGGCACGAGGGAGGGCGAGAGAAGCCGCGCGCCCTGGCCGCCTGGTTCCTCTGGGCCCACGGGCGGCCCGGACCGTCGCTGGGGGGGGAGGGGCGGGCGCGGACCCGGCGCGCAGGTGCCGCGGGGCTGGTGTGCAGCACGTGGCAGCGGCCGGCTCGGCAGGTGACGCATGGCGCCCGCCGCAAGCTTGGTTCACCCGGAGCCACGGCAGCGCTGGCGGGAAGCGACCGGCCGCCCGCTGCTGTCCTCGCGGACGTTTGCCCAGATCCCAGGAACACGGTTCTGGCCGCAGCTAGACAGGTCCTGCGGGAGAGAGGGCCGGGGAGAAGCCCGGGGTTACTCGAGGCAGTCCCGACCCCGGACCAGGAAAATCATCTCGTCGTTTCAAAGCGTATTTTCTGAAACATTCAGACAGTGTGTTTCCACGAGCGCCAGCGAAGCAAGATCCTCAAGGAAATGAAAAAATAAATACTCGGAATCCAAAGTCACTCTCCCGAGATTCACGCATTCGGACACGCGCTGACACCTGGTCTCAGGTATTTTTACGAACATTTCGCACCTAGGCCTCCCCAGCGGCGGGAATCAGGTTCCCCGCCCACGTCACAGCCCAGAAGAGGAGGTGTTCCTAACACCTGTTTGCCATTCTCATTTGCACCTTTCGCTGTCAGTTGCGGAATACACCACCCCCCCATCATTTCAACAACAAAAATAGTCCAGTGCGCTTTCATAACTCCCTCTCCAAAGACCTGCACTCTCATCCAGTAAAAAACCAATTTATTTTACATTCCATCGTGGGCGATGGGAGAAGCTAAATAATAATTTAGCATGCATAAGTAGATGCTTCTTTATATATATATATATATAAATACAATATACAAAAATAAAGACAGTACAGTTTTGAGATTTCCAGCGGTTTGAATGCTCATGACATAAAGTTCCCCCTAAGATAGGTAAGCACAAAACGTTTTCCCTTTTTCAATACTCAGCAGAATGTCGATTCCGGAGAAGGTTTCAAGTTTTCCAGGTGGTCCAGCACTGTAGGTTCCTGCCTTCTCCATCAGGAGGAGGGGAGTGGAGGCTCCCCCCAGAGCGGTCAGCTAGCTCTTCTCACAAACACTATGCCCCAACACTAACCGAAATTAAATTAAAAAGAACGGGAGTTCAAGTTTGAACCTGCTGGGCCTCCCTCTCCGTCCCCAACGGGCAGCGCCGACCGGCAGGCTCACAGGCCTGCGGGGCCCCTACTGGGGCTGGGGCTGGTGCCCGGGGCCCCCAGGCCGGGGAGGCGGCGAGTCGGCCTCGGTGGAGCAGTCGGAGGACACGGCGCGCGTGCTGGCGCCGTTGCTGTAGGGGAAGTGGTCCTCGTCCTCGTCGTCCTCGTCCTCCTCGGGGTCACTGTCCCTCAAGTCCCGCAGGTGGCGTCCACTGCCTTTGTCCCCAGCCGCCGGCGGCCCCAGCAGCTCCTCCTCTCCCTTGTCCTCTGTGTTGACACCTTTGCTCGCGCCCCCGCCGCCCTTCTGCTTCTCAGCGTCCTGCGCTGCCTGCTCCTTGGCCTTTTTGCTGCGTTTCCACTTCATCCGCCGGTTCTGGAACCAGATCTTCACCTGAGGGCACGAGAGGGGGTGAGAAAGCGGCCACCTCCATCCCCCCCGTCCGTCTCTCCGGAGGCCCCCACCTCCTGCCCCTCGCAGGGTCCTGGCCTCCCGCACGCTGCGCAGGAGCGGGCTTCGGAGTAGGGGACACAGAGGCTCCAGCGGGAAGGAGCCCCCCACCCCCTTGGCATCAGCAACCCCAGGAGTGGGGCTGGGGGATTCCACGGAAGCTCAGACTAGGACCTCCACTGCCGGATTCCTGTCCTTTTCTAGAGGTGCGGCGCCCACTGCCCAGGAAGGGCCGGAGCAGCTAGGGTCCATATCTGTAAGTCTCAAGATGTTCCCCCTCTTTCTGGAATGAGGTTTCTCAAACGTGGCCTGAGGACCATGGCTTCAGAATGGGGGAGTGGGTGGAAGTGTCCTTAAAAAGCAGAGTTCTGGGTCTGACCTCAGCCTACTGAATCAGACCGCTGGGCTTGGTAGATGAACCCTAGCGGGGCAAACGCGGACTCTGCCTCGGACATTAGCCGTCCCCCTAAAGTCAGGAGGCGCTGCTCCAGTTGCCAAGAGCGGCCCCTAGGAGGCCAGCTTGTGTTGAGGTGGCGTGGGGGGAGGGGGCGGTGTACCTGGGTCTCCGTGAGCATTAGCGACGTGGCCACCTCGAAGCGCTTGGGCCGTGACAGGTACTTGTTGAGCTTGAACTGGTGCTCCAGCTCGAGGAGCTGCTGACTGGTGAAGGCCGTGCGGGGCCGGCGGCACTTCCCCAGGAGGTTGGACTGCGCCTGGGCTGGGGACAGAGAGGGGCGTGAGGCCTGCAGCCTGACGCTGTCCTCCGTCCTCCGACCCCCCCACGGCCCCCCAGCGCCACCTCCCCCAGGCCGCCACCTGGCCCACCAGCCCTGCCAAGTGGCTGCTCTTCCTTCAATGTGAGCACCCTGTCCCCAAGGGACTCAGTGACCAGAGGAGGCCCTGGAGCCCAGGACCTGGATACCAGGTGGAGCCATGCGGGTTTGGGTTTAATGCGATTCAGTATATTTTTTTTCTTTTTAACTCAGGGTCTGGGTGTTCTGATTAAAGAGAGCCTATCACCTAGGGCAGCCCTGTCCATCTGGGGGGTGCGGGGCAGTGTAGAAGAACCAGACAGACAGGCAGGATGCCGAGGCCAGAGAGGCATAGCTCCTCTCCACTCCTCACCCAGCACCCACCCCCGCAACTCAGCCTCAAATCCAAACAGGTCTCCGGAATTACCAGTCCCATTTCCTCCCAGCCAGCAAGGAACTAATGCAGGATTCCCACCACCACCTCCTCAACTACAAAAGGAGGAGTAAAAGTAGGGCAAAAGCAAAGAGAGAAGGAAGGATAGAAGGAGAAGGAACACATCTTGGACCCAAACATGTGAATTCATCACACTCCCCACTGAAAACTCTTCTTGACACTCCTGCCCCCGTTGCTGAGGGGCAAAGCCCAGGGAGACTGGAAGACTTTCCAGGACAGATCTCATTTCGCCAATTGAAGGCCAGGCAAAGGGGGGATCCGGCTTTCTGAACGTTCAAGGAGGTCCCTCGGCTGTATTTACATAATTTCACACGGTTACATCAGAGAATTTTATGACCTCAAAAAACGAGACTTCCCTTGATTTCCCAGGAGCCTTACGAGTGTTAGACAATAAACGAAAGGATAGAAAAGAGGGCAGCCCAGCGGCTGAGCGCAGGCCCCCCGGGTGGGCAATTTGCTTTACGGGAAGGCCCACGCCCCCAGCTTTAGTTAAATGAGGCCCCAATTCCCAACTTGAAAATACATTAGAACTTTAATTAAAACACTGACTCCAGAGGGACCATTTGGGAAATGCCATCCAACAGCAGAGACAACCAATTAGAGGAAACCAAACAGGTGTTCCAGCGACAGAGGAGGGACTCTCAGAAGACATTCCGGCGTCCTGGCCTGTTTATTATCGCCCTTTTAGGATTTGGTATTTAGATTCCTTTTCTAAACTTAAAGCAGGCTGGGTTTAATTCTGCTACCTCTAGGTCAAGATTAGGAATCAGGGATGGGCAAAAGGGATGTGACTTTCACCAATTTTCTGAGCGACCTTGAGCTCCACACAGGCCCAGGAAACCATGGGAAGGGGGGGCAGGGAGCCCAGAACCCAGTGCCCAGGGGAGGTCTGTGTGGAGATCCCCACCCCCCTCAGTGGGAGACTAAGCATCCCAGGCTCTGGGACATGCAGATCATAAGGAACACCCATGGGTGGCTTTCCATCAGAAGGGGATTGTTGGCTCTGCTCACAGCCAGGTCCAGGAAGAGTGCCTTGGGTTTGGCTGACCCGGGATCAGCAGGTTCAGATATGTCCGAAGCTGCGGCCCCAAACTGAAAGGTGAGTCCAGGCTTTCCCTGCTGCGGATCAGAAGGGGCTGACTTCCACCTGGACAGGCTGGGTGGCCATTGGGGTCTTCTGGGAGCTGGAGAAAGCCTGGGGTGGCTAGGGGCAAACAGTCCGCAGGCTGGGATTTTCTCACCCAGCTGTGACTTCTCCAGCTCTCAGGCCCCTAGCTTTTCTCTGTTTAGTCACAACCATGGCTTCTAGCAGAGGAATCTGAATTCTGCCAAGTGTTTATTTTTGTTTTCCTTTTTGCTTTTTCCCCTCCTATGCCTGCATCTCCCCAGTCTAAACACTTCCACTCAGAAGGAAACAATGGGGTCTCTTTGTTTGGGTGTTCTGCAGCTGAAAACGTAAAGTCTCATGCATCACCCTCCCTGTGGAGCCCGGGTGGGGCGAGCAGAGGGGAGATCCAGACTCCCAGAGTGCCAGCCCAGCGTGCCCGCCCAACGGGCCAGGAGAGTCCAGTGGGCTCAGGCCTCCCGGAGGCATACCACCTGCATGGCAAGCATGCTGCCCACAACCCAGCAGCTCTCAGGCTGGGGGTGGCCAGCTAGCTGTCCCTCGCTCCTGTCTTGGGGAGGGGTTCGCTCTGTGTTGGGTGCCTCCAATTCTGGGCGGGCACCTGCTACTTAGAGTCCCTATGATGGGGTTCGTGAAAGAGGCACATCCCTTCTGCAGGGGCATGCCACCGCTCTCTTCAGGTCAGGACATCTGCCTGCTGGGCATCACACCGGGGCCCACGCGCCCTTACAGAGGCGGGCAGAACCCCTGCAAATGGCCAGAGCATAGCCAGGGACCTGGCCTTGCGGCCCTGGCCTCTTGAAGCCCATTTCTTGTTCTCTGCTCCTGAATCTCTCCTCCTGGGAGGGACTGGGGGTCTCTCCAGAACCCATAATGCGTTACCTAAGTTCGTTTCCCTGGAGATAAGCCCCTGGTTTAGGTGGCCTCGATGCCCAAGCCAGCCTAACTTGGACGCTGTTTGGCTCGCCTTCCCCCACCACTTCCTTCTCCTCTAGCCTGCCGGTTAATGATTAGATTTTAGTCTCACACCTCCAGCTGCCCCTTCCCGTTAGGAGAGGAAGAGAAAGCAGGGCCCGCGCGTGGCCATTTTAATAATTCGCTGCCAAGGCCACAGCGTGCAGTCCACATAAGTCTTCGCGGGCCCCGGGCGGAGCCCAGGCGGCTTCTCGGCCCTCCCCCCGTGCTCTCGGAGCAGAGAGCAAGGACAAGGAGGTGCCGGGTGGAGGAGGATGCGCGGGAAAACCGTGTGCCAGGACTCCCCCTCCCCCATTTCTCCCTTCCTTCCTCCCCAGGCCCGGGGGCCGCGCGGTGCTCACAGTTAAAGTCGGGCATCTTGGGCAGGATCATGCCCGCGGTGGACGCACGCAGCCACTGGTCCAGCTGGAAGGTGCCGGCGCCCAGCTTGATGGGATCCGCGGGGTGCGCAGGGTGCGCGCCCTGCACCTGCGGGTAGGAGTAGGAGAGCGCCGGGTGCTGGCCGGCCAGCGCGGCCGCCGCCGCCGCCGCCGAGTAGCCGTAGACCGGGTGGCCGTAGAGCGCCGCCTGCGCGGGCAGGCCCGCGCCTCCCTGCGCGCCCCCGGGGTGCAGCCCC
>NW_022589783.1:1760364-1767916 GCF_004348235.1 Phoca vitulina | reverse complement strand
GGCGTGCACACGGTCGGCGGGCGCTGCGGGCGGCTCCGAGGACGCGGGGCTGCAGCTGCCGCTCGCCCCGCCGCTCGCCCCGCCGCCGCCCGCGCCGCCGCCGCCGGGGCCGGACGCGGCGGCCGCGAGCGACGTGACCAGGGCCAGCGGCGCGCTCTGCGCCGAGGCCGCTCGCGGGGGGTCCACGGCCAGCAGCGCGTCGATGCGGAAATTTTTGGATTTTTCCATCGGCTCGTTTGGGGCTGGCGAGCAGGGCCGGTGGTGGGTGACGCGGCCTCGTGCCGCTCGCGGAGTCTGTGCGTGGCGGTGGCGAGCCCCAGGGTTCGGTATTGTTATGGTGATTATTTGCCAATAATCAAAGTCGCCGCCGGAAACTCAGCCGAGGGTGACCATGGTCCGGGCGCCTCCTCCGTGCGGACCCCGCCCCGGGCCGCGCTCGCACGCGCTCGCACAAACTCGCACGCGGGTGCCTGGACGCGCCGGGCCGGGGAGCCCGGCTCTGTGCGCTGGACCCTCGGGCGACCGCGCCGAGGCCGCTGGCGCCGTCGTGGGGACCCGCGCCCCTCCGCGCACTTGAAGCGCAGCGCGGCCGCCGATTGGCGCGCTCGGCGGGGGCTCGGGGAGGGGCGCCGGCCCGGCCATTGGCGGAGGGGCGCACCTGTCACCGTCCAGGCCGCCCGCCGCCCCGCCCCTGCGCCGCGGGGTCCTAAACAACCGGGGTGCGGAGCCGCGATGGCGGGGCGGAGACGGCGACCGGGGTTGCCAGACTCGGAGGCTGAACCTAGGGAGCCTGCCTGCCCTCCTGCAAGTGCTGAGCGGGGCTGCGGGCGCTGGCGCCCCTGGGTCCCGGTGCGGGCCCCGCGGTCTGAGGCCAGCTCCGGAGACACGCCGTCCGGCTCTGGGCTCGGCGTCCCCTAGAGCCAGCGGCGTGCGTCTCCTCGCGCCTCCTCGCCAGCACTTGAGTTTGTGCGCTTCTGCGGCGGGGAGCCCACGTTGCTTGCAGATCTAGCTGCTTTGCTCAAGGACGGTAGCCCGACGAAGGTCAGACCAGTCCCCAAGCCCTGTCCTTGGGTCTCCAGGGTGCACGGGAGCAGTTTGTGTCCCTGTCGTCAACCCTCTGCAGGTCGAACCTTCTCATCTCTGGGAAGTCCTGTGCGTTTCAGGTGCTGTGTGTGTGTGTGAGCGAGAGTGTGCCTTCCACAAGTCCTCGCCTTGAGCCTCTGCCCGGTCTAGGCGGAGAGGGCCGAGTCTGTGAGCCCCGCGGCCTGCAGGACCCAGGTCGGCTTGGAGACGTTGCCCACCTGCCAGTGAGAGGATCCTCGGTGACAGAGCTCTTCCTCTCTGCGGAAGGATACCCACGGGCGTGAGGGGACGGCACCCACCTCGGTTCTGGAAAGCCTGCGGGAGCCGGTAGTCCTCCCGAGGCCAGTCACTCTGACCCCGGTTAGTCCCCAGGCAGGCAAACGCAGCCTCTCTCCTCTTCCCACCTGCCGCTTGGGAACTCGGGCGAAAGGGCTTCCCCTGGCTGAGCAAGGTAGTGGAGTGAGAATCCAGACTTCACACCCACCCCCTCCGTCCCCCATACACACACTTCAAATATTTACAGTAAAAGCACTTCCAAGGGCTTTTCTGAAGCGGAAAGAATCAACATGCAGGTCGGGGAGTCAAGAGGCCACCAGCACGAGGCTTTGTCGATAGCTCCATTAGACCTAGTTATCTGGCCCCAACAGGGGAAGGAATGCAGGAGGGGGTTTCGGTTCTTGCAGCCAGCTTCCTAAGCAGTTAAGAGGTGAGTAAAGGACAGGGTGGGGGCTGGAGGAGGGACAGAGGAGGAAGGAAAAATGAGGGCAGGTAAACTTTAAAATTAGCAGATCAGGTTGCTACAAGAGGGATTTTTTTTTTTTTTTTAAGGTAAGTATAGGGATCGCTTAGTTTCCCTTCAAAAGGCTTTTTGCCTTGGCAAGAGTTGATTGTGGTGATTCTGTTGGCAAGAGCCGACTTTCTTTTTCATTAAAACGGGGTAGTTCCGAGACACACAGTACTAGTTGGAAATCAGGAGGACAGCAATGGATAAGGGACAGCGCTGGGAGTAAATATGATATGGCTTTGCACAAACCAATGTTAACTTGTAAATAGAAATTACAGCATTTACATGGTGTTTGTCTGGTCTTTAGAGGCTATCTCTTTGGGGTGGTGATAATGCAGTCCTGCCTTTAAGCAGAGAGAGGAGAGCACTTACACTTCCTGAACACTGCTATATGCCATGAGCTTTCTAGAATTCTCTTCTTTAGCCGTCACTGTGACACTAGAAGAAGGATTTTATCCTCTCCATTTCAGAGTAGAGGTTCAAAGAGGTTGAGACTCTTGTCCCCAGCAAACCGTTAAGCCTTGTAGTTTGGAGTGGGACCAAGTGTGACGCAGGGGCCGTACACCCGCCCTCAATGCCCCAGTGGTCCCTGGCCCCGTTTCTCCATGCCTGTCTGTTCCCTTTGGGGAAGGAGGGTTTATGAAGGAGACCTGAGATTCTTAGCCACCTGTTCTGGGCAGGAAACCCTTCGCCCTGTGAGGGACAGTAATGACATCTTGGCTGTCACTCTGCCTCCCCGGGAGAGTCTTGGCCCCCACCTCTGACAGGGGTTTGCTCTAATGCTGACTGCCTTTCCCTACCTCCCTCCTCCTCCATCTGCTGGGGCAGGACTCCTGGGATGGAGGGCAGTGATTTAGGAGGCTGGGGGAAGGTAGTGAATGAAACTCCCCAAAACTGATCTTGGAGAGCCTGCTGCCCTCTCTTCTCCCTGAAATACCCACCGCCAGGGCTATTTTAGTTGGGGACAGGTGTGCAGTCTATATGCAATAAATCTCCCCATGTTCCTCGCCAAAATCATGCTGTGTTTTAGAGCTCCCAGAGGAATTCATTTCACCACCCTCTTTGTTCCACAGTACCCATTGCTCCTAAACCCCTCAAAATCCGTGGTGGGACGTGCGAGTCGTCCCCCTGAGACCAGCTGACAGCACTTCCTGGAAGCACAGACTGGACAGGTATGTGGGGGTCCGGCAGGCAAAGGTTCACCTGGTTTTATCCCCGAGGCCACACCACCCATGGGGGCGCCCAGTGAGGCATCGAAGAAGCACTAAGCCCGCGGTGGGTCCTGGTCGCGGCCACCCCGTAACTGCAGTGAGACTCTGGATGCCTGTGCTCTTTTATTTTTATGGATTTCTGTTTCTTTGTTTAGGAAAGTCGGGGTTAGACCAAATGCACTCTATGGGGCCAAAGGGCTTTAAAATTATCATACATTCTGTTGATGTTAAGAAAAAGTTAATACAGATTGGAGGTTTTCTGTGAAGTTGTATGGAAAGAGAGAGGGACAGAGAAAGAGGGCGAGGTCTTGGAAGTTTGGGGGCTTTGTGTGGTTTATGAGGTGTGAAGCTGAGCGCGCTGGGGCTCTTCCTGTCTCCAGCATCTGTATTGGTCCAGCCCAGCTGGCTTTGAAGAAGGTTTTGGGCAGACAGGAGTGGGGCTTGCGTCTGTTGGAGGGCCGTAAGGAGAGATCAAAGTCCGGTCCCAGCAATACTCCCAAACCCAGTCTCCAGGTGACTCCCCTCTCCCACAGCCCTGGGACAATTGGGGGACCCTTGATTTCCTGAGCAAGCATGCTTCATCAGCTGTCCCCCATCTTGGCCCCTTCCCTGCCTGGCACACCACCCCTTTCCTCTCTCCACACGGTCTCCCTTCAAGATACTGAATATTGCCCACAGTCGCCCTTCTCCCACTATGTAGAAAGGAGACTTGGTGGTTTATACCAACAACTGCAAAAGAAAAAGCTGTTTGTAATCCACGTCTATTCATGTCTGGAATTATATACCTATGAGGTTGGGAATAAAATCTATATATTCACACATTCAAAGGCTGGGAGGCAGGCATCATTCCTTATCACGTATATATTGCTTTCTTCCACGTGAAGTGGGGCAGGTACAGTAGAATAATTAACCTGAAGACCACCTGGAAGGGCACTGGGCGGTGGGTGCAGCAAGACTTTCCCGGTGGTCCCTGTGCGCTCCCCCCTTCCCCACCAGTCTGGGGAGATGCTCCGTGGTGCCCAGCGCCTCCTCTGGGGACCTGCCCACCAGGCCTGGAGTCAGACAGGGGCAGGAGTGGGGGGAGGGGGTGTAGGGGGTTGGCGGAGAGTAGGGGGGCTGGGGTCACCGGAAGGCAAACTTGGGGGTGGGGGTAGGGAGGAGGAGGGGCGGATCTGCACAGGTGTCCCCTCCCCCCACCAGCAGAGCCCCAGGACTAAAGGTATCACGTTGTTAGCGCTGCCCTTTGATCTGCTGACCTCCTTCCTGACCCGGGGGCACTTGTCTTGTAAAGGGTCTGGAAAGGGTGGGATCCCGCCGACCAACCGCTCCAATGAGAGGTGGGCCCTGCCGGAGGCACTGGGTGCCTTTTCTTGAGGCCCCTCCTTGTCAGCCTGGCCCTTTACACCTGGATTTCGTGTGCCCCTTTAGAGATCACAGCCGCAGCTCCAGGCCTGACCCTAACGGAGCCCACCTCCGAAGTCCCGGGTCACGGGTCTGTCCCCGTGCACCGGGCCCAGCCCCAGGTGCAAACAACCAGCCTAAACGGGGCTCACTGGTGGGGTTGTGCTAAGAGGTCAGGAGGATGCTGCAGGATTTAAATGCCTAAAAATTCAGCAACCTAAGGGCCCTCTATTTTTGGAAATTTTCTCCAGATACAATAATATCTGCTTTATGCTCAGATCTTGGGCAGTCTCCCAGCTTCCATAGACACCAAAGAGAAGGGACAGGTCTTGCTGGGTGGGCCGGGCGGGGGGAGACATGCTCAGCCCTGCCCCTCGTGTGGAGGCAGAACATATCCACCTGCAATTTTCCTTCTAACCCAGAAAACTGAAAGTGTTTCCAGCCTCTCTGTTGCACAAATTCGAAGCTCCGGGTTACAAAGAAACAGATTCCTACCAAGACATCGGGGAGCATGGGGAAGGTCACGTGAGCCCCTTTAATCAAGCTGGGGGACAACAGTCTTCAACAGAGATGAAGAAAATCCCCCAAGTAGCTTGGATTTTTGCTAGAAGATTTTAATTTCAGGTTCACTCTTTCATGCTGTTGTCAGGAACAAGGTACAGAACACACATGCCCGCGAAGTCAGCCTTGATTGTTGCAACCTTCCTGACCCCTCTCTAGATAAGCTAACACCTGACCTGCACTTCGTGGGGAGGGAGTCTTGACCTAAGGGCTCTCTTATTTTAAGATTGGGCACAACACACACCTGCTTTAGAGGAGCCCAGCTTTGCAGTCTCCCCCATAAAATGTGTCTAGTCATCGAAGGCTCGCTTTCTAAACGCTCCCCACGGCGGTTCTGGGACCCTGTGCCCGAGACAACCCCCTCCCCCCACCGCAGCTGAAGGAGAGGGGTGCGGAGCTCACACCAGCAGCTCAGCCCCTGGGGAGACCAGACCTACACAGGTGGGTGTGCACCCCAGCCTGGACTGTCCTGCAGGTAGGGAGGCTCCAGGGGAGAAGTACAAAAAACAAGACGCTGCTTGCGATGTTTTAATGCTTTGGTATGTGAAATTTTTAGTGCCTTCTGACTCCGAATGATGGCTGGATAGTCGCACGGTAATGTCCAAATCCACGGTGGATAATGGCAGGAAGTCACTGCTAATTGGTCTCTTTAGTAGTGCTGAGGTGGCAGAAGCTGAGGCTGCTGGCTGCCGAGAGAGAGAGAGAGAGAGAGAGAGAGAGAGAGAGAGAGAGAGAGAGAAGGATGAATTCCTTCTCATGCCGTTTTCCAGAGCTGGAGGGATGTTCCCTAAGATGGGCAAATGGTGTCTGTGGTCAAGTTCTCCTCTTTCCACCCTGCCCCCTGTCTCTTCCCACAAGTGCGCACTCCAGGCCCAAGGGACAGATCTCAGGCTTGGAGGCTTGGAGTGGACTTGGGGGGGGGGGCGGTTCTGTTTGCACGTAGGACTTGGCTGGGTTGCCCAGGACGTTATTCCCACGGCGCCTTCCTGAGGCAGCTTCTCCCCCTCACGTCCTACCCCAGCCACACTTCCTAAGCTTGGGTGGAGTGTGTGGTCAGCCCGGCAGAACGAAGCTAGTGTATCAGGAACCTGCTGCCTACCCTACGGTTTGAACAGGGAATGTTTTACCCAAGAGGAATCTGAAGTTGATGTCATCCACGTAGTAAGTGTGGCTTGGGAAGCCAGTTTTAAAATGACGGCGTCCGGCTCTTAGTGCCCCTGCGCGGCGGCATGCCCCAAGCACTCATGGGTGCCGTGCCTCAGTGTACCTTCTTGTGTAGTCTCATCCAATGAGATTGTAACTGAAAACACCTACGGTGTCCCCAGTCTTACCGGCGGGCAAACTATGTCTCTGGGAAACCAAGGCACTTTGCTCCAGGGCCCACAGCAAAAGGGCCAGCGGTGACTTCCAGTCCTGTGGGGGGGCCTTAGCCGGAACCCACTAGTCACGTTGCGATTATGTTATAATCTCCTCATGGCAGGATTCTAATCAGTTTTTCCCACTTGGCCTTTGACCGGCAGGGCTCCTGCCTGTCCAACGTAAGGGTGGCGCGAGGTGGAATGTTTGCTGCTGGACGCACTCGATCTGGGTCCCTTCTTCCTGACACCAGGGGGATGGGGCCATCTCCCCCTCCGCACTGCTTCTGCCCGACCTAGGGGTGGGGGTGGAGAACGACCCGCCGCCCTGCCCCCGCCCCGCCCCCGCCCCCTTCCCCTGGTCTCCGGGGCTCCGTGCTGCCGGCAAGATAATTTGGCTAATGAACTCGTTAAAGGGCCCCTGGTGACCCGCCCCGGCGTCCCCTCGGCCCATCTGGGAAATTCCATTGAAAGGCTGAGAGCCTCGTCGGCCTCGCCGCCGTCTGTCGCCGCAGGAGGCGCGAACCCGCTGACGCTGGGCCCTTACATTAAAATAATTGCCCGGCGGAACAGGTGGCCCACTCCGGATGCCCGGGCGCATCTGGGCCGGGGAGCCGCCGCCGCCAGGGGAGGGGAGCGGCCCGCCCAGGGGTGGGAAGGTCAGGCCCGCCGCCCCGGCAGCCGGCAGGGCGGAGAGGGGCTGTCCCCAGGCGGAGGGGAGCTGGCCGCCCGCGTCCGGGAGAGGGGCGGGGAGGGGGTGCCGGGGCAGAACCCCGAGCTGGCACGCGGCCGCCCGAGGCTGGAGCAAAGCCTCGCTTCGGGCGCGGGAGAAGGAGCTGGGGCGCGGCCGGCGGCGTGCGCGCGTGTGCGGGGTCTGTACGCGCGTGTCGAGTGTGCGCACGTGTGTGTGGTGGGGGAGGGCAGCGCGGGAAGCGTCCTCGGGCTGCCGCCTTAGCGCGGGTCTCGGGCGGCCGGGCGGAAGGAGGCCCGCCGGGCTGCTCCGAAAGAGCGGCGCGATCCAGGCGCGGGGCCAAGCCTATTGCCAAAAACACATATTACACTGCGACATTCTGTAAATGAGATAATGATACATAAACCCGGATGATAGATGTGACATGCCTGGGATGTCTTCTCTAAATTAGCTGCTCGCATCGACT
>NW_022589783.1:1667864-1757864 GCF_004348235.1 Phoca vitulina | reverse complement strand
GCTCAGCTTAAACGGGGAGGGATCCACCATCCTTACTTCAAGGACAAATTAACTAATTCCTCTCGGGAAGATTTGCGGGGCTGCTGCTGGGGCCGGCGCCCTCCCACCGTGCGGGGGCTGCTGTAGGCCCCAGGCCCGCAGCTCGCCCCCCCACCCCGTCCCCCCACCGCGCCGGCCCCAACCCCCGCCCGCGCGCAGTCACAGGTGCGGGAGCCGCCCCGCCGTGGGCAGAGGGGGGCGGGGCGGAGGCCACCGGGTGGGCTCCGGGGTCCCCGCGGCCCCTGCTCGGCTGCCTCGCGCTGGGCGTGGGCGCTCGTTTGCCCTGAGGGTCAGTGGCCTGGTGCCCAAGGCACGTCCTGCGAGGTGGGAGATGGAGGGTGCCGAGCGCCCGGGCCGTAGGACTCGTCCGTGCTGTCGCCATGGGGCGGGCCGCGGCACCCCTGCGCGCACCCCAGCCCGCATGTAAGCTCCCCTCTCCTGAGGCCCCTGCTCCCCAGCAAGGCAGGCTCCAGGAGGCATCGCTGGCAGAGCGGCCAGACGGGTGCGTCCACTAGGTCCACCAGCCGAGTGGGTGTCCGGGAGCTGCTTAGCTCTCCTCTTTCTTCCAGGGGGAATGAGGGTGGAAACCTATTTTGTGTATTTCTAACCAATCCTTCTCTCCCCACGTCTTTCAAATAGCTCCCCAGTCAGCTCAGCTTTCTTCTCCAGAGCAGAGAGACCCCCATTTCCTCTTCAAGGCCCATGTCCTAAAAGTGGGGACAGGAGCCTCACTGAGGCACCTGAAGGTGTGCCAGCCCCTCCCCTCGGCTTGGGCGGACCGATCGCGGCACTTCCACAGAAACCTCTCCCTTCTCCTCCAGACCTGATAGGGTCCAGCTCACTGACTGCCCCTGATGGGGCTGGCTTGGGGAGGAGGGGGACATTTAACACTTCAAATCTGGACCTGAGGGACTTGGGCCTGTTTGCTGACTCCCAGCTGGGGCTCCCTCTGTCACCACCCCTCCCCAGAGCACCCCGCTCTCAGGGAAAGACGGTAGCTGGGAGGATGGGGGTCTTTAACCCAGTGGCATTGTTTGAGCCGAGAGGATTTTAGATCAGGTGAAGCTGGTAGCCCATTCCTCCAGCACTTCTGCCTGGGGGCGTTGAGGGGGAGGACCCTGCAATCCGAATGATTCTGCCAGGCTGCTAAAGCATCTCCAGTCCCAACCATCCCTGCAGATTAGCTTTTCTCTGGGGGTACAAAGGGCAGGCCACCTCGTTTTTTTCACCCCAAAGTCATCTGCTGGCTAAAATAAAAATTTGCTCACCTCCTCTTTCTGGTTATTAGCGAGGGTTGTCTACTGACAGTTCAGGAGGGAAAACAGTCCTCAGCAATGAGAGCGCACTAGAAAATCTGCAGGAATTGGCCTGGCTCCCTCATGCACCCTGGGGTCAGGGCTGGGCCTGCAACAAAATGGATGGACTTTGTTTTCATGTCCACTGCTCAATCTGAAGGTGGTCAGAGCAGTGGCCTGAGATAGGCCAGCCGAGGGCCCTGGGAGCCCTCGTAATCTCCCAAAGGAGGTTGTTGGCCAGACAAGTGAGAGCCCCCTCAAACTGTGCTCTCTGGAATGCCGTTTGTGTGGGGGCATCTCACACTGCGGCTGGGCAGAGGAATTCAGTGTCCCCTCCCCTGCTTGGGGTGACATCTGCACCTACACTGTCCTATCTCTCGGCCCCAAATGGGCCATTTAACAGGATCCAGAGCAGCAAGTACTGATTAAGCCACTTGGTGTGACCAGCTTGATACTGAAGGATGGGCAGTAGTTTAAAATACCCTTTCTGTGCTCAAGGAACTCCATTCCTTCTCGGAAGAGAAAAAAAAGTGTGCATATGAACAATTAGAAACCCCCATCAAATCATGTATAATGACGTATAAGAATGAGAAAGAGGGGCGCCTGGGGGGCTCAGTCGGTTGAGCATCTGACTCTTGATTTTGGCTCAGGTCATGATCTCAGGGTCATGAGATCGAGCCCCATGTGGGGCTCTGCGCTGGACATGGAGCCTGCTTGGGATTTTCTCTCTCCCTCTCCCTCTGCCTCTCCTCCCCAACCACCCCTCACGTGCTCTCTCTCTCTAAAAATAAATAAGTATTAAATGAAATCACAAACTTCAAAAAAATTACATTTTTGATAAGGGAATTTTTTTTAAACTTGTGTTTTGTTTTTTTAATATGGTAGAAGCTTAGTGGAAAAGGGGTCATTTAAATTGTTGAAAAATCTAGTAAAAGTAGCTGCCATATGCAGTTGTGTGCTCATTTTGCAGGAGAGGAAGCAGAAGCTTTGGTTGATTTGCCCCCAGACCACAGATCTTGAAAGTGGCAGAGTCAGGATTTGAACCCAGACGTGCGTAGCCCAAGATTCTCCTTGCTCACCATTATTATTGCAACAGCTGGGTGGCTCTTTGCAAAGGTGGCTTTGCAACAGACCAGCTCTAGTCCTGGTGCCTCGGAGGGAAACAATTGCCATCTGTACGCAGGGCTGATTTGCCCTGCCAGCAGGATAAAGTTTCGTATTTGTGATAAAAAACGAAGCACCTCTGCTCTATCCGCCAGTTTCCTTGTCATGGAGAGCTGGAGTTCAACCACCCGCACATTTGGAGCACGCTACCAGGCGCTGAGCCATAGGGCAGTTAGGACCCACAGAGAGGGTTACTAACTCAAACCAGTGACAACTTGCCGAGAACAGCAGTTGGGTGCCAAGGCCACCTGAGGCAATGAAGAGATTATAGAGATGCACCTCGGTGGTTGGGGAGGAGGCAGACAGAAGGGGAGGAGGGAGGACACGGAAAGGTCTCCAGGCAGTTCTGGAAATCACTCCCAATACTGGAAGGTAAATCTTAAGTAGAAAGACAATTAAAGATAACATTTAAAAAGCCAGAACAAAACTACGGAGTTAGGACCAGAAACAAGAAAATCATCACGAATAGGGGGGGAAAGTGAGACGTTTTTAAGATCTTTGGAATAGCCTCCTCTGGCCATGTCTCATGATGGACCCGGGTAAGGGGTGGAGTGTTTGCGGGCTTCAGACTTTCTGTTCCCCACACCCCGGGCATCTCCCCAGGAGATAGGTCTCCCCAAGCTGTGGGGAGGTTGTTGCCAGATGAGAGGAGCAAGCACCCAGGAATCGACTCAGGCAAGAGCTAGTAAAATCTAAGATAGAGGGGGTTAGGTATCTAGCGGCTGGGGAAGGAAAAAGGGGTGAATTCCGGCCAAGGTAATCGTGGAATGCTGCCAAATGTGTGACGAGGAGCTTTAGTGTTTGTCTGTTGGGCATTAAAATACCATGAATCATTGACAAGAAACCAAACAGTGCTGATCTATATAACAATTCGAAACCATATTGCTCCAAGTAAAATCAAATTAGAGCCTTTCCCCAATTAGGTTACGCAAACGCTTACAGAAAGCACAAAGAGTGATGTTCGTGGGACGCATGCTGGTGGCCCCCACCTTGCACCTCACGCAGCACAGAGACTCTCAAGCACGCAGGCTCAACACCCGGACTCTGCCAACATTCTCCCTCTAGATAACAAATATGAGACACAGCACACACTGCTTTTAATTGCATCGATAAACTGGGATTAACCCCCAAGTCAGGCTTCACTATTGCAATTAAATGTCCTCAAATAAATTGTTTCCTCAATAAACAAATGGAAGGGGCCGTGTTTGCCCTGAATAATAACAGGTGTAATATTTTACTGGCTAAAGTTAAGTATTAAGTGGAATCACTTGCTGGCCCTGATTTATTCCCTGAGATCGGAAAGTCATTTTTCATACGTCATGTGCCGCTTCGGTACTGTATAAACAGCTAATAATGCACTAAATCAACCTAGCTCGACCTTGCATTTCACCTAAAGCCATCAGGCCTCAAAAACCTGGTGCTGGGGGTTCTAGGGAGAGTCAGGAGCTAGAAGCTGTCCTGGAAAGACAGCTGAGTCTCTAGCTTCTAGGATTCGAAAGTTAAGAATTGTATGAAAACCTACCGGGTCCTTAAACAATCCAGGGGCTTTTTACAGACATGCATCTCCTTTGGGTCTTCTGGTTGCAGTAGGATGAGCTGGAAGGCTTATCCCTAAGAGGAGGCTGATGACGGGGTTGATTTCCTTTATTCTCTTCATTGGCGAAATTGCACTGGAAATTCTTAAAGCCATTATTTCTCGTTCTTCATGAATGCTCACCTCAGTTTTGATGTTTTGGTGGACATAGAATAGACTTCCAAGGCCGTCAGTATCCACGGGCCACTTTTGGTCTCTCTGTGTCGCCCTTGATTTTTAAGGCATCAGGGAAGGGAAAGCACAGCGATGTGTCCTGGGAGGTTGGGAGCGAAGAGTGTATTAATTCTCAAATAACCAGGATCAATTCCATTCTTCTAGAATAAAGTAGAATAGAATAATATTCTTATTCTATGATAGTCTGTAGGGTGTAGGCCAGCACTTCCTCAATGGTGAGTGGTGATTTGTTCGAACAGGGACCTATTAGAATGTATTCACTACTGTTGGGCGCCTGGGTGGCTCAGTTGGTTAAGCGACTGCCTTCGGCTCAGGTCATGATCCTGGAGTCCCGGGATCGAGTCCCACATCGGGCTCCCTGCTCAGCGGGGGGTCTGCTTCTCCCTCTGACCCTCTTCCCTCTCGTGCTCTCTGTCTCTCATTCTCTCTCTCAAATAAAAAAAAAAAAAAAAAAGAATGTATTCACTACTGTTGACTGTCAGTTTTACTTGGCCGTTTTGAAAGTGTGTATTCTTTTCCTCTGGTTCCCAAACAAATATCTAGTCATGAGAATTTGTAAGTAAGCATTTTGGTGTTCATTATAAATATAGATTGATCTGTTTATAATCTTCTTATAATTTATTTAGTCGGTTGCTTCTTAAACTTTGCAACATGAAAGCTCCCTCCCATTTTACCCTATAAACCTTATACTTGCATACTTAACCATATTAAAAATAATGCATTTCTTTTTTTTATTCTTTTAAAGATTTTATTTATTTATTTGTTAGAGAGAGAGAGCGTGGGCGAGAGAGAGTGAGCGAGAGTACAAGCAGGGGTAGCTGCAGGCAGAGGGAGAAGCAGGCTCCCTGCTGAGGAGCACTGGGATCATGACCTGAGCTGAAGGCAGCCGCTTAACTGACTGAGCCACCCAGGCGTCCCAATAATGCATTTCTTTTTTTTAGTCAAATGCATAAACTCTGGCCTACATGGGAGTGCTAATTCCCGAGCTGATTCCAGCTCAACCAGAGATGCTGCAGACTTTGGTAAAGGCAGCCTCCTGGGGAGAAAATGCAAGATTTCTATTAAGCTTTCAATATTTTGAAATGATCTGAAAGGCACCGTCTTCCCCCTGCCCCATGACTACCTTCCTCAATGCTTGGAGACCTGGAGATTCTTGGTTGGGATTTATTGATTTAGTTAAAGAGCAGTTTAGGGCACATTTTATTAATATCCTCTTCATCAGCATTACTACCCCTCACCCTTCCCATTTTCACCACATCATTCTATGTGACTAGTGAGCTGCACTTGTCCTTAGTTAGTGAATCTTCCACACTCTCGTTACCACAGGGAGGTGCTTGCTTGGGCTCCCACAGAGACAAAAAAATATGCATGGGAATTACCAGCATGCCTTAAATATATCAAAATAACCTTCCTTAGCACCAATGCCCTGTAACTTGAGATAAAGAGAGTTTGGGTTTCCCAAACTATTATAAAACATCTTTCAATGCTAAAGGATACCAGGTGAAGAAGATAAAATATTTAGCATGCAGGACCTCATTCAGAGCATGAATATATCTATAGATAATTGTAAGTTCCTAGGAATACTTGATGGGAAATATATTGATAATACAATTTTTCTTTTGAAAGGGGTTGTAATGATTGCAAATTTGGTTAAATAGTTAAATTAATAAAAACTATCTGATTTAAACACGGGCCTTTTAATGATATACAGAGCTAATAATATCCATCTTGCCAGCTAAAGAGATTTTAACAGACTACATCGGGCCATCGACAATTGGAGCACCTAGCTGCCTCTTATTAATGCAACATTCACCTTTATATTAAAATGCATTTAAACATAGCCTGAAAATATTAAAGAAAAACCAAATACAGAATAGTTCACAACAATGTCCTTATTTTACTGTTGTGAATAGAAACACATTATTTGGTTGTCCACAAAATATAGCTTTTGGGTGAAATTTTAGGAAACCCATCGCAAAATGGAGGTAAAAACACCTAATCTGTGTTAATGCATTTCAGAACAGGATCTTCCAAGTCAGTGAGACGTTCGGAGAACATACATCTGTATTTTGTATGTAATGTGGGCACTTGGTGATTGGTGTGCGGGAGTTGGGTGAAGGAGCCTGGCGGTTCTCAACGCAGCTCCCTCCCTGCATGTTGTTATGTGACTCTGGATGGTGACTTGGTCCTTCTCGGCCCATGTTTCCTTATCTTATCTGTAAAATGGGGATAACAACATCTGTCAATCCTAACATTAATGAAAGTACACATATAGAGCATCTGGCATGCAGTAAGTGCATAATACATGCTGGCCCACTCGCTCTCTGAGGGATACGGGATATTTGCTGACAACCATTGTGACCGATGCTGGTGGCAGGAATATGTGTCAGTGTGCGTGCCTGTTACAGACTGAAAATTCGTGTCCCCCCAAAATTCGTATCTGAAGCGCTAAACCCCAGTGGGATGGTATATGGAGGTGGGCCTTTGGGAGGGGATTAGGTTTAGATCAGGTCATGGGGGTAGGGTCCTTGGGATGGCATTGGTGTCCTTACACGAAGAGACCCCAGAGCTCCCGCTCTGCCTTACATGAGGAGCAGGGAGAAGGCAGCTGTTGGCAGAAAGCTTTCGGGGGACGGGACGGGCTGGAGCCTCCATCTTGGACTTCCAGGCTCCCGAACTGTGAGGAAGACATTTCTGTTCCTTGAGCCCCATTGCTTTGTTACCACAGCCCATAATAAGAAAGTGCCTAAAAACTAAAGTTGAAAACCAGAAGCTAAACTCTCTGTGCTTCCACTGTGGCAGCCTGCGGTGTGCCCATTAGCCGATTTAACCCTCGTGTTTCTGTGAGACAGATTCTATTGTTGTCCCATTTTACAGATCAAGAGATGGGGGCTCAGAGAGATTCAGTAACCTGCCTAAAATCCCCAAACTGATTCACACTCAGTCTGAAACTCTTCCCTATGTGTCTGGCCTGATTTGCTGGTTTCCCCCAGTGCCTCGTGGTTGATTGGCAAAGAGAGGTTTTGGAGACGCAGATGCTCTGGAGAGTCCTGGGGGGTCTGGCTCTCAGGAGGCTGAGCCTCACCTTCCTTGGCTCTGGCTGCTGGAGGTCCATGGCTCTAGCCAATCTGCTGGGACCAGGAGGTAATCCTGAGTCCCCCCCGATCCGTCCCTCCTGGGTCCTTCCAAGTGAGCGAGGAGCTTGTGCGGCCAGCGCGCCGGATCCTGGGGGCAATGCATGTGCAGAAAGCTGACTTGCTGGCCTCCGCTCTCCAGCCTCTCCAAGCTCAGGCATCTTCCAGGCACAGAAAGTCACAGGAAGTAGTGACGTGGCTCAGAGAGGTAATCTGTCCGGCCACGGAGCCGGGGAAGGCAGAGCCAGGGTGAGACCAGCCCGATGTGGGACTCCAAGCTGACACCTGTGTGAGCATCCCAGTCTTCTGTCTCCTGAGCTGGAGGGGGGCGGTGTCCAGAACAAGGTGGGGGAAGGAGGGAGAGCAGGGTGTCTGAGCCCCAACCCAGGTGATGGCTGGCATCTAGCGGGGGCTCATTGTAGGCCCAGCACAGTTTGAAGTGCTTGATAACATCTCAGCTCATTTGATGCTCACAACAAAAGTCTATTTTTCAGAATTGAAAACTGAGAAAAGGAACTTGGGCAAAGTGACAGAGCTGCAGTGGTAACTCTGGGGCTCAAACCCAGGGCATCTCCTGCTACACTCTGATGAGTGTGTTTGGGTCTGAGCCCAGGTTGGGGACAGGACTGCAGATGGAATCGAAGGCAGAAGCTCCATCATCCTGGCTGGGTACCAGTGATGTGGCTTACAGGTGAGGCTGTGGCCCTTGGGGCCCATAGGAATCCAAGTGGGTGCTGGGCTTAGGGCAACAAGACCAGTTCCAGGTCCCACAGGCCAAGGGGGGTTTCGAATGTCCTCTCAATGGGGTTTCTCTGGGCTCGAGGCCTGGCTGTCCCCAAATCGGCTGTCTAATGGGCTCAGGATGTATTAACCAGGGACAGAGACACTTCAGGGGCTCTGAGCTTCTCTCTGCTTGGCTGCTAGGGTTCTCGGCCCTCCCTCCGCCTTTGCTGCCCAGCGAGATGCCAAGTCAGGGCGGCTGGTTTCCTCCATGTTGTCACCACCCGCGTGATGAGGACCTGGCAGGGCTGTGGCCATGGTGAGTGGGGCAGGGAGAGGGGCTGACGAGGTCAGTGGAAGGACGCAAGACAAACGGGGATGCGCCAAGGGCCAGAGCAGACTGGGGTCAGAGCTGAGAGCCCGGGCGAGGAGGAAACGGCCTGGGGCCAGTTGCGTGGAGGCCCGACTTTCATCCCCACGGCTTCGGAGGCCGCCTCTCTCAGGAGCCGGGGAGCCGAGCAGAAAGGCCCTGAAGCGGCGGGGAGCAGGTACGGGAAGTTCCAGGCACCGGCCGGGTGGTCAGAGCTCCGCCTCATGCCTCGTCCTCAGACCCGGGATGCCCGGTGATGGGAGAGCCCCTCCGGCTGTCTGAGGATGGCAACACCTTCTCCATTTGGAAACAGCCAGGCGAGAGGTGTCCCAGGGCTGTGGGCATGGGTGCCCATCTCTGAGCGCCTTTTCATCTTCAGAGCACTTTCCAAACCCTAAGTGCAATTTATTAAAAAATGTTTTGTAAAAAATTAATTTCCCAAGAGGTTCCTCTATATTACTCTAATTGCTTCTCCTTGACTGACTAATTTTTTAAATAGCAGTTTTATGAAAAAAAAATCCGAATATTTCCAGATGAGAAATGTCTCGGTGGGAATTCAGCTTCAGTGGGGTTTGTAATCTTTATATCCAGGTTTATATATTACCCTTCTATTGACACTACTTTTTGATTAATATTGTGTATAACATTCCTTAATGCATCAGCAGAATTAATTATGCAGAAACATTCAGGCACACAGACATTATATTGATGAAATGACGTTTTATTGACAAAATGACAGTTTAATACCGAGCTTTTCTGAAGCTGTGTATCCAATCGATTGCCTCAAGTCTGCGAGCGGATCTGTTGGAGTCAGAGCGAGGTAAATCTGTCCTGCCTTCCGCACACTGTCAGTAGAGGGGTGTGGGGCATTCGGGGCGTGCGCAGGACGTGTCGGTGCAACATGCTCATGCTGGTGGACTTTTGCATGGGTCTGAAAGCTTATTCACCCCTGGGGTATTCATCTGAATTTCTTTTACCAAAGTCTGCAGCTCACGCCTTTCACGGACTCAGGCTCACTTTCCCCTGTTTTGTGGGTTGAGTTGTGTCCCCACAGAATGCATGTGTTGAAGTCCTAACCTCTGGTACCTCGGACTGTGATCTTGTTTGGAGAGCGGGACTTTACGGACGGCCACGTGGGGATGAGGTCACCGGGGGGTCGGGTCCAATACGACTAGGATCCTCCTGAGGAGGGAAATCAGACACAGCCGATGTGTGTGCAGAGGGGAGCTTGGCCGCCAGGAGTTGAGGAGCCACCCGGAGCCGAGGGGGAGGCCTGGCTCGGACTCCTCCTGGCCCCTGTGGAGGGAGCGCGGCCTCCATCTCAGACTCCCGGCCTCCAGGACTGTGGGAACGTAAATGTGTGTTGCATAAGCCACTCAGCCTCTGCTACTTTGTTCCGACAGCCCTTCAAGACCAATATCTAGTTTCCAAACTGTGAGATCCTTCCCTCTGTGCTCTTCACACATGGAGCCCCGCGAGCTGGTCTTCCTGGGACCTGGGGGGCTCCCGCAGGCCTAGATGGTGGTTAACACGGGTGGTGGGGGTCTGTGCCCCCGCAGCCTGGGAAACCCCCGCCCAGCAGGCCTCAGAGCCGAGGCGCGGTGGTGTGTGACACCGTGAAATCTGAAGCTGCTGGCGCCAGGCTGCGGAGTGGCCCGAGGCCTGCTCTCGGGGTCCCCGGCCACCGCCCTAACAAAGCACCCTCGCGCTGGCAGAATCCTGCTTGGTGGTTCCTCTTGCACGCTTGGGGCTCGTGTGGTGCCACTCTTGACTTGATTTACTTAATCCTCCCCCAACCGTCCCCTGGAGGCGAGGCGGGCTGGGCCAATTATCCGACAGGTGCTGGGTGCAGCGAGGAGGAGGCCGAGGCCCGAGGCCCTCGCAGGGCAGCCCTGAGCCCGTCTCGAGGACAGAGCACGCTCTTCCCTGCGACAGCCTTCCTCGGGGTCAGGAGCAGGCCAGCAGCAGGTGCTCAGCCCATCCACCGGAGAGCCGCCTGGCATCTGATGTGACATGCTGGTCTCCAGCCATCCTCGGAGCCGGTGGGAATCCGCATCCCTCTTAAGGCACCATCTGGCAATTTCAGCAGAGAGGTCTCGGAACAAAGGAGGATCTTTATTTGATACAACTTCATCCGCTCTCCAGTGCCACGGACATTTATCAGAAGGGCCACATCTATACTTACCATTATTAGTGAGGCTGCCAACACGACCGTTGTCATTTCATTCCCCGGGCCGATGGCCGCCTTGGCAAATTATCCCTGCCCCTGCCTCGGCTTCCGTGTCTCCCGCCAGCCCCTCACTGGCACCTGCCCGGGCCAGGCGGGTTGAGCTGGGTCCTCTGCCCGACGGCTGCCCCTGCCCCTGCTCCCACCGTGGGGGGACCTGGTCTTCGGCCCTGGGATGGGTTCTGAAGAATCACGCAGCTGGGCTGGGCCCTTAAATCGGGGCCGTTCCTCTTCGGGGAAATGTCCTCTTGGAGACCACCTTCAGTGTGAGGGGCAGTCCCGCGTCCAGGCTGTTCCCGCTGCCTGGCAGACAGCAGCAGAGACCACCGGAGAAGGTAGCTGCAGGCGACCTTTGGTCTCCTTGGGACGGTCTTGCCCAGCAAAGCGTTCCGAGTCGGGGCTGCTTGTCTGGTGCCTGTTGGGTTCAAATCGCATGTTCCTGCTCTGTGTCTGGGATCCGCGACCCTGAGCTCTCAGGGGTCAGTGAGCAGAGCCTTCTGCCTTTCTCTGGGACGCAGCACGCGTCAGCGAGCTCATGCCCTCACAAAAGGGCAGCGGACAGCCGAGCCGGATGCATCTCAGCGTGCTCACGGCCGATCCTCAGGCCCTGACACTGGGCACCGTGCGCTCGTCGACACACCGTCGTTTTATGCCAAACCCGCTGTCTCTGCTTCAGCACGTGGACTGCGTTTGAAGCCTTGCGGGAAGGGGCCTGTCGGCGTCCTGCAGGCCTGCGCCCCACGGGACATCCAGCGGCGTCCGTTCCGACGTGACAGCGGGCCCCCGTGAGAGCACTGCTTTCCAGAAGCCACGTCAGACCCGAACAGAGTTGTCACAACGTCCTTGCCAGCACAGCAGGTGAAGAGGAGCATGTCATCGTTTTCTCTCTTTCGTTACCAAAGATGCGGAACTTTTAAAAATATGTGCACCATTGGCCTTTTGTATTTTCTCTTAGATCATGTCCTTTCCTTCTGCTTGGAATAGCTTTATTGAGGCATAATTTATACACAACAAACCACACATCTTTAAAATATGCAACTGGAGGGGCACCTGGCTGGCTCAGTCAGGAGAGCACTTGACTCTTGACCTCAGGGTCGTGAGTTCGAGCCTCACATTGGACGTAGAGTTTACTTTAAAAATAAATAGGGCAAAATGTACCATTTGTTAAGTTTTGACCTGGGTGTACATATGCAGGGAGAGACAACCACAGACAAGGGTAATGGACACATCGTCACCGACCAAAAGTCCTCGGGCTCCTCTGGAAGCCTTCTTCCCCTGGCCTCCATCCCAAGCGATCACCAATCTGCTCCCTGTCACCACAGATGATGGGTTATATGTAGATAGATTACAGATTATACACACACTGTAGAATATGGACTCTTTTTTGTCTGGCATAACTATTCTGAGGTTCAGCCATGTATCATGTATCACTAGTTCATTCTTTTTTTAAAAAAAAAGGTGGTAAAAAACCACATTTTTAGGTAGTCTCTTTTGCCATTTTTTTGCCCCATGAGATGCTCAGCTTTTTCTTATTGATTTATAAAAGCTCTTTCTATAAAGAAGACCTTACCACTTAATTATCACATATGTTTCAAATATTTTCCCCAGGTTTTTATTTAAAATTTAATTTTTGTTATTTAAAAATATATATCAGTATTTTAAGAATAATCTCATTTGTTCACCAGGGACTCATAACAGTCAAAGAGAAATAGAGCCACGTGCTGGGTCATCTAGGATAGTCTTAGATCTTCTGCGCATCTCCTTCTCAATGGATATTTCATCTAGGGGAGAACACACAGGGTGCCTCCGTCTCTATGATTCGGTGAAGCTGGAAAGCCAACGAGGAGAGAATGAAAGGTTACAGAGCGCACTGAACTGGAGAGAAAAACTGGGGGAAACATTCTTTCAGTTGTTGCAATCTTGTTTTGTCCCAGAATTCCCAGGTTTGCACATTAAGGACCTGCTTACTTATGCAGGTTTGAAAATGTCTTAGGGCGTTTTCAGCATCCTTCACTCTGTCCTTCGGCCTTAGTTATGCTCACCCGGCAAAGCGAAAGCGCCCCCCCCCCCACGATTTCTCTTTGTGTCTACACTGTTGCAACTGGACACATAACCGTGCTGACTGGTCTCCACTGAAATTGATCATCATGGACATTACTCAGGCTTATCCCCTCCCAGCTCCCCACATCCCCTCCCTCAGCCCCCAGCAACCACTGAGCTGCTTTCTGTCTCTATGGACATTTGCCTGTTCTGGAAATTCCTATCAAGGGAATCAGAGAGCGCGTGATCTCTTGGACTGACTTCCTTCACTTTGTATAATGTTTTCAAAGATGATCCGTGTTATAGCAGGTGTTAGTCCTTCATTTCTTTTTATTGCCAAATAATATTCAGTTGCATGGAGAGACCACATTTTATTTATTTATTCATCCGTTGATGAACATTGGGTTGTTTCCATCTTTGGGCTCTTATGAAAAATGTTGCTTTGAACATTCATGTACAAGTTCTTGTGTGGATGTGTGTTTTCATTTCTCTCGGGTGGAATTTCTGGGTCATCCGGTAACTCTGTGTATAAGGTTTTGAGCAGGTGTGTGATGGTTAAGTTTACAAGTCAGCTGGACCGGGCCACCAGCACCCAGACAGGTGGCCAGACATTACTCAGCGTGTTTGTGAGGATGTTTCTGGATGATATTAACATTTGAATATGTAGAGTGGGTCAAGCAGATGGCCCTCCCCAATGTGGGTGGGCAGCATCCGAGCATTTGGAAGCCGGAACGGAACAAAAAGGCTGAGAAAGAGGGAATTCTCCTGCCCGACTGATGAGGGGGAAACTGGTCTTTTCCTGCCTGCGGACCGGGACTGAAGCATCAGGTCTTCTTGGGTCTCAAGTCCGGCAGCTTTCAGCCTGGAGCTTACACCCTCTGATCTCCTGGTTCTTAGGCCTTTGGCTTAGACTAGAACCACACAGGGTCTCTCCTGGGTCTCCAGCTTGCTTACTGCACATCTTGGGACGTGTTTGCCTCCATAATTGTATGAGCCAATTCCATACCATAAATCTCAATGCCCGCACGCCTGCATCCTGTTGGTTCTGCCTCTCTGGAGAACTCTAATACAGACCCTCAGGACGGGAGGGATTTGTGCCCTTACAAAGAGAGATACCAGAGAGCTTGAGAAGGTGGTTGTCCACAAGCCAGGGACAGAGCCTGTCGGGGACGAAATCTGCCAGGACCTTGATCTTAGCCTTTCCATCCCCTAGGACTGCGAGAAGTAACTTTCTGTTGTTTAAAGCAGGCGGTCAGTGGTACCGTGTGATGGCAGCCATACTGATGGATATAAACAGAGAAACTGTTTGTCAATGGCTTCACCATTCCACACTCCCACCATCAACTGTGATGGCCCCTTCGGACCCTACAACACTATCGTCACCCGTCTTTTTATCATAGCCGTCCCAGCGGGTCTGATGTGGCATCTCACTGTGGGTTTGATTTCATTTTCCTAATTGCTAATCATCGTGAACATCTTTTTGGTGCTTATTGGCCATTTGTAGCTCTTGAAGAATGTTCAGATCCTTTGCTCATTTTTGAAGAATGTTCAGATCCTTTGCTCATTTTTAATGGGCAGTTTGTCTTTTTGTTGTTGAATTATAAGTGTTCTTTACAAATTCTACATATGAGTTCCTCTCAGAGGTACAATTTGCATATGTTCTACTCAGTGGGCTGTCTTGTCACTCTCTCAAGTGTGTCCTTGGAAGCACAAAAGTGTTTCGTTTTGATGATGCCAAATTTCAAATTTATTTTTCTTTTGTCCAGTGTGCTTTTAGCATCATGTCTTAGGAGTATTTACCTAACCCAGGTCAGGAAGACTTGCTCCTGTGTTTTAGTCTAAGAATTTTTATAGTTTCAGCTGTTAAATTTAGGTCTGTGATCCATTAGGAGTTAATTTTGTGTGTGTGTGGTGCAAGGCAGAGACCCAAAGTCATCCTTTGGCACGTGGATACCGTTACCCCGGGAGCACCTGCTGGAGAGCGTCAAGTAGGGCCGCCTCGTCAGTAGCCACCGAGGAGCCACTTGAAGTCCCAGCGAGCTGCGGGAGGCTCAGAAGGTTCCAGCTGCGTGGGTCTCCCGGGGCTGCTGGAATGAAGCCCCGCCCACGGGGCGGCTGAGAACAGCAGAGACCCCTACGGGCTCACCGTTCCGGAGGCCGCACGTGCAAAATCCAGCTGTCGGTGCCATGCCCTCGGAAGGCTCCAGGGGACATCCCTCGTCCGCCCGGACTTCTGGGGGTGGCATCGGGCCTAGAGACCTGTGGCCAGCAGCTGCACCCCCAGGCCTGCTTCTGCTGTCCTGGGCCATCTTCTCCCTCTTCGTGTGAGGACACCAGTCCTATTGGACGGGGCCACCCTGCTCCAGCACAACGTCATCTTAATGAATTCGAGCCGCAGCAACCCTATTTTTCAAATAAGGTCACATTCTGAAGTCCTGGGGATTAGGACTTCAACCTATCTTTTTTGGGGCACCATTCAAGCCATAACACCCACCATAAGGACTTTAAGTGTCCTTAGAAGCAAATCTAATCTGCACGAAGCACAGAACCACACAAGAGAGCACGGAACAAATGCTGGGTTCCCTGCAGCAACGTGTGGGACACGGGGGATGAGGAAGAATGGGAAGGAGCGGACAAACTCTGACAACAGTGGCCTGGAAGAAGAAAGAACTGGGTCCCTCATGGGGCCTGCCGTGGGACGCTGAGCGGGCTGCCAGAGGCCAGACCCTTGCCTCAAGGCAGGCCAGGCTGTGGTGTGGCTTAGGATCCAGAGCTTTCCCTGAGAAGACATTCCTATCCACCCCTCCCTTTCTGACCCTCCCCTGCCCCAGCCCCCCCAGTTCTTCCTGGAGAGCCATACCTCCCTGACAACCTGCATGCGCTGTCCCCATCCTGAGCTTTGCTTCTAGCTCAGGAAGTCGGTCCACTGGCTGGCAGGAGAGAGGAAGACAGATTACAAGCAGGATATTTCATCTGTCAGAGGCCATCCGCTGGCTGATTGGGAATGCCAGGCTGTTCTCACATTTCTATTTCCATGGATAGGATTGACTCCAGCCATTGGATGAACAGGTCAACTTGTTCTTTGCTGAGAACCAGGCAAAGAACAAGTTCCTGGATGTAATTGAACATCTTCTTTCTACTTTAGGCATTTACATAAGCATTTCCTGACTACTGTGTGGAAATGTAGTTGAATAAGCAGACGAAAAGCAGCATGACTTCTGCATCCATATGACAGATCGTGACACTCAAGCCACCAGAAGCTCACGTAAGCAGACACGTCCTCTAACCCAGCCACTGGCCTTGGGGTTGAGCTTCCCACCTTCCACGTGGGAAGCGTGCAGCCTGGGAAGACCAGATGCCTGGAAGTGCTGCTTCCACGTACATACCGCAGGGTCCTTTAGGAGACTGGCCTGTGAATGCAGTGATCAGCATGATGAAGAGAGAGGACATCGTGACACTCTGTGCGTCGGCAGCCCGATGGTGCCATACGAAAGGAGATATCTCAGTGCTAATGGAAATGTAATGGATGTAAACCTGCAATTCTTACAGTGACTCAGAAGGCGAAGGGCTCACTTGTCAAACAGATAAGGCTGGAGGGAGTGGCGGGCATCCCAAGGCATCAATCCTGGCTGTGTTGCTGGTGCCAAACGCTAATAAGTAACTGATTGTTTTAGTTCATATAGGTACCACCGATATTTATTGTATTCTCCAGATCGGGCCTGCCTGCTGATGAGTAAATCAATAAGAGCGTCATTATTTCATTTCTTCTCCTTCAACGCACGTTGGTAGCACCAGCCCGACACGCTGTTATTGATGGGACGATCCAGGAGGGGAGGCCATGGAGGAGCACGTCAGAGCACTCCGAATTCATAAACAAGAGTGCTCTGCCCAGACGCTTCCTACTTGTGGCTGCGGTTCTTACCACTCAGAGCCTCCAGCCCCGCCAGGCCCCGCTGTGGGAGCTGGTGGCAGGTGGCTCGTTGTCATCCTTGCGGTGCCCTGTGCTGGAGCGCCCGCCAGCCCCTAGGAGGATGGGCCTTGTGGGGACTCCGCTGACGCTTTTCAAACTGTCCACGAGACTCAAAATGGGGTTGAATGTTTGGACTGGAGGAAATGCTCCAAGGGCAGGCAGGCCAGATCCCCGATCCCTGATCCCTGCCTCGCCCCCGTCCTGTCCCCACATGCCCAACCTCTACCCCACCCCACTCCGGGCCTCAGAGGGTCTGAGCCCTGCAGCCTCCCTCATCAGTGGGCTTCGGGGGAGATTGAGACAATGAGATGCTGGCGGGAGGGAGAAGCCGGGGCCCGTTTCCCTCTCTGGCTCAGCTGGAGGTCTGCATGGGCCCCAGCTGCCTCTGGAGTCTGGCAGACTGTCCCCTTTGGTTCCTTCGGCTCCGGCAGTGGTGGGGGCTTCCTGCGGTCGCAGTCTCTAGTGGGCCCGCCTGGTTTTCCTGCTCTGCCGCGCTCCAGGCCTCCCTTGGTTTTAAGCCCTTTCAAGTGTTTCTGCCGTGCTGGTTGGAACCTGACTCCAGTCCCCATGCTAGGTCAGGGATCCACCATCTCTTTTGTGCCATGATCACTTCGGCTCTGTGGTGGAGCCCGTGGACTGATTCTTAGAAGCAAGTTTCTCAATGCATAATGAAAAATACACGGGCTTAAAAAGGAAAACAATTATATTGAAACATACTTATCAAAACATTTAAACAAATATATGCGAGAGCACTGGGCACACCTCTTTACTAGCACGTCTCACGGAGGCTCCAGCACTTCCATGTTTGGAAGGAGTGAGGTGTGTACCCAGCATTCTGAGGTCTCTGCAAAAACGTGGTGCATCTTCAGATGTCGGCAATCATGTGATATTAAAAGTGTCTGTGCTTTTATACACCTGAAACTAATATAACACTGTATGTTAATTATACTTCAATTAAAAAAAAAAAAGTATCTATGCTTTGGGGGCACCTGGGTGGCTCAGTCGGATAAGCGTCCAACTCTTGATCTCAGTTCAGGTCTCAATCTCAGGGTCTTGAGTTCAAGCCTACTTAAAAAAGTATCAGTGCTTTGTGTTGGTGATAGCACAAGCTAATTTAACTAGTTTGCTGCCACGTTCATAATTAAAGGGCATGCCAAATTTTAGTTGGAGGTTAGTGAAAATAAAGATATAATTATTTCTTATCCTAGTTCATGGACTCCTGAATTTTATCCACAGAGCTTTTAAGGGTCTATGAAGTGTAGATTAACAACTCTTGCCACGGACAAGCCAAACATCCCTTGGATTTTCAGGCTGAGACTCATACCGTCTTTCCCCCAACTGGCCATTTCATTGTTACCCAGTTTCTGAGTGACCATGCTTTCTCGGTCCCCACAGATGTCTGGCCACACTGCTGCCTTACCCATCCTGGTGCCCCATACACTTGGAGTCCTCTGGTCTCTGCGGTGGCTGTTCTCAGCGGGCACCCCTGCCCGGGTGCGGCAGAATCCCACCTCCTCCACAACTGTCTTTAGGATTTGAAAGCCTCGATTCAACTTCCAAAGCCCTTCAGGCACATCGTCTTCAGGGGGTTGTGGATAAGTGCAGGTTGGACTCTTGAAGCAGAATTCCACTTTTAATATTTTAGGGAAATTATAGAATAATATATTTCCGCACAGGAGACAGTTTCCTGGCCCCAAACAAACCATTAGTCAGTTGTGGTGCGAGCAGACTCTTTTCCTAATGGAGTCATGTGCGCGTGTCTTTGGCCCCGTCAGAGTTCTGAATTGGGTCAGAGACAGATGTTTTCTCGGGCTTACTTTAGTGCTCAGGTACTGGGGGATGATGCCAGGCACAGAGGGCCAGGCCTCGACCACTGTTCTTCGTGGAAAGACCACCTTCACTCTTGTGCTGGGATCGTGGGACTGAAATGCTCCTCTTGACAAGTAAGCTCAGGCAAACTGCTGATGAGAGACCCCCCAAAAAATCAGTGACACCAGTTGTTCAACGAAATTGTCTTTTCTCCCCCTTTTAATGAAATTGACTGGTCAGGTAAAAAATTATCGACATGACCTGTGTATATGGGGCGTATGTTGACCGTATTTCTCACGGGGCCGTGGGGCTTTGTTCCGGGCACCTCACGACACAGCGTGTTAGTGTTGTCCTCACGGCGTAGCCACGGGAATGTGTTCTCTCCTGGTTCTGGAGCCTGGAAGTCTGAGATCAAGTCGTTGCCGGCAGGGCTGGTTCCTTCTGGTGGCGGGGAGGGAGGCTCGGTTCCGGGCCTCTCTCCAGCTGCCGCTGATTTGCCGCCGTCGCTGGTGTTCCGTGCTGTGTAGAAGGTGTCACCCCATCTCTGCCTCCCCCTTCCATGGTTTCTGTGAGCATCTGTCCCTCGGTCCACATTTCCGCTTCTTACGGGAACATGGTCACGTGGGAGCAGGGCCCACCCTAATGACCTCATCCTAACTTGATCACATCTGCAAAGACCCTATTTTTAAATAAGATCACATTCTAAGGCACAGGGGTTAGGGCTCCAACGTGTGAATCTGGGGGACATCACTCAACTCATAACACATATTATCTTTTAATAAATTAGAAGCTTCTCAATGCAGGAAGCGTGTCTCCAGCTTTCTTTTATCTCAGATAGATGGTAGAATTTAGTAAATCCCAGCTGAGCAAAATCCACACAGACCCCAGGTCGTGCCTCAAAGCCATGCTCAGGTCGATCAGCCAAGCACTGGAATAACAGAGGCCGAGAGCAGACTCACCCGGAAGAGATTCTCTCCCTCGATGTGCTCATATTCAGGTGTTTTTCTCCGTGACTCAGAAATTCCTCCAACCACAGCATGGGCAGTGAGCTAGAACCAGCAGTGTCAAAGGTGAGGGCGTGTCGGGCAAAGCTGGAAGCCATCATGTTCGGCCCAGTAACACCTGTCACCTGGGGTTCGGACCGGTTGCCTCATTGCCTGGAATAGCTTCTGGTCCCAAATGGAGAGTGACAACGCAGCACTGGAAATCTCCTTCTCTCCTGGACAAACCTGGAGGCAGCCCTTTGGTGGAGGGTATAGGAAAAACTGGTCGGAGCACGGACCCTTCATACGGCTCATTTTCACCCTTCACTGTCAGCTTCGGCGCCAAGTCCTGTGTGGGCTGCAGGGTGATGAGGCGGAAGGAACTCAGGGAAACTGGAGAACCACATCCCAGGCATGGCTCTGCCCCCAGGTGACGACAGGCATGTCATGTAGCCCCCTGGGGCCTCAGTCTCCCCATCTGCTCAAGAAGGGCCTGAGCTCAAAGAATCAGCTGGGCCCTTCCAGTCTTCGGGGCTCTTCCGTGACCTTCCACGTGCCCGGGGCACCACTGTGATCTGACCCACAGGGCCAACAGCAGCTGCCTTCAGAGCGTCAGCCCAGCCCGGGCCTCCTGATGCACTTGTCTTAGCAAGCGGTGGTCTGGTTTTGGACAGCACCCCCCACACACCTAGCTTGGGTAGAATGGGAATTCCCAGGCCATCTTACGGCCGCCCCAGGCAGAAGCAAACAGAGCCGGGCCATATGTCTCCCAGAGCTGGACTGTCTGAGACGAGGCTTCTCCCTGCTTCATGGGGACGCACGGCCTGCAGATGCACACACACACATGCACTTGCACACGTGGGCACACACAAGCACACACACAGGCACACACTCCTTCGGCTTGCCTCCGTGCTGACTGGTCTGGCTCTGCTTGACCTTCCATCGAAGAACCCGTCATCCTACGGCTGACTCCTGGTCTCTTAATTCAAATTTTCTAGGGAGAGAGAAGGAAGTGACTGACTCAGGCCGGCATGGGCTGGTTCTCCTTGGGTTAGGTGCTCATCCTTGGTCTAGTCGGGGTAGAAGGAATTCAGGGGGAAATTTTCAAAAGCAAGGGCGAAGTTGGGGCTGGGGCAAATTCTCTAGGAAGGAACGTGGGAGGAAAACTAGGCAACCACTGGTGTTCGTATCTCGAGAAATGTTTATTGATTGACCCAACAAAGGAATCCCCAAAGTGGCGGCTCAGCTAACTGTAGTCAGAGCCAGTAGCCCCACCCCGAGTGCAGGGGGGAGGAAGGGCTCCCCCTCCCGCTGTGGGAGCCAGCAGGATCCAGTCCACCTTCCTCCCAGTCCCTGGCCCAATAAATGTTCCCACACGTGTTGAGCCTTGGGCTGGTGGAACAGTGATGAAGGGACAGGCCAGCATTCACAGACAGCATCCTGTGGCGGCCTCAGGCAGCCCCGGCCAGCCTGTTTCTGCTCCTGACCTTGGCTGGAACCCTGCTACCATCCCTTGGCTTCTTGCCGTTTTCTGAGCCTGTTCTCAAGCCTTCAATCCATCCCATGAACTATCGATGTATTTCCAATAAATTCCTTTTTTGCTTAAGTAAACCAAGACTCCTGTTTCTTATAGCCAAGAACCCCGACTAATTGGCATTTAGTCGATGATTTTTGCATAAATGAGCAAATTAATGGTGGCCATGGATTGCAGAAGGAAATTGGCTATGGGTTTCAGCTCCTTCCTCCTCACTATCTTGGTACCACTGGGCAGAGGCTGGCTGGGTGCACTGGGAACCCTGGGGCCTGCTTCTCTTTCTGCTAGAGAATGACGCTTGCCCCGGGCAACCTCGTGAGGGAGCCGGGCATTGTCTTTAGTGCCCCCCCACACTGAGCTTCTATCCTTTCCCCCACCCTCTGATACAGTCAGTGATTACGCTACATAACTTAAATATTTATCGAGTGTACATCTTATGCCAAGAAAAGACCAGGAGCCCTTGACCCAAGTTGCTACTGAAAACAGTGCTGTGATGTGTATCCCCATAAAGATGTCTTTGTACCTATTTCCAAGGACGTTTACAGAGGACTTCTTGGGTCAGAGGGTATGTTCATTTAAAATCGTGAGAGATGATACCAAATTGCCCACCGAGGAGACTATCAGTTTCCCCCGCGCAGAGCCGTGCGCCGCGGGCCTCGTTTCTCGCCCCCATCCCTGGACTCTGTCTCGGCCAGTCAGCTAAGTGAGAGAGGTTCCTTCCAGACTTGATCTGCGAAGTGTCTTTAGTGTCAGTGAGGAAGGGGGTCTTTTCACGTGTTGGAAACACTTGTATTTCTACAGGTTACAAAACCTCTTGACTTCTGCTTGTTCATCAGTAAAGGAAGTGGCGATGATGAGCAGCCCCTCCTGCGTGGCATGAGACTTCCATCAGATGTGGGGTGTGGGAGAAACGGCGGCTTCATAAATCTTGGTTGCCTGATGGTGATGCTACGGGCACAAGACGCGGGGTGCACGAAACAATCAGAAAAAAATCAAGAAGTGGGGCACCTGGGGGGCTCCGTTGGTCGAGCGTCTGACTCTTGGTTTCAGCTCAGGTCGTGATCTTGGGGTTGTGAGATCGAGCCCCGCCTCGGGTTCTGCGCTCAGCAGGGAGTCTGCTTGTCTCTCTCTCTCTGCTCCCCCGCCCCCCACTCTCTCTCTCAAATAACTAGATAAAATCTTTAAAAAAAAGAGGTGACTTTAATCTGAAAGAAAAAAGAAAAAAAAAAGAAAAAAAGAAGATTTGGATGCTGTTAAATATTCTCTGCCCCACTGTGATGAGCAAGGTGAGAAATAGCAGGTCCCATTCACATGGGGACATCCAGGCAGTTGAGGAATCAGTGGACCCTTTACTACGAACTCCCCTGGTGGTTGGAAAGATGGGCCCCACCAGGGACTTGCCCTGGGGAACCTGAGGCCCTCTGCTTCCCGCGAGGCTTCTCACCTGCGCACAGGTGAGGAGTCTCTCCGGGGCACCATCACCATCCCTGCCTCCCACCTGCCTTCCAGGCAGCGCCTTCAGAATGCCCCCCTCCCTCTGAGAGCCCCCATGCTCTTCCCACTCCTGTCTGGAGGCTCCTCTCTCTGTTCAAGCCCTGGCCTATCCAGCTGAAGCTCCCGTCAGGGCTCCCTGGTGATTTGATGTGAGACAGAGGATCCCGCTCCCCCTGCACACCTCCATCACTTGCTCCTGTCCCCCCGCTGCTTCTGCCTCCTACCCTTTTGAGAAAAACCTGCCCTAACGTCCAATTTGCAGGCAGGTACATGGTTTAAGTTGAAATTATGGACAATGTGTCAAAGCCATTCATGAGATAATTAAGTTAAATGTATTAAAAACCAAACCACAAAGGTGACTTGTGAATAAAGGGGCATCCTTATGCATGAAATAATGCAGATTGGTCCTCTCCAGTGGTGGCAGGGGTCGGGGGTCGGTTCCAGTCTCCTGTCACCGCGTCTCTGCAGACCCAATGGGGGAAAGACCAGGAAGGGGTCCTGACTGATCAGGACAGCCAGAGGGCCGTCCCCTGGTGCCGTAGCTTCACATCTGTCCCAGGCTTCACAGAGGAGCTACAGTTCTGCCCGGGATTGAGATTCACTTCCCTGTTGCTCGGGGCTGTCCGGGGCTGGAAGGATTATCGTAACTGTACCCCCTCCCCATTATAAGGTGCTTCCCATTTCAATCGACGGTGTTTGTGGGTAACCTAAGCCTTTGACCCAAGGTTGTTTACCTGCCTGGGGACACCAATAACTTTCCTGAACAATGGCACAGCTCCAGGGAGTTATCTGAGACCCAGACCTAGTTCCAGAACAATCAACTCTAAGTTGTTTAAGAAGGCTGTGTACATTAAAACAGCCATAAATCACGGTAATGAATCCACCAGCATGGGGAGAAATTCATTAAACATCTGATACATGGGGCTATTACTTCAATGCTTGATGCACATGCTTTTGAGAATGGTAAATGCAGGACGAAAATGCAATATTAACACACCACCCCCGTAAACGCAAAACATTGCGCACTTCAAGGGGCGGAGGGGTAAGAACCCAACCAACCCACCCAACACGTAAGTGCTTTATTATTATAAAATTCCTTGGGGCCAACAGTTCAGCAAGGAGAATTTATAAACATATTTCAACCCTTGGAAGGATTTCAGCATAATTTGCTTGGGCTCCTTAAGCGAGGTGGAATGCATCTCTAGGTCTCTGCAGAGCAATAAAAGGAGAGAAGTGGCTGTTTGTATGTGCAGATGATTTCACAGTATCCAAAATGCTTCATACTTTCCAAACGAAATGCGTCTGCCTTCAAGACTAGGAGCAATGGCAGGGCCCAAGAACGTCTGGAAAAGGCACAGGACGCTCTGAGCACGGGCAGGTGCCTGCCAGGCAAGCCAAGGTCAGCTGTCTTTCTAAAACCCTTTCATTTGGAAGGGAAAACGCTGATGCATTGGGCCCAGTCCTCATTTGATTTCCATTTGCAAATGAACAGGAATGATTTCTTCCACTTACCCTTGGTGATTAACCGTTGGCATTCAACACTGCACAAACAAATGAGCCTGCCCCAGTTTTCAACTTCTTAAGTTAGACACTTGAGAAATGTCACATCTTGGGTTTCTGGGTCAGGAATGAACCAGCACAGGTAACTCTGAGGAGTTAACCTTGACTTTGGGGTCTGGCCTGGCTCTTACCATGCATCTTTTTGAATATTGGCCCTTTTTGGGTTCTTTCAAGTGGGTGACGGCTAGGGAAAGTGACTTTCATACAGAATGCTGCTGGCTGGCTGGCCCTGATGATCTGTGGGCAAAGGAACAGCGGGGGGCTGTGGACATCTGCTTCAGGATCAGGATGCTTCCAGAAGGGGTCATGGCGAAGAGTCCGATCTCTCTGGCTCTGGGGGAATTCTGCTTCCCCCCCTCACCCCAGAAGCTGGCAGGACAGGCTCCCTCAGGGGTGGACGCAGGGTGTCCTCTGAGCTGCCCTCGCTTCTGTCAGATGCAGAACTTCCTCAGGCCGCAGGAGAGAGATCAGGGATGTGTGTCTGTGAAGGAGAAAAGGACATCCTCTTCCAGGCCCAGATACCCCACATATGAAGCAGATTTGACTGTGGGACGCCCATGAGCGATATTCAGTCTGGGACAAGCGTCTCATCATCACTGGGCCATCGAGGGGGCAAGGGGGATGCGTAGGGTGGGTGTGGTCGTCGGGAGAGGCTTAGAGGGAGGAAGTCACTCGCTGATCTTGGATGAAAAAGGTCGAAGCTCTAGCTGTCCTAAAAGGACAGTTTTATCACTGACTTCCCCTCCCTGGCTTTCCTCCTTTCTCTCTGACTGCTCTTGTTCCGACTCCTATGCTGGCCCAAAGCTGTCCCCCCCGAGCCCACCCTCAGCCTACAGGTCCCATCCATCACCAAGATGCCTGGAGCCTCCACCTAAGTAGCTCCTGGGTCTATTTCTTTTCAGCCCACACCCCCTAGTCGCCTCCGGCAGTGCTCACCTCAACTGCTGCGATTGCTGGCTGGTTTTCCTGCGTTTATCAGATTTGCATTTTCTCGGGGTCCAGGCCTATGCTCCGTTCTCATTTTAAACCGTCTTCCTGGGCACCTGGGTGACTCAGTGGTTAAGCGTCTGCCTTCGGCTCAGGTCATGGTCCCAGGGTCCTGGGATCGAGCCCCACATCGGGCTCCCTGCTCAGCGGGAAGCCTGCTTCTCCCTCTCCCACTCCCCCTGCTTGTGTTCCCTCTCTCGCTGTCTCTCTCTCTGTCAAATAAATAAATAAAATCTTAAAAAATAAAATAAAATAAATAAGATAAAATAAAATAAAATAAACCATCTTCCTGTGCAACTGATCCAATTTCATGGTTCTAACTCCCAACTCAGTATCTCTACCCTCAACCTCTACGGGCTCCAGAGTGAAACATGGGGCTGCCTGTCTGCAGTCTCCATCTGGGTGACTTACAGGCCACTCCGACCCAACGTCTCCAAGACTGGACTCCTCTCCTCCTTTCCCTTAAAACCACACCTCTTCTAGTACCGTATCGGCCACAGTGCCACCCCTCGCTCGGGTGACTAAGCCAGGCACACGGGAGCACTGCGGGGCTCCCCCCACCGCACCAGGATGCCTGGAGGCTTCCACCCAGGTCCCCTTCCACTCCTGAATCCCCTTCACTCATCCCACCCCCCGGTCCAAGCCGCCATCGGTACCTACCCGAGCTGTTGCAATAGCCTGCTGCCATCTGCGCGTTTATCTTGGCTTTCTCTAATCCACTGTCCACACTGGAGCCAAAAGGACATTCCAGACACTTGAACAAAGTTCTTCAGTAGCTCCCGGTGCGCAGAGACTCAAATCTGAAGCCCATCACGCGGCCGGAGAGGTCGTGCCTGATTCGGCCCCTGCTTGCTCACGTTCTTCCCGGAACCAGACCCAAAGAGCTCCCACACCGGGGAGTGCTGTTCCTTCTTGTGGGTCTTTCTACAATTCGCTACGCTGACCTGAAGGGCAGTGGGTGAAAAGGACAGACAGTATCCACTGGGGACAAGAATGACACGACTGGAACTCTCCGGAACTGCTGACAGTAACATAAATTGGCTCAACCACGTTGGAAAGTTGTCTGACAGTATCACCTAAAGCAGATTGTACCTACAGCCTATGACCCCTAATTCTGCTTCTCCCTGTGCACCCAAAAGACACATGCAGGAATGTTCACAGTGGCAAAATTTACAATAACTCCAAACCGGGAATAATTCAAATCCATCGACGGCGGGATGGACACAGTGGCGGAATACTCATTCGGTGAGGCACCAGCCAGGGGGACAAGCGCACTGCTCGGCAGACCACGGCGCCTCAAATATACTTCAGAGTTTCCTTTCTAAACCGGCGATGTGCGACGTGTCCACCAAGCCCTTTCCATCTAACGATTCACGTCCTTTAGTTCTGGGGAGGTACTGGATTTTGTTTGTTTGTTGTATTTTCCTCTTTCCTGTTTTATCTCTTCTTCTTTTCTGGAACTCCTGTTGTCTACTGTTTGACTTTTGGGGTTGATCTTCTGATTTCCTTATTTTGTTCTACTCAATCTCTTTGTCTCTCTGTACATTTTTTCTGACAGATTTCTTCAGCTTTCTTTTCCAAACTCTGAATTTTTTTATTCAATATCCTATATTTTTAGTATCTAAGAGCACTTGGTTACTTGTGAACTGCTCCCGGTTTAAACTAACATTCTGGGGGGCGCCTGGGTGGCTCAGTGAGTTATGCATCTGACTCCTGATTTTGGCTCAGCTCATGACCTCAGGGTCATAGGATCCAGCCCTGCATCCAGCTCTATGCTCAGCGTGAAGTCTGCTTGAGATTCTCTCCCTCTCCCTCTGCCCCTGCTGCTCATGTGTGTGCTCTCTCTCTCTCTCAAATAAGTAAATAAATCTTTTTTTAAAAAAATAAACTAATTCTGTTCTATTATTTCATGAATCCAGTATCATTCCTTATTTCTCTGAAGATATTCATTACAGTAATTTGGTTTTTAGTTTTCTTCTGCTCCTTATAATATGTTTGCTTTTTATAACTTCTTCTATTTTTCCTTAGTTTTATCTTTGTCTTTATATTGGAAGCTTTCCTCAAATGTCTTGTGATATTTGACTATCAGTTCACATTTGGGAACGAGACATTAAAAAGCTGTTCAGAGCTCTGTGTATGTGATGGATTGAAGACGGCCACAAATTCTCTCTTCTCCTCCCGTTGAATTACATCCTGAGACTGCCAAGGCCAGATCATAAGCCGCCTTGTGGCTTCTGCCCAGGCTTCTTGGAATTCTTGCTCATGGAGGCCAGCCGCCATGCTGTGAGGAAGCCCAAGCAGCCGCAAGGAGAGGCCCACGTAGGAAGAACTGAGGCCAACAGGCTGGACCGAGCTCCTAGCTGACAGCCATGTGAATGAGCCATTCTGGAGACCGCTCCACTGTGTGAAGGAGAGTGTCTCTGCGGAGTTCTGCCTAAATTGGAGATTTGTGAGGAAGAGCAGTGATTGCTGTTTTAAGCCACTGTGTTTCGGGTGGTGCACCATGTGGCATACAGAGCTGCTTGTGTACATAACCAGGCATTTCACTGGGTGGTATTCACTCTAGGTAGTCAGGTAGCAAATGGCCTTTGTTTGGGAACTCCTAGATAGCGGTGTGTGCAGGAAAGATGCTGCCCACCTCTGGCTTAGAGCCACGTGTGCAACCGTCTCTACCCTCCATCTCCATAGCTCTCTTCATCCAGGAAAATGGAAACTCTACTCTCCTACTTTGTTTTTTTAACCAACTCCAATTGGTTTCTATTACTTGCAACTAAGAGCTCTGCCTAGGACATGTGGAACTGTGCAAATGTGTGTGCGTCTTGGAGAGTGCGGCAGTGTCTATGCAAGCTGCAGGCAGAAGGCCAGCTTGGATGGGGCACTGCAGGTTCTGAGGTGGGCCGTGCTGACCTCATTCCTCTCGGGATGGGAAGATTCTCTGTCTTCTCTGAGCAGTATAAAACTCTGTGTTGAGAAGTCTGACTTGACAGTGGTGAGTAGCATGGATTGAAGAGGAATATTAGAGCAAGGGAGATGAGTTCATTAAGTCAACCACTGTTCGTCAGGCTCCTTATACACCAGGCCCTGTTTGTGGCCCTGGAAATGCAGCAAGGGACAGAATAGACAAGGTCTCTGCCATCATGAAATGTATATTCTACTTGGGAAAGACATATAATGTACAAGTCAATACATGCACAAGATAATTTCAGATAGCAAAAATTGTTTTTAAAGGAACCAAATGAGGGGCGCCTGACTGATTCAGTTGGTAGAGCATATGACTCTTGATCTCGGGGTCATGAATTCGAGCCCCATGTCAAGGGTAAAGTTTACTTAGGAAGGAAAAAAAAGGAACCAAATGAGATGACAAGATAAACAGTCCCTGGGGAGGACAGGTGTCCACTTTAGAGGGGCGACCAACCAAGATCTGCATTAGGCTGGGGGGAGGGAAGTGATAATTAGGACAGAGTTTAACACAGGAGGGACTCAAATCAGTCCAGTTGAATTCCACAAACTGTTATGGAACACAAACTTGCACCTCTGGTGTATAATCCAGTAGTTTGGGGCCTGAATGGAGTTACGGGACTGAAGGGAGGCTAGAGGTTAGGGGGCACACCAGAGGCGGGTGCATAAGAAAGCTATACCAGTGTCATTGAAAGAAATCAGAATGTCTAAAGAGAGTTAGTTTGGGGGGAATGTTGATTCTTTCCGTTTGGGAGTATAAATGGGACACCTGAGTGGAAATGTCCAGTGGACCCAGAGGTCAAACCTGGACAAGTCAGCTCTAGAAGCATCCTCAGCTCCTTTCTCTCCCTGCACCTCCTCGTCCATGTGACCACCCAGGGCTGCAGCACCTACCTCCTGACAAGCCAGCCTCCGTCCTCGACCTCCTGTCCACGGCCTGCGGCCACCGTCTCCAGCTTCCCTCATAGCATGAGGCCCACGGGAGATGCTCCACAAGTGTTTGCTGAATGAAATGAGATTGAATCTGAGATGTGCAGAAAAAAGGGGAGTGTTAAGTTGCTGAAATTAGGAGTTGGCAGCATTTTTATACTTTTTTCCAGACTGGCAGGAAAAGGAGGCTGTGGGTTACCAGATGCCAGCATGGCAGGAACATCTTGGCACCTTGACCGTCTGCTGTCCACAGAAAGGAGCTAAAGCACACTCGAGATGAAGGGCGGCTGGCGGCTTTAGAGAGGGCACATCAGCGAGAGTTTGGGGGCCTCAGAGCAGTCCTGAGCAAGCGGCATCCATGTTCTGGGTCATCTTCCGGCTTAGGGTTATCCACCCCCCCCCCCCCCCCGCCCAGTGATTAACAGTGACCCTTACGTAGGAAGCAGTTAGCATGGGGCCAGGGAAAGTCTTTACTGAGTGAGGTGCAGGCAGGCGGAAACTGAGGTTGGTAAGTCACTTCTTGAGAGCCACACAGCGGGTTAGCCGAGGCAAATGGGAGGGAAGCCCCCCCCCCTTTTAAAAATCACATCTTTGTGCTTCAAAACTTGAGGCAGCTGGTTCCGAGCACCTCTGGGGTAGCTGAGGACTTGCACTGCTAGGCTGTCCCACAGTGAATCCCCTTCTCCCCTCCTCTGTACCCCCTCCAGACAAGATTTACTGAAGTCAAGTGAACCTTGGTTCAACCTTGTTCGCAGGTTCTAAGTGGTCGTTTCATTTAAGACATTTACCTAAAAGCCCTTTCCGTAGAACCAACTCCTGCAGGCACATGCCAGCAATTAATGAAAGATGATAAAATAATAAAAGAAGTAATACATTAACTATATTATCCTTGCACATTTGGGCAGTCCTTTTCATTATATCCTCTTTATGGACATTCTCCAGCAACATTTGAAGAGCTCCTTTATTGCTGTTCTGTGACTGTTTAGGTTTCCAGACATTAACAGGCTACTTAAATGCTAATGTTCTGTTCTGCTCTCTGTCTTCGCTGGTGGGCTTTGATGCAAATGCTCAGTGGGCTACATTACACCCATACCGTCCCCTCTCCGCTTGCAGAGTGAGCCGCGAGAGAACTTGGAATGACAGATCTCACTTTTGGGCTCCCAGCCCCTGAAGGAGATTGGCTTGCTAATTAAGAGAAATGAGGCAATTCGCCTCCATCTCTAATTTGCTTCAAGAACAACGTGGTCTGGAAGCAAAGCGTCCCTGTGCAGACCTGGGGTTTCCGGGTCACAGTCTGCGGTGGGCATGACTGAGGCCTTTCACGGCCGGACCAGCGGACCTGGGGTGACAGCGCACACTGCGTGTCCACACCTCTGCTCCACCTGCTTGTCCCCCCACGCCCATCCGAGCCTGTCCCAGACTCTAAAACCAGTCTGATGCTTACCCCACAGACCCAGGCGCTACTTTTGAAAAGAGCACAGGTTTGGGAGGAGAGGAACTGCGCCCAGCTAAACCACCAGCTCCTCTGGGCGCTGTGACAGAGGGCGGCCACGTGACACAGTTCTGACCAATGAGATGCGAGTAGAAGGACAGAGGCGACTCCTGGGAAAGTCTATGTGACCAGGTGACAATTCTGACCAATGAGATGCAAGGAGAAGTATGGGTGTGATTTCTGGGAAAGTTCAGGTGGCCATGTGTCATAATTCTAACCAATGAGATGCGAGTAGAAGGACAGAGGCGACTCCTGGGAAAGTCTATGTGACCATGTGACAATTCTGACCAGTGAGATGTAAGAAGTATGGGCACGATTTCTAGGAAAGTTCAGCTAGCCTGACACAGGGAGCACTCCTTCCTCTCTTTCCTTCCTCCTTCCTCTTCCCTTCCCTTCTTTTCTGCCTGGCAGAAGGACAGGTGTACTCTGGACGGACAGCCTGCACCCTGCAACCATTAGGTAATAAGCCTGAGTCTGGAAGCTCCCATGCTGGGAAGGATGGAGCCGAGAGACAGAAAGAGCCTGAGTGTCTGGCAGGTGTGGGTCACCTGCCTCGGGACTTGTAGTGCAAGACCACGTCCCCAGGCAGAGGGGCCACTGTTGGACAGATTTTCTGTTTCTTACAGCTGGGAGCCTTCCTTGCTGATCCAGGGTCTCATCAGGGAGAGAGTCAGGCTGGCTGAGCCGTCATCACCTTTGAAGCTTGGATAGGACTGGGTACCGGCCAGGGGCCCTCTGGCCGGCGCAGCCTCCCCTCTGCTATAAACTTGTTCCTCGTGGCCTCCGTTCCTCCTGTCCTGGTCACCCTTGTTCCTGGACTTACCTGGCAAGAGCTGACCTCTGGAGTCCTTGCCCGGGACTCCTGCTGGGGCCTCTCTCCCTCCCCAGCCTCTCGTGTTGTGTCCCCACGTCGGCCACAACTTCCAGTCCTGATGGTAGCGTCAGGGGAGGTGCAAGCCCTCTCGCCCCCCTCGCCAGAAGCCGACTGCTCTAAAGGCAACAGACTGAGCGGCCGGTGAGAGGACGTGAAGAAGATGCCAGAGAGCCGCAGTGGGCATCCGTAAGCCCGGGCTGTGCCCCCTAACAGAGCACGTTCCGCAAACCTGTGTCTGCCTTCCTTCTCCGAACCCTCAATCTAGGAAGTGAGCTCACTTTTTTTTTTCTTAAAGATTTTACTTGGAGCTCCTGGTGGCTCAGTCCTTGGGCATCTGCCTTCGGCTCAGGTCATGATCCCAGGGTGCTGGGATCGAGCCCCGCGTCGGGCTCCCTGCTCGGCGGGGAGTCTGCTTCTCCTTCTCCCTCTGCTGCTTCCCCTGCTTGTGCTCTCTCTCTTGTGCTCTCTCTCTCTGTCAGGACCCTGGGATCATGACCTGAGCCGAAGGCAGACACTTAACCAACTGAGCCACTCAGGCGCCCTGTGAGCTCATTTTTCTGAGCTGATCAAAGGAAAAGAGAGAGCCTTAAGAAACCGGAGTGCAGTGGGGAGAAAGAGGTCTGTTGGGCCTGATGCCTGCGGCCTCCCTGGGGTCTCGGACAGATGCGGTCAGGATGGGAGAAGGCCTCCGTTCACTGCGGCACACATTTCAATGGTCCCTTGTAATTTTACTTTCCAGCTATTTTTGTCAAGAACTTAATTTTTCCCTGCAATGGAGTTACTGGTCCCTTTGCCCAACTATACTTCGGATTCTTGGAAGCTGAATGTCGTTCCGGTTGTGATTCCAACTGACAGCCTTCTGGGACAAGGCCTTACTGAGTCCCCCTCTCTCCTGGCTGGGATGGGCCCAGAGAGGAGCTGCTCTCCTGTGACGGCTCCCAGCCTCTGCCCCATTGCTTTTCTCTTCAGAGTTCCGGGCCTCTCATCTCTCTGATAAAGAGCAGAAGTGGGACAGACAGCACTGAGATGCAGTGGGGGACCAGCAGAAGTCAAGGTCAGGAGCCCAAGAGGTCGGAGTCTTTGGCAAGCTGGGGAACAGGGTGACCAGGACAGGAAGGGAGGCTGGTAGCCAAAGAAGAAAGCAAAGATCTTTTCCAAACTTCGAGCGTTTCCCTGCTCCTCCCTTTCTCACACGACCTTCCCAGATGTGCGCTGCTTCTCTGCTAAGATTCGAAGCGTCTGTTTGCTCCTTGAGTTCATAGGGAACCTCTCGGCCCTGACCCCTTGTTGTGACTTAGCTGAGTTCCCCAGCCAGCCACAGGGCCCGTTGCACTCCACCCCAGAGGGACAGTATGATCTCGTCCTGACCTTGGATCTGGCCCTGACTCCAGGGAACGCCAAGATTTATTCAGGGAGGAGCTCTAAACGGACACTGTGAGCCCCTTAGAAAATCCCTTGTTTGTAACAGTTGTCGAGGGCTGAACGCTATGGAGAGCTCACCTTCAGTGCTCGTGGCAATGAGAAGGTTTTGTAAATCCATGAGCACCTATTAAGAGAATCAACTTTGCCTAAAGAATAAAACAGGCAAGCACGAGTCACCAGTAAGAAAAGGTCCTCATTTTCATCTGCTTGGGCTCAACTGATCCGTGACATTGCTCACTGATATGATAATGACATATACTTCCTGTATTCAGATTTCATGAATGGTTAATCTTCTGCATCCGCCTCTATTCCTTTTCATTTTGATCTTGGAAGAAACGCTCATAAGCTTTCAATTTAGACGTTTTATATTATTCACTATGGAAATCAAAAAGCTTTGCCAGATTGGAACTGAAACGTCAATTAATTGTCAATTCGTCACATTGAGTAATTGATTAATTGGCACAATGTTAATCTCTAAATCAGTGGTAATAAATTACCTGGTTTTTAATCTTGACCTTCAGAGTGCTAAAACTCTTCAAATTGCCACTGTTCTGTGGGAAAATGACTGATGGAGCTACATTCCTCCCATAATTTTCGTTGCTCCTAAAACTTCTACCTAATTAAGAGTCACAGGAGTGCCTGGAGCTGAGCCGGGCACACCCCGCCCCGCGCGGACGTCAAGGTGGAAGGGGTGAAGAGCGGCTCAGGGCGCCGGCTGCCCCGAGGACCACAGCTCGGTTGATGGGTTTGCTTTGGGGGGTTTTGTTTTTGTTTTTGTTTCCTTTCGAACCCAATCACTTGAATATCACTTAGAATTAATTTAATAGGTGCCCTATTTACCACAAAATTTATAGCTAAGCCGCTGGGACAGCGTCCTTTTCTCTTTCCGTCACGGTCGAGGCCGAACACGGAGGCTGTGGTGACCGTGTTCTTTGCCGTCTTCGTATCTGGCTTCCTGGTGTTTTGGTTCCACAAATCCCATTTTCTCCTTGAGCAAAGGAATCAATGCGTTCGGCTTGACCCCAAATGGCTCGTAAAGGTTAACATTTTTGTAATACGGAGAGCTCCTTGAATTTTCTTTCTAAGCCAGGGCTCGGCTTTTTGTCCCACGCGGGACGGGCTCAGGGCGAGGCTGTGGGCCGGGAGGACCTGCGTCGGGGCCGCTCGGCGCTGCGGTCACCTCCCTCCTCCCTCCGCCCTACCCTTCTCTGTTTGCTGCTGGGCACAACAGGGACCTCACGTGTGGACTTGCCACCTCGCAGGGCTGCTCGGGAATCAACGAAGCCTCCCGAAGGAAGCCCAAACTGCTCCCTGGACGTCCCGGCCCCTCCGCACGCACCCCAGCAGCAGCCTTCTCCTGACAGTGCGCTTCGGGCGATGGTTCATGGGCTGACTGGGGACTGGGACGTGGGCTCCTCCGAGGGACCGTCGACACAGTCAGACGGAGAAGCAGTCACGTTGTTGTGTGAACCCTGCCCGATGTCTACACGGCCGGGTTCTCACCACCTCGTGCTGGCTCCTGCCTTTCTGTCTTTGGGACGTTGCCTTAGCCCCCTGAGGGCTTTCCCATCAGTAAAATGAGACGAATATTGTTTACTTCATAGGACAGTTTCGAAAATGTGCTAGTATGTGAAGAAAGGTTTAGGAAATGTAGCATTGCATATATAAACGAGGTGGTGGTGTTACTTGTTGGATGTTTCTGGGAGTTCTGCTGAGATTCGTGGCTTTTCTGGGAACCCCCAACCATGGGATGGTCAGGCCTGGGGGCCTCCTGACACTGGTCTCTCAGGTCCATCAGGCCCCCAGAGGGATCTGCGGTGTGGACTGAACTTGGCCAGGCCCCACACATAAGGAGATTAACCACCAGGCTGGGCCAGGGTGGCCCAAGTGCAGCCTTCCCTGACCTGGGTGAGGAGCAAAAGTGCATCTGTCCTGAGGAGGCCAGGCGGGCAAAGCAAAGGGGATGGGCCTGGGTTAAAGACTTGGAGTGGGCGCCGTGGCGAATGGCAGTGTGTATGTCCTGTGCCAACGCATTTTGCCAAAAAGACCTCTTCAGGGTAAGCATCACCTATGTCAGATTCTTCCCAGAGATGCTAGCCCACATGAAATTAGGGGGAAGCAATCAGACACTACAGAGAGGGGTCGCCTGACAGAGTCGGGGAGACCTGGCCTGGCCTCAGCCAACAATTCAATGTTGTGGAAGATAACCCCAAGGGGGGGTGGGGGGGAGTTTCCATGTGAAAGAGATCAGCAGAGTAAAACCCAAACGCCACGGATGGACCCTGAGGGGACCAAGACTCTAAAAAAAACCTCAGCTTTAAACGCACACACACCCACAGAGACGCACGCACATACACACATCCACAGAGACGCACACACGCACACACATCCACAGAGACGCACGTACGCACACGCACGTGGGGAGAGAAAGTCGATGGACAATATACAACATTGGGTGAATCTAGGTGGGGGATACGTGAATGCGTTTTGTACCATGTGTTTAGTTTTCTGTAGATCCGAACATTTTTAAAATAAAATGGAACCTGTTTGATTGGAGAACAGAGGGCAGTAGCCACAAAGAAGGAAAGCGTTCTGGATTTTCATAATTTGTATTAGAGACCTAGAGCTTAGCCAAAATGTCACTAGTGCTGAGGTTGAGAACTCGCTATCCTGTTTAACCCTGTAACCCCATTCCCGAGTATTGTGTATTTTTTTAAATATTTTATTTATTTATTTGAGAGAGAGCACACAAGTGACTGGGAGAGGCAAAGGGAGAAGCAGGCTCCCCGCTGAGCAGGGAGCCTGATGTGGGGCTCGATCCCAGGACCCTGGGATCATGACCTGAGCCTCCCAGGCGCCCCAAGCATTGTGTATTTTAAGTAAGAACTTAGAGAGACTACTCCCTTAATTCCAGGTGTTATAGGCCTCCTGGAGGATGTGTTGATGGGGACGTGGGGAGGAGAGGCTGGGGAGGGACCACAGGGACCCTGCAGCCTCTGGGCTCAGTCAGTGTGGCCAGCCAGCCATGAGGATTCAGACTCAAACTCGCTTTCCTTGGCCACAGTATTTTCTGCCTAAGTGATACAAATCATTCCTTTAATTCCTTTCCCTTTTTTCTACATAGACAATCAGAGGGAAAATCTGTTTTCTTTGAAAGTATTCTTTTCCTTGCTCTCTGTCTGTATGTGTGCATCTACATACACACGGAGGAAATACTAATGCCAATAAATTGTGTTGACTAAATTTGCACTTTTAAGCAGGTAGTTTTACAGTTTCTGAGTAAGAGAATGAATATGCACAGAGCTTTGCCGAGACGTTTTCCTGATTCAGCTCCCTCCCCCAGCCCCAAATCAACTTCTAGCTACGGTGGAAAATGCCCAGTTCTTGAAGGGCCTGCTATCTGTGTTGGACGTCTCGAGTCGCAAGTCCTCCTTCCAAACAACACACAGGGTGTAGGGAGGGTAGTATGGACAGCGCAGGAATTGGTCCCACGAATAATGGGGCCCCCACTTAGCTTGTGAAAGGCAGCATCTGGCTGCGACAGTCTCATCCTCCTGGGGAGCCACCAGTGTGGACGTCATGTCTCCCCACCAGAGCCACCGTGCTGGTTTTGGGGGAAAACTAAGAGACATCAGCACAGAGCCAAAGCTTGTAAGCTTGGGTCTCCCAGGATGGGGCACACGGACGGGGCCACGGGCTCTTCCCGTCAGGGCACCCCGACAATATTTACACCCTCGTTTGCCAGACTCGCCCTGGGAGCGCAGGACAGACGGCTTGCCCAGCTTCAGTGCGTACAAGTGACCCCGCACACGGCTTCGTGTTTTCCCCGCCACCTCAGCTGCTTAGCGCCCAGACCCATTAGCCGAGCAGGAGGGGGAATGTCAGCTGGGAACACAGTGTTCCTTTTCGGCACAGGCAGGGCCCCGGCGTCCCCAGCTCGGGCTCCTCGTGCTGTGCTTGGCTCACGCCCTCGGAGCCCACTTCTGCACTGAAACCTTCGCCCTTGGGTTTGGTTGGGGGGTTTCCACAGGGCCCGTGAAAAGGAACACAGGGGAAGACAAATTGCCCGTTTGTTTGAAAGGGAAAGGGCTACAGATCAATAACTGGGTGAGCAAGGGGGAGAGGGAGTAAAGGGTGGGTAGCAATGGGGGAAAGACAGGGGAGGCTGGGCATAGGACAGGACAGGAAGCGCTTCAAACTAAATCCCGCGTTCACACCAAAAAATATAAAGCTGTCAATTTTCATTAAGGATGAAGCAAGTGAAATCTAGATGGTGCCAAATAATTAATGACTTTTAATAACCCTAATAAATTTGGATTTCATCAAAACCGTGTTGCCTACCACGGATGATCACTACGAGAACGGGGAGCTGTTAAGGGAAGCCTGACACCTGCGTAAGAACGGGCGCCGCTGACGTCTTTCCCAGGTACATCAATTATAATTAAAGAGTAATAAGAATGCCAAAATGGACTTCTTTAGCACTTGGATGCAGAGCCCCTTGCGTTGAAAATTAAATCCATTAATTGTAACTACTGTACTTTTGTGATCCCGCAGCTAGCGCGCAAACTAATTCATGGCTTTGGCAATCACGCAGTCTTTGTTAATTAAGGACCTTGATTTATTTCACATAGGGAGGGCTGCAAGAGTGTGCCCAAAATCACACTGATAAAGGGTCATTAGATCATGTTGTTCCAGACAGTTTAGAAACTGATCATGAAATACGTCTCTAGAAACTGGACCAGAAATGATTGGAGGACGATGCACAAGTGGCGGGTGTTCGGCGGCATCCAAAGCTCACAGGAAAGAAGCACGGTTCCCTCTTGGCTGCAGGGTGAAATTTATTTTAAAATAAAAGATTTTTAATGGCGCTTGGCATTTTTTTCTATTCCGGGTGGCAGCCCTGTTGATGCATCCGTTTGACTCCGGCCCAGGGGAGGCTGAGGGGGAGAGACGGAGGACCTGGCTTCCAACCAGCCGAGGCAGGTTCGTCTGGGAGAGGAAGATGCGGGCAGGGGGACAGATGGTGACCGGGCTGCCGCTAAGCCCAACGGCCCCGGGGCCAGGGAGGAAAAAGGCGCAGGGCAGAGGGGAAGACGCAGGAAGAGCCTAGCAGAGTCCTAGGCTCCGGGCTGAGGCGCCGTGAGGGTGATGTCATGAGGAAAGTTCTGGAAAGGGGAGAGGCTTGTTGGAAGCCGAAATGCACTGAGTCGAGTTTGGACACCTGTGGGACAGCCGCGGGCAGAGGGCAGCGTGTGGGGACCCCTGACCCCGCTGAGCAGGTGGGGGCTCCCGCTATAGAGATGGAGGGGAGGAGGGACGCCGCTTTCCTGGAGCGGGTAGGTGACGAGACCCTGAGGACCACGTCGCTCCTTTGTGCCCCCACTGCCCCTTCCTGGCCGTCCCCTCATCCCCGGCGCCCCCAGCGCCCCCAGTGTAGTCCTCCCTGGTCTCTCCGGTCAGGCCGGCCAGGCGCCCTCGGTTTGTAGCCTTGATGCATTGTGTTTCCTTGAAGGAGACAGGAAGCCTGTTCAGGACGGGGTGTCCCTCAGTCACAGCACGCAGCAGGTGCTCAAAAGGTGCTTTCCTCACTGAACTCAGCTCACCGGTCCTGGTCTTTCAGTTCTATCGGCCAGACGTTGCTGTGAGACATCCTACACGGAGTCGTGGGTGGAAGCATCTTCCATTTCTTGGCCAGGTTATAGACTCCGCTAATGAATCATCCTTAAACGCTCTCACCAATTTCTGCCCTGAAAATCCTGAATTCTCTCCCGGGATCCCCTCAAAAAACTTTCTCCTTCTTCAATATGAAGGTCTCCCACATGTTTTAAATAAAAAATACACTTCTAGTAGACAGAGTAATGCCCTCCAAAGAGGTCCACGGGCTAGTCCCGGAACCTGCGACTATCCCTCCCTACTGGGCAAAGCGGACTTGTGCGGATGTGATTATGTTAAGAATGTTGACATGGGGAGATTCCCTGAATTATCTGGGTGGGCCCATGGTAACATAAGGGTCCTTATAAGAGGGAAGCCGGAGGTCAGGGTCAGAGGAGGAGACGTGAGGATAAGCAGAAGTGGGAGCGGCTTGATGGCCAGGAGGCCACGAACCAGGGAACGTGGCAGCTTCTAGAAACCCAAGAAACAGGAACGACAAGATTTCCCCCTAACCCTCCGGAAGGAGCCAGCCCTGCTGATGACTTATTTTAGCGCACTGGGAGCATGTTGGATCTCTGAGCTTCAGAACTGTAGCAAGACACGTCTCTGTGGTCTTAAGCAACTAGATTTGTGGTCATTTGTCCCAGCTGCCATGGGAAACCGATACAACACTTACGTTTCCATCTCCTACAATTGGAAACTCAAGCCTTCCTTGCTCCATAAGAGCGAAGCTTAGTAGAATCAAGAAGCTTTGCCCAGCATCCCTGGGAAGGGATGACCTCGCTGCTCAGCCGGGCACGTGCAGACACCACACCTGTCTGAGGGGTGAGGACCCGGAAGGTGACCTTCCAACCTGTCGCCTCTTGCCTAGGTCTCTTCCCCCACCTGGCCCCACCCCCAGCCTCCGGGAAAGCCCCTAACTGGCCCGGGTGTACTCAGTTGTTACCCTAAGACTCTCTGAAGCAATAAACAGGCCAGTCTGAGGTTGCCTAATGGGTAATAACCAGATCACTTATTCAAAATAATTGATACATTTTGGCAACATAGATGGGACATGCTCTGCTTTTGGATTTTGACATTCTATACTTTCAGTTTTCATTTTAATACACCTTCACCATACACTCAGTATCCTCACACAACCACATAATGTGCTGTTCGTACGTTCTTCTAAATCAAAAAGAGTTAAAAATTATTTTAACCTTGAGCCTTTCTTCCAGCTTATTGTTTTAAGACTCTTAATTCCTTGGGAAGGTCCTGGGTTTGCACAAACTCAGGCGGAGAGCCGTGTCACGTACAACAGATGGATGGCTGTTGCACAGGGTGACCGTCACCACACGCCTGATCAATCGGCTGTAACACTCGGCTCGTTGTGCGCAGAACAGCGCCCGTCCTGTGCCAGGCGGCGCTCTGCTTGATCAAGATAACACAAAGAAATCTCAAATATGTGCCGCTTCATCACAAAGTGCTGTTCAAACTGTTGTAAGGCAGGTCTGAACAATTCCTAGCAGCGTGTGAATGGGAACGGAGATGAAAGTTGCGTTCGCAGCAGGACGCGTTCCCTGTGTAGGGAGAAGACATGTCGCAGAGAGCAGGGGCGTGTTGGAATGTGTCGGGGATGGCAACTTCTAGAGCAAAAAATTACATGAGGTTGTTATTTGGGTTTCTGAATTGCTTGCCTGGAAACAGAGAATCCTGACAGTGGCCTTCTGTCCAGCCTTGGGAACAGAACTAGTAACTGGAGATTAGGTTTGTCTCGATTTCATTTCATCTCACAGGCGGAGTATATTTTATGGGTTTTCGTGAAAGGCGTGATTTATGCGTTGAGACTCCTGGAAAAGCTCACGGCTTTTAAAAATAATTCCTGAAACGAATTTCTTTTTAGGGTCACTGACTTTACCGCATAGCTCAAGAAGACTCAGGCCTTTCCAACAGCAGAGCGTTAGAGCAAAATTCCTTCAAAATTCATTTATTCTTTTGAAATCTTAAAAGGAAATACTGTGTAAAATACGCACTTCTTATCTGTAACATATTTGTGCTCCTGTCCCCCAACCTTTCTCTTAGCACCTTGTCTGTAGTTGGAGAGCCATCCAAGTTGGTTGATTGAATTTCAGGGAGCCTACAAATATTTCACCAGATGGAAAGTGCCAGGCTGGGTTGTTGCTCCAGAGCCGAGGTCCTCAAAGAGGTTTTGATCTATGTCTACCTTGCGGAAAAGAGCTCTGTACTCAGGCTGATTTACATATTGATCACCTCTTGTAATCACCACACGTGTCGGGGGAGGTAGAAGCTTTAAGATCCACCCGCTTTGAAAATTTCAAGCATAGGCTATAGCACTGTTAACTAAAATCATAGTGCTGCTCGGCAGGCCTCTGGAACGTTTCCATCCTGCAGAGCTGAAACCAACACCTCTCCATTCGCCCTCCGCAGCCCCCTCCCCAGCAAGCGCCCCCCACCACCCGCCACCCAGCTCTGCAGCTTTCACTGCACTAGGCTCCACCTACACGTGAGCTCGTGTGGTATTTGTGGCAAATGGCAGGGTTTCCTTCTTTTCTGAGACTAAGTGATGTTCTCTTGGGTAGAGGCCACATCTCTTCTACGCACTCATCCATGGAAGGGCTCTTGGGTTGTTCCCCCGTCTTGGCTGTTGTGAGTAATGTTGCAGTGAACACTGGGGTGCGGATATCTCCTTGAAATTCTGATTTCAAATCCTTTGGATACGATATATACCCAGAAGTGGAATTACTGCATCATAGGGCAGTTCTATTTTTAATTTTCTGCAGAACCAGCATACTGTTTTCCATAATGGCTGTGCTAATTTACATTCTCACCACCGGCGCACAAGGGTGCCCTTTTCTTCACAGGCTCGCTGACACTTGGCATCTCTTGTCTTTTTGGTAATTGTTGTCTTAACAGGTGTGAGGCGACATCTCGTTGTGGTTTTGATTTGCATTTCCCTGCTGATGAGTGATGCTGAGCACCTGTCCATGTACCGGTTGGCCACCTGTGTGTTGCCTTTAAAACAATGTCTGTTCAGGTCCTTTGTCCACTCTTTAATTGGGTCATTTGTTTCTTGCTATTGAGTGGTATGTGTTCCTTATATATTTCAGATACTGACCCTTATCAGATATATGATTTGCAAATATTTTCTCCCACTCTGTAGGCTGGCTTTTCATTCTGTTGCCGGTTTCCTTTGCTGTACAGATGCGTCTTAGAGTGATGTCGTCCCACTTGGCTATTTTTGCTAGGCATTTGTGGGCTGCCCTTCACCCTCCACCACACACTCACTGATCAGGATTTCCGAGGATGTCTTGAAAGCAGCTGGGCTGAGGGTTCCTTGTGTCCCCCTTCTCTCTGTGAGATGCTCCTTCCCTCCCTGGCCCTTAACCTAAAAATGTTAAGGACAGGGGCACCTGGGTGGCTCAGTCAGTTGGGTGTCTGCCTTCAGCTCAGGTCATGATCCCAGGGTCCTGGGATCGAGCCCCGTGCCGGGCTCCCCGCTCGGTGGGGAGCCTCCTTCTCCCTCTCCTTCTGCCTCTCTCCCTGCTTGTGCGCGAGCTTTCTCTCTGTCAAATAAATAAATAAAATCTTTAAAAAAAATAAAAAGGTTAAAGACGGACAAGCTTTTCAGCTCAGAATGTCGTCAGCCTTGCCCCTGGCCAGTCCTGGGCTAGGACGGAGCAGATGATAGCGAGGGGGTAAAGACGAAGAAGGAGAAGGAGTAACGGGGGGGAAGGGTCCCCTAGCGGTGTCCCTAGGGAGAGTCAGTGGTGGGAACATGGCAACTTGCCCCTCACTGATCCTGAGGGAGAATTCTGAGTCAGGCCTAGGAAAGGAGGGGTGGGAAGGGTGTCTTTGCTGACAGCTGGGAAGCAAACAACCTCTGAGATGGGTTGTAGGAGAAGGGGACCTCACCTCACTTCTCTAAGAGCCCCTCTGGTGTATTACTCTCAAAACTCCCTTCAAATTCCTTGACTATTGATTGATTGATTGATTGATTTTTTCTTAAGTAGGCTCCATGCTCAGCATGGAGCCCAACGTGGGTCTTGAACTCACAACCCTGAGATCAAGACCTGAGCCAAAATCAAGAGTCGGACACTCTACTGACTGAGCCACCCAGTGCCCCAGGATTTCCTTCCTTTTTAAGGCTGAATGATATTCCAAAATTCCTTGGCCTTTTCAACCCATAATTTAAAAACTTGCTCTGAGGAGCCTGGCTGGCTCAGTCGATACAGCGTGCAACTCTTGGTCTCAGGGTTATGAGTTTGAGCTCCACGTTGGGTGTAGAGATCACTTAAAAATAAAATCTTTAAAGACAAAAAAACCTTCCTCTAACCTGGTAGGAGAAAGGCAAGGGTCTTCATCAATTGTAAACCAAAACTTGTCCCTATGCTGCTTCATATCCTCCTGTTGGGGATCAGAGGGGCTTCCCGGGGCTCTCTTTTTGGAGGCAGAATGCAGTTGACTGTCTTAGTCACGGCCCTCCAAGGCTGCCCCTGCCATCTCCCAGAACATTCTCCCCATGCTGGGCTCTGGCCCCACCACTCCCTTTTGGGTCACAACAGGCCACACCTGCTTTGGGCTCAGGGCATTCCCTCTGGGCTATTCCCTGGGTCCCAGATCCTCTTCTTCCAAATCCCCTCTTGGCTGATTCCTGCCAACAGTCAGGTGTCACTCACTCTCCTCCTCAAGAAGTCTTTCCTGACCTTTTGTAAGGCATTGCTCCCCATCCTGCCCCCTGTCAGCATCACAGAACCTGGTCTTATCTTCCTCCGAGTCCAGGTCACTGTCTGGATGTGTCCCCATCCTGGAGCACTCCTGAGAGCCAGCACCTGGTTTGGGTTTTTCCTGTCATTGCGAGGCCCTGCATGTAGACAAGAGCTGGGCGCAGGAGAAGCTCAGGGGTGCTTTGTCAAACGGGGACACGAGGAGACACGGGGAGACATGAGAGGTTGATGGCACCCATTTGATACCCCAAAAATATTGAATGTCAAAAGACCCACATGGTGTAAAGTTTCAGAATATTAGGGATGAAGATCCTGAACATTTCTGGAGTTGGAGGAGGAACAAAGTTGTATACAAAGGATTGGAAGTCGCAGCCTCATCAAATCCTCAGAATCATCGAGGTAAATGATGAGACAATGAATCTAGTGCTCTACATCCAGCCAAATTATTATTTACGTGTGAGGATAGAAAGAGACATCTGGAGACATTGAAGATCTCCCAAAGTCGACTTCTCTTGCATTCTTTCCTACCAAGCCCTTGGGAGATGTGTTCCACCCAATGGATGAGCGAGGCCACGGGAGATCACATTTCCAGAGACACAACTGTGTGGTCCCAGAGACAGGCATAACTGACAGGTGTGGCTGATGGTGTGGCTGACGGTGTGACTGACAGGTGTCGTTGACAGGTGTGGCTGATGGTGTGGCTGACGGTGTGACTGACAGGTATGACTGATGGGTGTGAGTGACAAGGATGACTGACAGATGTGGCTGACAGTGAGACTGACAAGTATAACTGACAGGTGTGGTTGACATGTGTGGCTGATGGTGTGGCTGACAGTGTGACTGACAGGTATGACTGACAGGTATGACTGACGGGTATGACTGACAGGGTGGCTGATAGGTGTGACTAACAGATTTGAGTGACAGGGTGGCTGACATGTGTGGCTGACAGGTATGACTGACAGGTATGACTGATGGGTGTGAGTGACAAGGTGGCTGGTAGGTGTGACTAACAGATTTGAGTGACGGGGTGGCTGACAGGTGTGGCTGACAGGTGTGAGTGACAAGGATGACTGACAGATGTGGCTGACAAGCGTGGCTGACAGGTGTGGCTGGCAGTGCGACTGACAAGTATAACTGACAGGTGTCGTTGACAGGTGTGGTTGACATGTGTGACTGATGGTGTGGCTGACAGTGTGACTGACAGGTATGACTGACAGGTATGACTGACGGGTGTGAGTGACAGGGTGGCTGGTAGGTGTGACTAACAGATTTGAGTGACAGAGTGGCTGACATGTGTGGCTGACAGGTGTGGCTGACAGGTGTCGTTGACAGGTGTGGCTGATGGTGTGGCTGACGGTGTGACTGACAGGTATGACTGATGGGTGTGAGTGACAAGGTGGCTGGTAGGTGTGACTAACAGATTTGAGTGACGGGGTGGCTGACAGGGGTGGCTGACAGGTGTGGTTGACAGGTGTGAGTGACAAGGATGACTGACAGATGTGGCTGACAAGTGTGGCTGACAGCGTGACTGACAGGTATGACTGACAGGTATGACTGATGGGTGTGAGTGACAGGGTGGCTGGTAGGTGTGACTAACAGATTTGAGTGATGGGGTGGCTGACAGGTGTGGCTGACAGGTGAGACTGACAGGTGTGACTGACAGGTGTGATTGACAGATGTGGCTGACAATGTGACTGACAGGTATGACTAACAGGTGTGAGTGACAGGTGTGGCTGACAGGTGTGACCAACAGGTATGACTGACAGATGTGGCTGACAGGTGTGATTGTATAAAAAGAGCATTGGAAACATTGGGAGACATATTACAGGGCTACTGGAGGTGAAAAACTGGACATTTCAAAGAAAAAGAAATATATTAAAAATTAGACAGTTATTGGGGTGCCTGGGTGTCTCAGTGGGTTAAACATCCGACTCTTGGTTTTGCCTCAGTCATGACCTCAGGGTCATGGGATTGAGTCCTGCCTGGGGCTCCAAGCTCCATGCAGAGTCTGCTTAAGATTCTCTCTCTCCAGGCACCTGGGTGGCTCAACTGGTTAAGCGACTGCCTTCGGCTCGGGTCATGGTCCCAGAGTCCTGGGATCGAGCCCCACATCAGGCTCCCCCTGCCCTATGGGGAGCCTGTTTCTCCCTCTGCCTCTGCCTACCACTCCCCCTGCTTGTGCTCTCTCTCTCTGTCAAATAAATAAATAAAATCTTAAAAAAAAGATTCTCTCTCGCCCCTCTCTCTGTCCCTCACCCTACTCACTCTCTTTCTCTCTCAAATAAAATAAATAAAATCTTTTAAAAATTAGACAGTTATTATTTTTTAAAGTCGGCTCTACTAGATTCAATGTGGGACTTGAACTCATGACTCTGAGATCAAGAATCAAATGCTCTACCAACTAAGCCAGCCAGGTGCCCCCAAAATTAGACAGATATTAGCTTCTGGGAAAAGGTATATAAGAAAGGAAATACCATCATAGTATAGATTTATTGTGCTGTCCGGTATGATAGCCATGAGACACAAGGGGCTATTTAAATTTTAATTAATTTTATTAAATACGATTCAGTTCCTCAGCTTCATTGGCCACAAAAGCTCATAGCCACATACGTCCAGTCCCTTCTGTATTAGACAGTTCAGATATAGAACATTTCCATCAACGCAGAAAGTTCTGTTGGACAGCGCTAGCATAGAACTTGGGTCAGCAGCGAAAAGTATGTACACGGAGCCATAATGATGAAAACGCTAAGTGTGGATGCACCATAAAATTGTGATATATCTGGGGCTCCTGAGTGGTTCAGTCATTAAGCGTCCGCCTTTGGCTCAGGTCATGATCCCAGGGTCCTGGGATGGAGCCCTCTGTCAGGTTCCCTGCTTATCGGGGAGTCTGCTTCTCCCTCCCCCTCTGCCCTTCTCCCCACTCATGCCTGCTCTCTCTCTCCCTCTCTCTCTCAAATAAATAAATAAAATATTTTTTAAAATTGTGATAAATCTGTCCTGGGGAGATGGAGAGCTACAATCCTTATCTATAATATCACGTCATCTAATGCAACCAAGTGTTGAAGACTGACAGATTGAGGGCTGTCTGATAATGCATATTATATAGAAATAAGGAGGGAAATAACCAGAATGAACGACTAAAAGAATTGGAAGTGGCCACCCCTGAGGATTGACAGTAGGGTAAGTAGAGACCTCATTAAAAAAATTTTATGTATACAAAAAGCTGTACATATTTAATGCATATAACTTGATGAGTTTGGAGATGAGTATACACCCATGAAACGATCACCACTATCTATGCCCTAAATCTATCCATCACATCAAAAGTTTTCTCCCACCTCCTTAAAATAATAATAATAATTATTATTATTATATTATTATTATAAAAATATATATTTTTTATAATATATTATTTATATGTAATATAAATAATATATATAATATTATATTATTATTATAAAAATTATTATTATTATTATTATTATTATTATTTTGGTAATAAGAACACTTAAAAGATCTACTCTGTTAACAAATTTCCGAGTGTAGAATAGAGAATTGTTTGCTCCAGCCATTACGCTGTGTGATAGCTCTGTAAGACTTACCCACGTCATGTACCCGGAACTTTGTATTAATTGCTCCCCAAGTCCCCCTTTCTCCAGCCCTGGGCAACCACCATTCCACTCTCTCCTTCTATGAGATGTTTTGTTTGTTTTGTTTTGTTCAGTGTAAACAGACTTACTGTGCTTCTGTAAAGAGACTGAAGACGTTGTCGACAGAGCACAAGTTGTAACATTTCACAGCTTCTCAAAGAAACGTCAACAATGACGACGATCATGCATGCTTCAGTCGGTGATCACACCTTAGAAGCATTTTCAACCATTTTTAAAGAAATGCTTATAACATCGTTCTATCCTTCTATGGGTGTGACTCGTTTGGATTCCTCATATAAGGGGCATCACGCAGTATTTGTCCTTCTGTGACTGGCTTATCTCACTGAGGATAATGTCCTTCTGGTTCATCCATGTAGTCACAAATGTCAGGATTTCCTTCTTTTTTTAAAAGGTCGAATAGAGGGGCGCCTGGGTGGCTCAGTTGGTTAAGCACCTGACTTCGGCTCAGGTCACGATCGTGGGGTCCTGGGATCGAGCCCCGGTCGAGTCCCACGTCAGGCCCCACACTCAGCGGGGAGTCTGCTTACCCTTCTCCCTTGCCCCTCCCCTGCTCATTCTCTCTCTCTCGAATAAATAAAATATCTAAAAGTAAATAAAAATGAAAGGCTGAATAGTACTCTGTAAGACATACACATCACATTTTCTTTATCTGTTCATCCACTGAAGGACACTAAGGTTGTTTCTGCATCTTGACTATTGTGAATAGTGCTGCAGTGAGCACGGGGGTGCAGACATCTCTAGGAGATCCTGCTTTTATTTCCTTTGGGTAAACTCCCCGAAGTGGGATTGCTGCATCGTATGGTACTTCTCTTTTCTGAGGACGCCCCATACTGTTCTCCACAATGGTCACATCAGTGTGCGTTCCCGCCAACAGTGCACGAGGGGTCCCTCTTCTCCACGTCCTCGCCAACCTGTGTTGTCTTTTATTTTTTATTTTTTTGATAACAGCATCCTCACAATGGGAGGGGCTATCTTGTTGTGGTTTTGATTTGCATTTGCCTGATGATGAGTGATGTTGAGCATCTTCTCATATATCTGTGGACAATTCATCTGTCTCCTTTGGAGAAATAAGTGTTTAGCTCCTTTGCCCATTTTTAAACCTGGTTATTTGGGGTTTCTTGCTATTAAGTTGTAAGAGAGACCTATTTTGTTAAAAGCCTTGCAGTACTAGTTGATTTTGAAAACCACGTTCACATACTACTTTGAAAAAAATGAAAAATAATCAAAACCACAAGCATTGCAAGCATATCGTATGCATGGGAGAGAGAATGCTGTGGAGCAGCGAGCAGAGGAGGTCACCTGAGACACAATGGGGTACTCCAACAACACCTGACACTTTATTTACTTATTTATTTTGAGGGAAAGGGTATGAAGCAAGTGCAGGAAATATTTCTTAAATGTAGGCGGTGTGTACATGGGTATTTGCTATACCCTCTGTACTTGTGTTTGAAATATTTCAGAGAAGAGGGGCGCCTGGGTGGCTCAGTCAGTTAAGCGTCTGCCTTCGGTTCAGGTCATGATCTCAGGGTCCTGGGATCAAGCCCCGCATCGGGCTCCCTGCTCGCTGGGAAGCCTGCTTCTCCCTCTGATCCCCCTCCTGGCTTGTGCGCTCTCTCTCTCTCTGTCTCAAGTAAATGAATAAAATCTTAAAAAAAAAGAAAAGAAAGAAAGCAAGCTATCACAGATGGCAAGAATCATGCCAGACAGGTGTGGGAGCTGGGCAATCTGAGCATCTGGAAAAACAATGATTACAATGGGTTAAGCACATCAGCTGTATTTTCTTTTTCTTTTTTTTTTTTTTAAGATTTTATTTATTTATTTGACAGAGAGAGACACAGCGAGAGAGGGAACACAAGCAGGGGGAGTGGGAGAGGGAGAAGCAGGCTTCCCTCTGAGCAGGGAGCCCGATGTGGGGCTCGATCGCAGGACCCTGGGACCATGACCTGAGCCGAAGGCAGACGCTTAATGACTGAGCCACCCCGGCGCCCGTAAGCACATCAACTGTATTTTCACTAACACTTTAAAAACCTTTGCTGTGACCCGGTTGGTCAAACTTGAGGTGAAGGGCACCACCCTCCACAAGACTGCTCTGGCTTCAGACACCAGTTGGAAGTTTGGGGTCCATGGGACTACCCTCACTTCTGACCAGCTGGCTACAAATTCTGGACCCCCTTCAGGTTCAATAATTTAGACTACATTACAGAGTCTAGAAAGACTCGCAGAACTCAGGAAAATGCCATACTTATGATTACAGTTTTATGATAAAGGATACAAATCAGAACCAGCCAAAGGACAAGACACAGGGCGAGGTCTCGGCATGTCCCAAAGGCTGTTTCCTTGTTCTTAGGGATGTGTGACCCTCCCAGCATCCAATGTGTCTATACTCAAAGAGTATTGCCAATTCTTAAATCTCCAGTTCCCCTGCCCCTGAGGAAGTGGTGGATCTTCCCTGGGGCCTGCCCCCTCCCCAAACCACATTAGTATAAACCATCAGGTGTGGTCCACATGAAGAACAGGGACTTGCCCATCACGTGGAACTTGAGGGTTTAGAGCACACCTCTAAGGGACAGGGGCCAAGGCCAGCTGAATTCTTTAGGACACAGTTGGTCCTTTGGAGAATGCTTAGGAGCCAATGCATTATTTTCAAAGCTGGTAGATAAAGGTAAAGATCCAATCAAGCATTTATCCCTCTTTTTCCTTTTTTATTGTATCAGGTTACCAAATATTGATGGGAGGAATTTTTTTTAAGATTTTATTTATTTATTTGACAGAGAGAGACACAGCAAGAGAGGGAACACAAGCAGGGGGAGTGGGAGAGGGAGAAGCAGGCTTCCCGCTGAGCAGGGAGCCCGATGCGGGGCTCTATCCCAGGACCCTGGGATCACGACCTGAGCCAAAGGCAGATGCTTAACAACTGAGCCACCCAGGCGCCCCAGGAATTTTTTCTTAATAGAAGTTTGTCACTAGTGAAGAAAGAGGTAATGGATTAGAATCCAGGAGCTGGCATCTCTCCATCTGGCACATCCTCGTGGAGTCGGGGATCGGGCAACGATGGTCAGTGATGGCTAAGGAGACAAAAGGACAACCGGTGTGACCGGCCTCCTGCGGCACAGGACCCCCCCCAAGGGACAGGGCCCCCCCCCCCCGTGAAGCGGTCCTCCAACAATGGCACCTGAAGCTGTCTGGGCCCCCAGGTCTCACTGGTTTCCTCCCCACCACAGGGGTGCATTCTCTGTAACAGGCACCAAGGACCCGGTGTCTTTGGAAATGAATTGTTGAAAAAGAAAGAAATAGAAGGGGAATCTAGAGATTAAAATAAATTTTGGAGAAATATCAACAAATTGCGACCTATGAATATCATTTGAATCCTGACTCAAACAAAGTAAAAAATTATGAGACAATCAGGGAATCCAAACACTACCTGGATATCTGGTGCATTAAGTAATTATTTTTCATTTCTTTGGGTTTAGAAAAAGAGCAGTCCTTATCTTTCAGCAATACATCCTGAAATATATATGGATGAAATGATGCAGCTTGGGGGATTAGCCTCAAAATGATCTGGGGCTGGGAGGAGGACCGGTGTCCACCAAGGAAACACGAACAGTTATGAGTTGGTAACTGTTGAAACTGAGTGATTGATCCGTGAGGGTTTATGATCCTTGGCTCTCTACTTTCACGTATGTGTAGAATTTTCTCCGGTAAGAAGCTTTAAAAATTTCCATGGTGTTACCGGGGCAGGTGAAGAAATCCATTGCCACTCATTTCCAGATCAGCAGCTAAGGCCGGGGGTGCAGGGGACCGGAGTACAGGACAAGGGCCCCGCCTGAAGGGAAGTGGCCCCCGGGCCAGGGTGCAGCAATCCAGGGCCCTGCGCCGGGGCGGGAGGTCCTGTAAAGAGGACAAGGATGCCACGAGGGAGGGTGACAGGCGGCCACTTGGCCCAATCCTGGGTGTGCTCTGCTAAGTGTCCTCTCGGTCCTGAAAGGTAAGGGAAAAGGCTCTCTTTGAAACACAATTGAGATAATTTTAGGATAATAAACAAGGCGTCATGATATTAATGTAAAGAGTGAAAATTGGACATTACGTCCATTCAGGTAATTTTCTTGACTTCTCTGAGTTCAAATTTTTTAATCTGTAAAATGAGAGGATTGGACAAGATCCATGGCTATCAATCTTTGTGCTAGTTAATATTGATCTATTTAATATCTGTATGTCAATCTTTGCACCTCAAAAATACATTAAATATTTTAAAGTAATCGCATCTCCTCAGGAAAAATATAATCATAAACTTACTTACCAAATTTAATTTGAAAAATGAGCTACAGGTGGATTAAGAAGGCTTGCTTTCTAGTGCAATACGGAGCGCTTGGACGTAGATTCACGGCTCTGCATTCATTTATTCTTATACTCTGTTTTTTGTGTAGAAACGACTGTAAAAGCCAGATTCCAGATATAATCAGGTTGTTATTTGAGATTTTTAAGTTTAAATTTGTATCGCACATCAATTCTATAATTTTTAAATGACGAAGTCCCAGGTCGTATGCACTTAAATAGATTGTGAATCCAACCACAATTTCCAATTGCAGGAGGAAAACGTCCACGCTTCTGAAGCCTGATTTCGCTCTTCCCTGAGCCAGCAGTCTTGCGATTATTCTCTGAGAAGTCATGGGTGGCAAATCAGGGAAATCAGCCTTTGTCTTTGTGTGCATGCTAGATTTCAGGTTCCCTTCCTGTGGCTGTGATTTTGCCATCACAGAGAGGAAATGTTGCCTTGAAAGTTCAGTTTTATTCAGCTCCTACGTATGTGCCCAATGGAATTGAAAGTAGGGACTCAAACATACTTGTCTACCAATAATCATAACCGCATTTATTTACGATAGCCAGAAGGTAGAATAGCTTAAGTCACAGCAGCTAAAACATGGAAGCAATCCAGTGTCCACCAATGGAAGAATGGATGAACTAAAAGGGATATATCCATACACTGGAAAATGATCAGCCTTAAAAAGGAAAGAAATCCTGACACTTGTTGCAGCATGGGTGAGCCTTGAGAGCATGGGCTGAGTGAGATGAGACAGTCACAAAGGACAAATACTGCACCATTCCTTTACCTGAGGTCCCGAGAGCCATCAGGTCTATAGAGATAGAGAGTAGAGGGTGGGGTGGGGGTGGGGCGGGAGTTAGTGCTTCATGGGGACATCATCTCAGTTTAGGAAGATGGAAAGTTCTGGAGATGCACAGTAGTGATGGTTGCACAACAATGTGGATGTACTTAATGCTACAGAACTGTGCACTTGAAAATGGTTAAAATGGGGGAGGGCACCTGGCTGGCTCCGTCGGAAGGGCGAGCGACTCTTGATCTCAGGGTCGTGAGTTCAAGCCCCACGTTAGGTGTAGAGATTACCTAAACAAATAAACATTTTAAAAAATAAATAAATAAATAAATAAATAAATAAATAAATAAATAAAATGGAAAATTTTATGTTGTGGGTATTTTACCACTATTAAAAAATTCATGAGTACAGAACAGGTTAGGTTTAGCTCATTAGCCCTTGACGTGGAGGTGTGGCAAAGCCTGAAGGAGCGGCTGGAAATATTTCTGTGGCCTTTTCCAGAAAACAGTCTGCCATGTTTGCATTAACCTCTGTTTGTAACACAAAGATACAAAGGCTCCCTCACATTTCGAATACATTGTGCTGTGACATTCAGTAATTTGTTACTAAGGATTTTCTTGCTTTTAAATTAGATTATAGTGGCAGGGAGAATTTCTGATAGATTCCCTTATTTTGAAAGAGACTCTGGTCGACTAGTTGCCTGCTAGTGGGGAAAGTGTTTGCTCCATGGAGTAGGATCCTGAGATTGAGCATTTTCAGAGACGAGCATTTTTAGGGACGTGGAGATGGGGGAGGCTCCTGTGCCCGGTGCCCAGCTTCATCCTGCAGCCAGGCTGGACGCGCAAGGACCCAAGCCTTTTCTTTTATGACAGTCATTTCCATAACTGCCCCTAAAATGCCTGTTCTGCTCCACTCACCTCACGACCCCGGTCCGCGTGGGGCTGATGAAGGAGCGGTGGCCGCCGGGGAAGGCTCACCGGCCACCCACAAAGCCACCCGAGGTCCCTGCGCCCACGCAGACAGAGAGCGCGTTTCAGAATGGGTTGGCTTCATTTTAACTTTTTAAGGTTATACGGCAAATCTGAAAGGTGTGGGGAAGTCCCAGTCGCAGTCGGAAGACCTGCGCGCCCCCAGACGCGCCGACCGCTCACCTGGAGCCGCTTGCGCTCGGCCGCCCGCACCTGAATTACCGCTGAAACATTCGAGAGTAGGTTGGTGTCTTCCTGGTTCAGAATCCCGTTGAGGAGCAGACTTTACATTGAGCTGTTGTGAGTCTTTAATGTCATTTGATCGGAAAGGGCTATTTTGAAAAGCCTCATCAGAGAGCGGGCCCGAGTGGTGGGGACCTTCCAGGACCACCTGCGGCCCCGCGGGGCTTTGGCCAATCGCCTAACTTCCACCCCCTTCCGGGGCCTGCTTGCTCACGAATTGAAATCTGGCCGTACGTGCCGTGTTTTGACACAGTTTTTTCCCTTAAAGCACTGTCTAGGCCTAGAATTAAAAACTGTCCCTTAACAACTTTGTAACCAGTGTCCTCTTTGGTGCCCAGAACAAGTGGGGAAAGGAGCTCAGGGTCGTGTGAACAAGCCGTCCCGTCCTTCTCCAGTCCCCCCCTCTCGGAGGCTTTAGAGGGACATACGCCTGAGAACCACGGAACCTTGGGGGAGAAAATGTCCAGGAAAATGTCCAGCCGCATTCAAACCTGGCACCTTGCCCAGAAATGGATCAGGATCGAAAATGGCTTTGCCCCCACTGTTGGGTCGATCTGGCATGTCCTCCGACCCTCTCTGCTCAAGTCGGACCCCTGTGGGGCCACCAGCGGTTTCCTGGTCCATCCCGTAGTCCTCCTCCGTTAGCTCCTCCAGCCCTGTTTTGGGTCTGTCCTGCGCACGTGGTGCTGTCTGCCACTGAGCCTGGCGGCTGTGGGTTCTTGCTCCCTCTCCTCAACAGTCCCCTCTTTCAGGTGCACAGAGCCTCCCCCATCTCCACATCCCTAAAAATGCTCATCTCTGAAAATGCTCAATCTCAGGATCCTACTCCATGGAGCAAACACTTTCCCAACTAGCAGGCAACTAGGCGACCAGAGCCTCTTTCAAAATAAGGGAATCTATCAGAAATTCTCCCTGCCACTATAATCTAATTTAAAAGCAAGAAAATCCTTAGTAACAAATTACTGAATGTCACAGCACAATGTATTCGAAATGTGAGGGAGCCTTTGTATCTTTGTGTTACAAACAGAGGTTAATGCAAACATGGCAGGCCTCCTGGGGCCACCACAGCCCCTTCCCAGTCACTGGCCATTTCAAACCAGGAGGGCCTCCTTGTAGCAGAGCGGACACACACAGTACTCCAACCCACCAGCACCTCCGTCTGGAAACCTCTGGAACTGACTAGAAATCGGTTCTGGAATTTTCTTGGAGAACTTGTGTATCAGGGTCTGAGTACCAGAAACAGCAGTGCCAGGATCCAGCCTGACTGCTTTTCCTGGTGTCAGACCCACAACGCTGGCCTCATCAACCCCACACAGATCCAGATTTGTATTAGAGCTGTCTCACTGCCTAACGAATTACCCCAACAGCCAGTGGCTTAAAAGAATAAACATCTCGTGTCTCAGTTTCTGTGGGCCAGAAATTTGGGAATGGCTTCGCCTGGTGGTTCTCCCCAGGGTCTCTTGGGAGCTTGCAATCAAGATGGTCCTGGGGTTACAGGCTCATCCAAAGGCTCAACTGAGGCTGGAGGGGCCGCTTCCAAGGCGCCACCTTCTCCGGAGGCCTCCCTTCTCTGTATTACCGTATCTTTTATCTTCTGTGTCCTGGTGCTTTGACGTCTGGGGCCTCACTGACCCTAGAGGCTCTGCCCACCCAGGGTTCACCATTCCTTAGAGACAGTCAACACTTGTCTACCTGTGAGAGCATTTCACAAATGCAAGCCAAGCAATGTGGAGCCCATACCCCTATCACCTGCTCGAGTGGGCCCTCACACTCTGGGCCACCATCCACCTGCCTAACCACCCCAGAGCAAGGGCCCAACCATTGGGGGCAGCTCCTATGCCCCAGAGCGCACGTAAGTCACTCAAACCAACCAATCCTAAGCCTACTTGCCCTGCCTCACCCACTCCTTCCTGCAGAAACCACAGTAAAAGCTCTTGCCCATCTCCCCACCACCTGCCCCTGCACCTCTTGACTTGCTTTAGTGCATCCCATGTGGCCCCCATGGCATGGTGAGCCCCCTCCTCTTGGGATCTAACACACTGTCTTTCACTTGGCAGTTTTCTCCCCATCTGTTGGCCTCACGACCCCTGACTGATAAAGCCTACTAGACGGAATGGCCAGCTAGGTTCTCTCCTCCACTTGCAAACGCTCCCTGTGTGCTGTTGCAGACACCGTGGAGGTCATAGCTGGAGGATTCACCTGCTTAGATCTTGTTTGAATCACAACTGACTGCCGTGTGTGGCCTGGCCTGGAGAGCTCCGAACAAAACCTGGATTTTTCTGGATTTTCCTTCAGGCTCACCGCTGTTTGGAGCCTTGGCTCTTAAATGACCACCTTGTATCAGAAGAGATTTACTACTCTAGCTCTATCTGTATCTCAATTTAATGAAAATGTTAAGGATACTTTGATGGTCTTGTGCCAGTGTAATTTTAAATAAAATGTCTTCATTCTTTGGCATCATATGCTGCCCTGATGTTAAACTATCGGAAAGTACTTAAGTGAAGTGCTCTTTACAATATTGTCTTTACAACATCGGCTTGTTCTACAGCATTTTTTTTCCCAGAGTAAACAAAAAAATGTTTATGGAAATATTTGAGGCAAACTTCATCTGTGTTGCTAGACATTAAACCCTGGCTGACTGTAGATTATAAAGCAATGTATTTTCAGGGGAAAACACCGGGCTTTGAAATGACACAGTAACTCTGGATTTGAACCCCAGCCGCGTGTAAACCAGCTATCAGACTTGTCACGAGAGTGTCCAAGCTTCGGTTTCTGCATTTGTAAGATGTGGATAATGGTATTTACCTCACAGGGTTGCCGTGAGAAGCAGATGAGTAAAAGAACCCTTATGGCATATACTGTAATTCCTGTCAGAAAATGAATGCTCAAAACATAGTAGCTTTTATTTTCCACTGCTGTGTTTGTACACTCTAGCACTTAGTTATTTGTAGGTGACTTTGAACAGAAGTGTAGGGGTTTCTTGTTTGGAGGTTTAATACTTTGGCTCAGCATAGGGAGGAGGAACTCTCCGGACTGTCCTGGCAGCTCACGGTGGCCAAGGCAATGTGGAGCATTTGCAGTTTGGCCTCCTGCTTGTTGACACTCTTAATTGTCTAACCTTTTTAAGTGATTAAAACGATGATGATGATAATGCATAAAAATAGTAACAACAAAATGTTAACAGCGTATTATTCATGCTTGGTCTTTTGATTTTGCTTATTATTAAACTCGAAGGGCACTTGGCAAAATGCCCTTCGAGTGTAGATGTTTAGTGCCAACAATAGTCTACAGTGATGACGTTTGTTCAATATATTCGTATCACCAAGACCTCGATGTCAAGAGTCATCTGGGCCAAGGCCTGCGCCTCAGCCCTGGCTGGGAGGGGGGGGGAGGGACGGGGGGTGGTGTGGAGGGGCCTTTCACCCACTTGGCAGGTGAAGTTGTGGAAGTTACCTGACTTATCCAAAGTTACACAGCCAGGGCAGCGGGGCTAGGACCCCTTAGTGGGCGGGGCTCGGACACCCAAGTGGGCGTGGCCAGGACCCCTAAGTGGGCAGGACTCAGACCCCCCCCACGTGGGCGTGGCTAGGGCCCCTAAGTGGGCAGGGCTTGGACCCAAGGCTGCTTCTGAACAGTGCTTTGCTAGGAGAAAACATGTTACCCTAGGACCCAGAAATTGCACTACTAGGTATTTACCCCAAAGATACAAATGTAGTGATCCGAAGGGTCACCTGCACCCCAATGTTTATAGCAGCAATGTCCACAATAGCCAAACTGTGGAAAGAGCCCAGATGTCCATCGACAGATGAATGGATAAAGAAGATGTGGAATACATGCAATGGAATAGTACTCAGCCATCAGAAAGAATGAAATCTTGCCATATGCAATGACATGGATGGAACAAGAGGGTATTATGCTAAGTGAAATAAGTCAGAGAAAGACAATTATCATACGATCACACTCATATGTGGAATTTAAGAAACAAAACAGAGGATCATAGGAAGAGAGGAAAAAATAAAACAAGACTAAATTAGAGAGGGAGACAAACCATAAGAGACTCTTAATCATAGGAAACAAACTGAGGGTTGCTGGAGGGGAGGGGAGTAAAGGGGGGTGGGGTAACTGGATGATGGACATTAAGTAGGGCACGTGATGTAATGAGCACTGGGTATTATATACAACTGATGAATCACTGACCTCTACCTCTGAAACTAATAATATATTATGTGTTAATTAATTGAATTTAAATTTAAAAAGTAAATAAATAAATAAAATATGCCCTTCATAGCAAAAAAAGAAAGGAAGGAAGGAAGAGAACATGTTAAACTTGATTTTCCTTTGAAAGTGGAATGCATGCATGGATATTTGTGCACGTTGTTTAACCTGTCAGTGACAACAGGAAGAAGGTTTTGTTGAAGAATAACATGGCCGTCTATACAAGGCAACTTGAAAGGATGAGGTTGTAGGCTATTTTGTATTGGATGCAGTCCAGTTTTTAGCAAAAATAAATAAATAATTCACAGCCCATAATCTTAAAGAGCTTTCTGATAAAAAGAAGAGAAGGTAAATGCTGATCGGTGCCAAGCCTCGTTGTGAGATCAGGAGCTTTGCTTCACACCCCTCCGGACACAGCTGCAGGCCTTCGCCTGGCTTCTCATCCCGCATCCTGGCCCCCAGTACCTTCACTTCCTGGTCCCTGCACTGACGTTACAGAGTCACGTCTGATGCCCAGGACCATGAGGCAGGCCGCTGGGGGAGCACTGTTATGCCCAGAGCATGTGGCCCTGGCCCCCGGCCTCGGAGCCCGGCCTGACCCCAGGCCCCTGCCGCGGGGCACCTCCGAGGGCGGGCGCAGCTGATGGCATGCGAGGCAGCTGTTCCCACAGCTGTGCGGCCCCCTCGCTGCCGCAGCAGAGCAAAAGGATGTTCGTCTTGGGCCACACGAAGTTTTGACCTTATTGGGTGACTGCAGCTGATGCTGGATTTGCCCACATGCAAGTGCCACGTGGGCTCCGACTGTCCTGGCGTCGCAGCAGGTGAGAACATCGGGGAAGGGGTGGACTGTGGGCCTCAGCCAAGGCACAGCCTGGAGAGCAGCTCAGCCACGCGGCAAGGGCTCTGGGGGCACCTGCCGGAGCATGGCCTCCACTCCGGCACAGGGCACGGAACACGCCGGGAGGGGAGAGACCGTGCTTGCAGGCGCACGGACAGAGGGAAGGGGCCCGGGGGTCCCACCGCAACCCGCATGGCACCTGCAGCTCCGAATCAGCTGGATCCAATGTGGGGTATGAAGAAACTTCCCTAATCAACGGGCCATGGGCCTGAGCACTCCTGCCGCAAAGTTCAGGGCCGGGGTTTGCTGTGGTGTAAACTCACAACGGTTCCCAAGCACTGTGGCAGAGCTCCCCCTCTGGGCATCGGTGCCAGGGACACAGCTCAGGGGGAGGAGATAAGGGGTTTCAGAAATGCGGGCTAGGAGAGAAAGATGAACCCAACTCAAGCCTGCTGATGGGGCCTGCCCCCACTGAGATTCGTAATGTGTGCAAGACGCAGGGCCACGGTGTCTCGAGGACTGCTTTCTGCAGCGGGAGAGCCGGCTCAGGTAAAACCCCGTATTCCCCTGGATGGGGCAGACACAGTGTGCAATTCATCTCTCCATAGGAACGGAGAACACTTGGCATGCTTTCCAGACGACTGGCACAGAGGAGTCCCGTGTCTGTGAACCTAGAATCTTATCTACCTGCGTCTGGAATGCCAATGACCCCGCTGTGGTCTCCGGCATGCTCTCTGGACTTTCATTCACCTCAACAGGCTTTCTGCTTCCACTTTTGATTTCTTCCCTGAGCCACGGGCCATTTAGAATGTGTGGTTTAAGCTCCAGCTTTGTGACCTCCCTAAATTTTCCCTGTCAAGGATGTGTCAAGGATTTCTAATTTCGTTCTGCTGCGGGCAGAGAACATATTTCGAATGATTTCCATCGAGGTTTGTTGGCGGCGGGCACGTGGCCCACTCTGGAGAATGTTCCACGTGCTCTGCTCTTGGCGGCGGGCACACTCGGTCGGTTGTTACACACTTTAATTCCTTTGGACTTCCATCTTGCAAAGCAATTTAATTTTTGTTCTTTACTTCCAAACATAGTGGAAGAGCAGTGTGTATTCAAATTTAAGGCAACTTATTGCTGCCATTTTATTAATGTTATGGACCATCCCCCCCCACATCCATATGTTGACATCCTTACCCCCAGCGTGACGCGGTCCAGAGGTGGGGCCTTCCGGAGGTGATGAAGTCATGAGAGCAGAACCTTCATGACTAGGATTTGTGCCCTAATCCCGGGGTCCCAGAGAGCCCCTGAGCCTTCTGCTATGTGAGAACAGAGAGGGTACCATATGTGAACCAGGGAGCAGTTCTCACCAGACATCTCATTGCTGGGCCTTGATCTTGGACTTCCAGCCTCCAGAACCGTGAGAAACATTTCTGTCGCATGTAAGCTACATAGTCTGTGGTGTTCTGTTATAGCAGCCCAAACTAAGACAATGAAGTTTTTCTAAAATATATTTATCCTTAAAATTATTGTACACACAGAAAGTATGTGTAACATATCCACATTTTAAAGAATATTACCAGGGGCGCCTGGGTGGCTCAATCAGTTGAGCATCTGCCTTTGGCTCAGGTCATGATCCCAGGGTCCTGGGATTGAGTTCCAGGTCGAGCTCCCTGCTCAGCGGGGCGCCTGCTTCTCTCTCTGCCTCTGCCCCTCCCCCTGCTTGTGTGCTCTCTCTCTCACATAAATAAATAAATTCTTCTTAAAAAATTTTATTTTGAATATAGATTCACAGGAAGTTGCAAAAGTAGTGCAGAGATGTCCTACATACCCTTTACATAATTTCCCTTCATGTTGTATCTTACATGATTATGGTACAATATCCAAACCAAGACGCAGACATTGGCATGCTGCGTGTTCATGGTTCTGTGTCATTTTGTCACACGTGGATGCATGTAACCACCACTGACCAAGACCCAGAACCGTTCCACCACCACAAGGACCTCCCTCCTGTGGCCCCCATATAGTCCCACCAGCCCCTCCTCCCCCGCCCTAGCCCCTCACAACTACTAACACAGTCTCTGTCTCTCTGATTTTGTCATTTTGCCATAGAAATGGAATCATCCAATCTGTATGTGACTTGGTGGGAGTGGCTCTCCCAGGCAGCAGCATCCAGAGGGCGGCCGCGGTACCGCCGAACCCTACCTGCGGCGAGGACGCACCGTGGTGGGGCTGGCCACCACCCTTCAAAGGACATTTTGGTTGTTTCCAGATTTGGTCGATAGAAGAAGCTGCCATGAACAGTTATGTATAAATGTTATGTGAACAGACATTTTTATTTCCCTGGGATAAATGTCCAGGAATGCGAGTCCTGGGCCGTCTGGTAAGCGTTTGGTTTCATTTTTTTTAGAAAAAGAAATGACCAAACTCTTTTCCAGAGTGGCTGTAACGTTTTACCATAGGGAAGGCTGGGTTTCTCCGCCTCTTTGCCAACATTTGGTGCTGCCACTATGTTGCACTTCAGCGGTTCTAATGGCTGTGTAATAGTTAACGTGATTTTAAACTACCTCTTCCCACTGCCTTTTAGACATCATCGATTGAATGCCCAAGTATTTAAGGGCCCATCCTACAGCACTGCAGCAGGCCCACAGGCGAGCCGGCCGGAGGAGCTACGGTCTGGAGAAGGAAGTAGGACGGGACACAGTAAGGGAATCCCATTCCACAGGCATTAGGCTCTACCGTCAGCCCCTGTGGTGGGGAATCTTTTACCCCCAATATATCCTTGAAAACTATTGTTAGTTTTTGTAGGGCGATAATGGGAGAATGATGTCTTCAAAAACAATCTCCCCCCCCTTTTCAAGAGATACTGACATATTTACATGAGATGATGTCTAGAATTCACTTCACAATAATGGGGAGAGTGGTTAACGGATGGGGCATGAATTACACAAGAGTGGCCACGATAATCTCTGAAGCTAGGTGAGGGGTAATGGGAACCGATAATACCATTTTACATTCTGCATTACTAGGCTTGAAATTTTTTCCTTGAGAGTATTTTTAAAAAATCTTTGAAAATCTTTCAGAGGAATCCTATTTTGATAAGCCATTTTTTCCTCTAGCATGGGGGCAGATGACTAATTCTTTAGCGGAGCGCCAAGGGAAGTACTTGGCTCACACAACGGGCCGCGTGATAAACCAGTAGAGTGGTGTTCACACCACCAGCAGCAGGTGGAACCTACGACCAAAGGAGGGGACAGCAATGCTGGGATTTTTAAAAAAATAGAAACCTCTTCCCTGCCCATGGTCCTAGTCAATTAAAATACTTGAAAAACACCCAGCAGATGGAGGCCGCACACCTTAATTCCCAACAATGCGGATGCCGGAGAACTAGGCTTGGTGTTCTGGGCAATTGGGCTTCCCTGTTCCTCACCTCTGGTCTAGACCTTCAGAGGGTTTATTGGAGGCCAAATCTGAGAACTCTGAGCAAACTCACTTACTGAGGGCACATACTGGATATCACCCATATTTTTAATCCTTGCTCATCTGACAGGTTAAAGAAAAGCCTGATGTTCTATTTACAAAAATCTGGAAAATTTCAGGGTTGGTGAAAGTTGAATATCTTTGTTGAATCAAGGATTTCTTGGCGTCTCCGAGCAGCTGCATATGTTAACTGCTGAGGAGTGAGTACTCTCCCGGTGGCTGTCAAAGTTTTTTGGTGCTGATTTACAATAAAACACACTATGCTGTGACCTCGTTCGTACCGTGCGCGCGCAGGGCAAGAATTTTTCAAACCGAGACCGAAAGTACATCTCTCAAACCGTGTTGCGAGATGTACTCAGAGCTTTGTAACTGGCGTTAAAAAAAGATGAGGGCACTCCGCACAGTAACGATAAATGTGAGCGGGTGCAATCTGGGCTGCAGTCGCGTGGATGGCACAGAGATTCGTGTGTGTGTGTTGCTGTATGTGACACGTACGTGCTGTGTGTTTTCACGTGCATGACGCCGGTGTGCTATGTGTACAGATGTATGAGCTTGGTCACGCGTGGAAGGCATGCATCCTTTACAGGCATCCGGGATCTAGTAAGGCCCGTCCCTTCGGTCTCACATCAGCCCAGCTGGGCATCGCACGGAAAGCTGCCAGCCCCGCTTCCCGGGAAAGCGCACATGCGCGTCCAGCTCCCGGGTGCAGGTGCCGGCGCTCCCCTCTCCGCTCCCCCGCACCGGCGTCTCCCCTCCCCTCCCCTGCGCCCCCGCCGCAGAGCCGGGGCACCGCGGCGCCCTCCCACGCTCCAGCGCGCCGACAACGGGCGCGCGCACGCTGCCGGGCTCCGGAGAGCGCCACGGCGTCGATGGCGGGCGCGCGCACGCCGGCGGCCCGCGAGGCGCAGGGTCGAGGCGTCGGCGTCGGGCGCGCGCGCGCCGGCGGGACCGCGCACGCCAGCCCCGGCCGGCGGCCATCTTTCCTCCCGGCGGCTGCTCCCGGTGCAAGTGCGGGGTCCGCGGCCCTGCCGGCGCCCTCGGCCTCGGCCGGAGCAGTGGGGAGGCGTGGATGAGGGGGGAGGTGAGGAGGAGCCGTCCCCCCAGTGTCGCCGCCTCCCCCACCCGAGGGCAGGCCGGGCGGGCAGAGCCCCCAGGGCGGGCTTGGGCTCGGGCTCCGGCTCCGGCTCCGGCTCCGGCTCGGGGTCGCTCCCCGCTGCGGCGTAGTCCTACCCGCAGGCGACCCCTCCTCTCGGCAGACCCCTCCCCGTAGGAGGCCCCTCCCCCCGGGAGCCCGCCCCGCCCGCCCCGCTGCTCTCAGGGTCGGGGGCTCCTCCCAGATGGGATAAGCTGTAAAGATGTTTAGTTTTGAAGGGGATTTCAAAACGAGGCCCAAGGTGTCCCTCGGAGGCGCCAGTAGGAAGGTAAGAGCGGCCTGTGTGCGTGCGGCGTCTCGGGCCCTCCCGGGCGAGCGGCCTGGCTTGGGGATGCGGGCCCCCGGCGGCGGCGGGCGGGGGGCCGGCCGGCTGCTGGGTCACCTGCTTCGGGTGCTTCCCAGCGCGGCTGGTGAAGAAAAGGGCTTTGTGGACCGGACTGAGCAGCAGCCTGCACCCCTTCCGTTCCGGAGACTGCAGGGCTGCCGGAGGTGCACAGCCTTTCCAGTTTCGGGCCGAGGACGTCACGTTTCTTTTCAGACGTGAATTCTAGACACTTCATCCTCCTTGACTTCTGATAGCGGTCGCTCTTAGGATACTGCCTGAGGGGTGTTTTCTGCTGTGGGAAGTGAGCGGATGTATTCGTTAGTGTCAACAGTCTCTGAGATTGGGGCAGAACTCGTAATCGGCCACGTGTTTGAATCCAGAGCTGTTAGATTCCTCTTCACCAGCTTTCTGGAAGCATTGCCGGAGAGACTCTAGGGCCGTTTTTCTGTTAGGCTTGGCCCTGTATTATTCTTTTAATTGTGTAGAATAAGGGGGAACCGGCTGTAGTCGCTCTGTGTCCTCTCCGATGACTGGCATCTATTGATTCAGGGGTGTTGCTCATAAATAGTTCAGGGTTGGCGTCGCTTCGTTCACTTGGCTCTCACCCCTCTCCGCTGTCCTGGTTCAGGGGTGCCCTTTCTGTCTGTTTTGGTGTTATCAGGTTAAAAATAAAAGTGTGGTCTGCGTACTTAACTTGTTTGAAAAGTTTAAGTGAATCTAGCTAGTTGATTGTTTACTAAAGAATTTTTTTAAATGTCTTTTAAATGCTTTGTATATTCTTTTTTGCTTCTTTATTAGTATATTCTGTAGGTTACACTTAAATAACTGGGTTGACATAGAATCCTTGGTGGATGCTCAAATCCAAGTAGGAACATCCTTTTAAAATCGGGCCCAGGGTGTGTGTGTGTGATGGTTTCCTAGGGTAGCGGAAGGGAACCCAGTAGGGAGTTGGTAGAGAACTGTGCCGGTAATTTTCAGGCCTTGAGTTTTGCGTGGTAGTGGCTGGCTGAAGGTAGCTGGCTGCAGAACTAGGTACTAAAACTAGGTACTGTGTGGGTATGGCAGGGTTGGCATGGGTAACATTCACTGGTTTGGGTAGTCATGAAAATTACAAATGAGATAGAGGTATTTCTGCCCTTGGAGTGTAGAAGAGGCCTTGGGGCCCTCTGGGCAGATCTAGGGTACACGTGAGGTAGAGAGCAGATGAATGATTGCACATGCACCCAGCAAGCTGGTGACAGGTCATCACCTCAGAATCCATGTCACTTGTGACTTTTCTCATAGACAGGAGGGCCCCTGCATGCCCTGCTTGGGTGCTGTTTTCTCAACTAGTAACACAACTCTAGTCTGAGGAAATTCTTATCTATTGATCAGAATCTCGGGGAGATTGCACATCTTGTTTTTAGCTGTGCAAAACAATTTTTTTTTCTTTTTGATTGAGGTATAGACTAAACATTAACTGTACGTGTCTTAGGTCATGTCCCTAGAAGAGCTTGAGGAGGTGACCTTGGTGCAACTGAAATTGGGGGTGGGGTGGGAAGGAGAGGGCAGGGAAAAGGTCTTCTTGCTTGGAGTCTAGCTGTAGCCCAATCCCACCAAGAACTCGGGACCATGGCTGGCATCACAGAACTGTCCCTTCTTGAGGTAAGGGGGCTAGAATTTTGTGATTCTGTCTGCCCCCCCATATCAGTTGGTCTTTGGCTGCAGGCCACCCTTGGGGTGAGGGTGGGAGTGTGACACTGCTGGCCCTCGGCTGAGGGCAGTTGTCCTGGGAAGGTACTCAGGAGCCGACAGTGCTAACACACAGCGGCTGCGGGATGGGTGCTCTGGCCTGGAATCTGGGTGAGAAATCAACTGCAGGTTCAGCTGGAAGGATTTTTACGAATGACTGCACCCTTGTGACCACCCCCCCAATCAAATAACATTCCCAGCATTCCATAGGCTCCCTCCTGCTCCCTTCCATTCAGTATTCCTTCTCCCAAAGATAATTGCTATTTGATCTCTGTTACTGTACGTTAGTTTTGTCTGTTGAACTTCATGTGAATGGAGTCACATACAGTTTGTTCCTGTTTTGGGGTCCGCATTCTGAGAGGTGGAGTTCATTCTCCTTGTTTTGTTGCATTGTATGAAAACAGCATGGTCGATGCATTCTGTTTTTATGGTGTCTTCTGGAGGGCACACCCGCTCATATGCTGGGTTATGCACACACTTAGCTTAGCTCTAGTGCACATACCTGCGTTGTCTGAGGGTGTCCGTGGCCTCACTTCCTTTCAACATTTCTTATTGTCAGTCCTTTAATTTTGGCAATTCTGGTGGGGATGTAGTTTCATTGTAGTTATAGTTTTAATTTTGTTTCCTGGCAAAATTGTTGAGCACCTACAAATGCATATTTTCCTTAATTCTCTTTGGGTACAATGTAATTCCTCCCCCTAATTTAAAAGGCAAAAGGTTATAAGGGTCTTTCCTTCATGTATTAAATTATTTGTAATTTTCCTCCTTTCTTGAACTTGGTGGAAAACTGAATATTGCCACCTTTTGAATACATCTTTTCTTTTTCCAAATTAAATGAATATCTTTAATGTTTATTTATGAAGGCTCTGTGTAGCATCTGAAGCATAATAAGGAAACTTCCATGCCCTCATTATAATCTTGTTGGAGAGATAAGACTTAAACAATTACAAGTCATATAATGGTAGAGAATAGTTACTACATTCTAGGTTTGTGTTAGGGCTGGTCCAGGAAAGGGTAGAGCTGGTTGGGGCTTAGTCTTGAAGGATGGATAGAATTAGGGTTGGTGGGAAACAAGAAGGGTATTCTAAGTGGGTGGAAGGGTATACACGGAGTAAATATATACTGGATTCCGCTGATTCTAAGTTACACAGTTTCCTACTTCTTAATATTTCTGAAATCAGGATACATCTTGGTGGCATGACATAGTTCATGGGTAGTATTTGTTTTTCCTTTCTTGCAGTGCAGAGGAGAATATCTTAGGGACCATTCAATTACAAGTATAGAAATCCACTGAAAATTGCTTAGTAGGGGGGAAAAAGTGTATGGGAAGAATATGATGGTATCTCAAAGAATGTAAGGACAGAAACGTACCCAGATACCAAGTCATTAGCATCAAGGTGGTTACTCTTGGTGTTGGGCTGCACTGTCTCCTTCATTCTTGGCTTTCTGCTGACTGGCTTTCTCTCTTTTACTTGCATGTGACCTTGGCAGTGTATGATTTCCTAGTTGAGTGCCCTACTGAGACTGTTGGATCTCAATTCCATTTCTCAGGAGAGGAAATCTGATTGGTCTGGGTCAGCTTCCCACCTGATGAGCTGAGTCTGGGATGGGGGATGGAATCTTTGGTACAAATAGAGCAGTCTAGATGTATGAGTTGTGGAGAGCAGATTCTCCAAGAGGAGGAAGTGGTTGTTGAACAGAATGTCTAGGTTTCTGTGGACGTAAGTAGAGATGTGTAACAGGCTATTGACTGTACATGTATGAAATGAGGGAGAAATCTGGGCTAGACATGCAGATTTGGTAGTTACCAACAGATAGATGACTCAGAAAGAAGTCCCTAGGGGAAGGCCTGGAGTATGGGATGCGGTGTGGCTTGTGGCATATTGTAACATCTAATAAGTGAGGAGAATATTTAGGAAAGAATCACACCTGGCGTGGGGCTGGGGCGGGGGGGGGGGAAGCGACCACAGTGCCAGGTGCTGCGGGGTGCAGTGAGGAAACACTAACAAATACCAAGCCCAGGGGGACTTTATGGGGATAATAGGCCAGGGTAGTAGGACTTGGAAGTCAGATTGCAGTACATCAAGGAGTGAATGGGAAGTCAAAAAGTGGCTAGATCTTTTTTGAAAAGGACCTGAAGAAGGTTGCATTCAGGGTCTAAGGAAGGTTTTGTTTTTGGGGGGATGGGAGAAACTTGAGCAAGCTATAGACTGGGGAAGGGGCAGGTAGAGGAGGGAGGCGTTGCAGAGCTTTCAGAGTCCTGGGGGAAGGGAGTGGGAAGAATTAGGTGTGAGCAGAAGAGAAAAATATTTTTTTTAAATATTTTATTTATTTATTTGTCAGAGAGAGAGAGAGCCCAAGCGGGGGGAGCGGCAGACAGAGGGAGAAGCAGGCTCCCCGCCGACAGGGAGCCCGATGCGGGACTTGATCCCAGGACCCTGGGATCATGACCTGAGCTGAACGCAGATGCTTAACCAACTGAGCCACCCAGGCATCCCGAGAAAAATATTTTGAAATTTACAGGGAAGAAATGGATGTGGATATGGAAAAGTTTATTTTATTTTTTTTTTAAAGGTTTTACTTATTTATTTGTCAGAGAGAGGTGGGGGGCACAAACAGGGCATAATCAAGGCAGACACTTAACCAGCTGAGCCACTCAGGCGTCCCTGGAAAACTTTATAGATAGGAGGAAGGAAATTAAAATTTCTTTCCAGCTTTGCATAGACAGTTGAGGAAGAGTGGCAGTAGAAATAAGATTTCTTTAATGTTTGTCCATTGCTTTAAAAAAATAGGACTTTATTTTCTAGAGCTTTATAGAAGAAAGTCAAGCAGATGGTACCGAGTTCCCTTTTGCCCCCTCTCCTCCTCACATTTCCCCAGTTATTAGTGTCTTGCGTTAGTGTGGTTCATTTGTCATAATTGATAAGCCAATACTGATACATTAATGTTCACTCTTTGTGTTGTATTTTCTATGGGTTTTGACAAATGTATAATGACATATTATCCACCCTTGAGTATCATCCAGAATAGCTGATTGCCCTAAAAATCCTCCCGCCTTTACTTATTCATCCTCCCCCATACTCCCTGCATCCTGTGGTACAAGTATTTAGTTTTATAAGAAACTGCAGAACTGGGGGCGCCTGGGTGGCTCAGTCAGTTTGGCGTCTGACTCTTGGTTTCAGCTCAGGTTATGATCTCAGGGCCCTGAGAGCGAGCCCCTCGCTCAGCAGGGAGTCTGCTTCTCTCCCCCCTCTCTGCCCCTCCCCCCGGATGTGTGCACGCTCTCTCTAATAAATAAATAAATCTTTAAAAACAAAACAAAACTGCCGAAGTGTCCTCCCAAGTGGGTGCAGCATCTTGCACTGCCGCTGGCAATGACTGAGAGTTCCTGTTGCTCCACATCTTTGCCAGCATTTGGTGTTGTCAGTGTTCTGGAGTTTGGTCATTCTGATAGGTGTGTAGTAGTATCTCGTAGTTTTAATTTGCATTTCCTTGATGACACATGATGTGGAGTATCTTTTCATATGCTTATATGCCATCTGTATATGTTACCTTTTGCCCATTTTTTAATTGGGTTTTTTTTTTTTTTTTTTACTTATTTTTTTTATTAATTTTTTTAAGTGGGCTCCATGCCCAGTGTGGAGCCCAATTCGGGGCTTGAACTCAGGACCCTGAGATCAAGACCTGAGCTCAGATCGAGTCAGATCCTTAACCGACTGAGCCACCCAGGTGCCCCTCCATGCTATTTTTTTTTTTTTTAAGTTGGCACTTGGTATATGTGTTGTCATGCTACTCTGTGTACATTGCAGTGGAAAATAAAACTCTTACAGATCTGGCATTAAGTAAAAATGTTTTCTGAGATTAGATTTAAGAATGTTAATTTATTGTCAGGACTGGTATTATTACATTACTGTTTTATCTAGCAGTACCAGTTCTGTTCTCTTGAACGTAATTGTTGGTAGCCTTCATATATGGGACCAAAAAACTGGTTCCTTGTAGCAGATAAGGTCAGGAATTCTTGATTTTGTTCTTAGGGAAATCAAGCAGACTAGAAGGCTGTGACTATTTGTCTAATTCCTTTTTTACTCGTAATCAGGGCCTAGGGTGAGGCAAGCAAGGCAGCTAGGGCACAGAATTTAGGGAGGCACTCACTCAAGTTGTACAACTGCAGGGCTTAAGGGGGCCCTTACTCTCGTGGCTGGCCCTGCACCAGCGCCACCCGCAGAGCAAGCACTTCCTTAAATCTTGTTCTCCAGGTACCTAGCTTGCCTCACCAGTCCCTGTCTGGCTGTGCACACTGAAGCTGATTTTCTTGGTTAGGGACTTACTTGCCCAGAGTCTCTTAACTAAGGTAACACATAGAAAGTGTCATAGGACTGCACAAGAGCCTCAAAAGAGTTTATTGCAAAAGCAATAGGGAGTTTTCTTCTGTGACTTTCCTTTTATTCTTAAAACTTTCATAGAATGCAGACAGCTAGAAGTTTGGAAGTTAGACATCTTATTCTTAACAGTGACCTTTATTTTATGCCACTGTAAGAGTAGCTGCTTTCTACATGTTCCTGTTCTCCAGCCGTGGCCTCTTCACACCTTCCTTTATTTACAGCGTTTGTCAACAGGAAGGCAGGAGCGGGAACTTTCTTCTGTTGGCTTGTCTCCTTATAGTTCATTGCCTTTCGGGGTAATCAGATTAAAGTTGGACATGCCTGATGGTGTAAATTGGCACAACCTACTTGGCGGGGGGGGGGGGGGGGGGGGGGGGAGAAGCAGTTTAGCATCAAAAGTCTTAACAAGGTACATCCCCTCTAATCCAGTAATTCTACTTTTAGAAATTAATCCTAAGGAACTAATTTGACAGGTGCATAGGAAAGATGTATGGGAAAAAATGATGATTGTGGTGATACTCATCATATTAAAAATATAAAACAACCTAAATGGCTAACAGTAGGAAATTTGTTAAGCAGATGGTAATATAACAATGTAATGGAATACTGTACAACCATTTATAGTGGTCATGATGTTTGCTTATTAATATCTATATTTTAATGTCTATTATATTTATTAAAATGATTCATTGTTTATGGAAATAAGCAGATTACAAAACAGTACTGCAGTGAGCATTTAAATATTAGTCTAAACAATCATGCTATTGGGGTGCCTGGCTGGCTCAGGAGAGCATGTGACTTTGTTGTTTTGTTTAATGATTTTTATTTATTCATCTGAGAGAGAGAGCATGAGTGGGGGAGAAGCAGCCTCCCCACTGAGCCGGGAGGCCGATGAGGGGCGAGGGGCTCAATCCCAGAACCCTGGGATCATGACCTGAGCTGAAGGCAGATGCTTAATGACTGAGCCACCCAGGCGCCCCAAGCATGCAGCTTTGATCTCCGAATTGTAAGTTCAAGCACCACATTGGGTGTAGAGATTACTTAAAAATAAAATCTTAAAAAAAAAACAAAAACCAGTCATGATATCTACTTTACCACTTTCTTAATTTCCAGTAAATGAAGGACATGTTCTCTATTCCAGTGTAATGGTGGCTTAAAGCAGTACATTCTCGTCATTTCACCCAGTTTTGTGGGACAGGTATCTGAAGGCAGCTTGTGGGGTGGTTCTGGCTCAGCATCTCTCAGAAGCTCAGGTGTCTAAAGCTCTGACTGAACTGGGGATCCACACCTGGGCTCGCTTGTCCACGTACCTGAAGTTAGTGCTGGGTCTTGGTGGGAGGTGTCAGTTTCCTCCTACCTGCGCATCTCCTGAGGGCTGCGTGAGTGTCCTCATGACGTGGCATGTGATGTGAGGGGGCAGAGAGAAAGCAGCATGCCTGTACGAGGTAGTCCTGAAGGTCACATACACTTTCGTCCTATTCTATCCACCCAGTCCACCCTCAAGGTGAAAGGTAAAGTTAAGTTCCACCTCTTAAAGGGAAGCAGCATCAAAGAATTTGTGGAAATATTCTTTTAAAAAAAAAATGTTATTGTGGGAGACAGAGTGCACGCCTGCATGTGCACAAACAGGGGGAGGGGCAGAGGGAGAGAGAGAATCTCAAGCAGACTCCCCATTGAGTGCAGAGCCCGACACAGGGCTCAGTCTCACGACCCTGAGATCATGACCTGAGCTGATGAAATCAAGAGTTGGAGGCTCAACCGACTGAGCCACCCAGGTGTTCCGAAATTTGTGGAAATATTCTAAAACCACAGAAGGGGTGTCAGTTTTAGCTAAGTTGTAAATGCTAATACCACATGACTTATAGATGTTATTTTTCTGTTTCAGCCTATTAAGAGTTAAATATTATGGCTTTCTTTTTCTCCTATATTGAGTCAGTAGTTACTAGCTATGTAACCATTATGTAAATAATGAAACAGTTATAAAGCAAAAATTGTTGACCAAATAATTTTTCAGTAGACATTTTGATGAAACTTAGTTGACTCGGAGACAACTTTGTAGCTCTGTGCCTTGGAAACTTAAGCAGATGACATTTATTTGCGGCAATGTGAATTTACTTAGGTCATTTGCCTCTTTAATCCAACTACCCTTGGAGAAAAGGGGGGATATACAGTTGGGCGGGGGGAGTAGATAATTTTGGAATGAGTGTCTTTGGGTTGTCACCATGACAACCGTAGGGCAGGGGGCAGACACGTGTGGATATGGAAGAGAGGTGAGTGAAGTAGGAGAGTATCATGGTAAATTTTTGCTCATTGGGAATTTTTTTGGACAGTCCTTTACCAGAATGAAGGGAGGAAGCTTGTTTTCCTTCTCTTTTAGTACTGTGTGTATCCTGTTTCCAGAACTCCAGGCAAATGGTATAAGGTTAGTGCCATAGGCTTTTGTGCGCTGGACTGGGTTTCTTACCACTGTTTATGTATGAACATTGTTGCCATCAGTGAGAAGGAACAGCATAGACAGAGGTGTCCAGCCATGGAGGGGTGGTAATCACCTACAGATTGTTCAACATGGCTGGAGTTAGGGTAGGAGAAGAGAAGGCTGGGGACGGGCAGTCGGGGGCCAGATCACAAAGGGTTCCGGGGGTCACACTTGGCATATGCAGGCGCATTGGTGAGCCAGTGAAGGATTTTAAGCACTGAAGTGAGGTTTTGGGAGAGATGAGCGCGGGTCAGTGCAGGTGGTTGGAAACCAGGCTAGAGATAGCTGTAGTTGTGCAGAAGAGTAATGAGGGCCTAAAGCAAAGCCAGGGGGGAGGCTGAGTGGAGTGGAACTGAAGAGCTGTTGAGGAGGCAGAATTGATGAGTTCTGCAATGAGAGGGTCACTTCAGGTGTTTGGGATTACCAGAGTGGATAGTGACTCCAGGAACCAAGACGATGTTCCATTCCTAGGGGCCTGTGCAATGTGAGATGTTTGGGGATGTTCAGGAAGCACTGGTTGGACCTTTGGGTAGAGCCTGGGAGTCCATCAGTAGGTGGTTGAAATTGTGAGATGCACCAGAATCCTCGGGAAAGCGTTCCTCTGAGAAGACTTGTAGGCTCAGAACAAAACTCTGAGGGATGCCAACATTTACAGAAGCAGAGAAAGGGGCATGCAGTCAGGGCCTGGTGAGCAGAAAGCCCGCAGGTATGTCCACATGTGGGTGGCCACACTCGCCATCAGACAGCAGTTGTTACTGACGGAGGCAGAGTGTGCGAAAGCAGGGCTCGTCGGAGGACCGCGTGCCTTATGTGTGAGGCTTGATTTTGAGGCTTTTTGTTTTGCTGTAGCCATTCCTCTCTACCTTGTGTCTGACTCTATGTTATCCCAAAGCTGAGAGTTAAGTCATTCAATCTGTTTTCTAAAATTAAAATTTTAATTTTTAAAAATTACTATACATGCTCATTGCATGAACTTTGTATGAAGTATGGATGTTTATGCTTTATTTTTGGATGTTTAGGTTGTTTTTATTTTAGTGTGAACAACATCTTTAGAGCCAACAATTTATCATTATTTTTTAGGATAAATTAAAGAAGTTGAATTGCTTGGTCAAAGTATGCATATTGTAAAGGCTTTTGATACGCTTTGTTCTCTAGAAAGAATTGTATCGGTGTCTATTCCCTGGGCGTGGTGGTTAAGTGCCACCTGCGCATCCTTGCCTTGCCGTCAGCCTCTGAGGATGTTTTTGTCTCCAGGGAGTCCCTTTTCTCTCTTTCCTTGTTGCAGTGACATAGGAGGCTGTCCTCTGTATTTGTCCTCCTGCAGGGCGTTTGGCTTGTTGTGCCCCCTCATTTCTCTGTGACTCCTGGAGGCGTCCGCACTCCGTGCCACATCCTTCCGAGGGAGAGATCAGAGCTCATCAAGTCCAGAAAACCACCAAGCTCAGGAACCCTGGTCTGTTCTCCAGGATGCTCTGCTGTGCCGTGTAGCCTGCATGTCTGGCGCCGCCTCCCACTTTACTTAACGCTCTCCTTTAACTGCGGGGGGAGTCAAGGAACATGGATGGCCTGCAGGCACTGAGAAGGTGGTTCTGATAAAATCCTATGTCTTTTTAAACTAATTTTCCTTACAATGAAGCTTTAATGCTCTAATATTTTTAAGGAACATTAGTAAACTCTAGTGTGTTGGCAAGCAGCATGATTCATATCACATCTTTACTACAAAATGTGAAATTGTTAAAAGTACAACGGAAACCAGAAGAAATGTTTATCTCCGTAACCAACTGTCTGTGATTTAGTTGCTTATCTTTTTTGGACTTCTCTTTTTCACATCTTATAATATGAAAGTTGTAATTCTTGATAATGAGAAAGTCAAACTGAATTATCACTAATCTTCCTTGCTTTAATAATGTTTCCATTTCCAGTCTCCAGACCAGGGGCCTTTGAAACTGTTAACTTTTTTTTAATTGAAAAAGATTGTAAGAAGTGAAATCCAGCTAAAGGGCTTATAATGAAACCTTCCCCTCACTGAGATTCCTAATTTGCCCATTAGTACCAGTTTCCTCAGTGTCTGTTCAGAACTAGTCTAAACATAAATAAACATATTCCCCATCACTTTTTCAATAAAAACGAGGGAATATACTGTTCTTCTACTTAGTGTTGAAGCTTAGTGATGACTCTTTAGGTCTCGGTTTCTGTTTTCACAGGTGCATGATATTCCACACATGGTTTGTGTCATGTAACCACTTCCCTATTTATGTGTGTTTCTGTGTGTCTGTGTGTGTATGTATCTATAGGTTATTTCCAGGGTTTTGCTATTAAAATGGTGCCATATTTACCACCCAGTTCTTATGTAAGAAATCTTTCAGAATTTGTTATAATGGGATTAAACTATTTCATAAAGTGAGCTCTTGTCTACTTATAATGTTTATTATAAAAAATTTAAGATATACTGAAATGAAGAAAAACTACCTCTTCGGAACCCTACCCTCCATTTAGAAATAAAATACTGCTAATATGTGGGTAAATTTCTTTCTAGTTTTTTTCTATGTATTTGTTGAATTAGGAATCATATTGCACATTCTGTTTCATAAATATGATATTTAGTAATTTATTACTGTATTTGATGCACCTTTAAATATTTTTTGCATGTACATGAAGTTGGTTGCTCTTATATTTTCATAGAGGTTCTTAGAAAAACCCACATATCATAGATTGTGTATTATTCACAAATAATACTTTTGCTAACATTTAACATTTTAATTAACTCAAAAGGAAGTGTTTTACTCGAATAGTCTTTGAACTGTGTAAAACTCTTCTTACTATGTTAGTGCATGAGAGTGGGAAAATACTAACTTAAAACAGGTGTGAAACTGATTACTCTATCTACACTGTTAAATGAAGTAAATTGCTAAAGGAAGATAACCCAAATAGTGAAACAAAGGAAACTTTGTTTTTAGAAATCAAGATATTAATAAGCATGCTAGCGTTCCTTTTATAAATGGTTAGCCCATTTGAGCATTCGGTGTATGGAAGTCATATTATATAAATGTACTTTGACTTCAGTGACCATAATGTTTTTTATTCTGATAGTTAATGAAATATAATTTAAACTATATATGACTTACATTTTAAAAAACTTCATTTTGTTACTACTAAAGGTATCTGCATTTAAAAAAAGGCATTTTTTTCCCCATTTAAAAACATGTTTGTTAATGGTATTTTTGAAGTTTGGCCATATTTAATTTTCAGAGAAGATAAGATAATGTGCCTCAAGCTCAAAGATCAAATAGAGAGGTTTGCTGTAATTTACTCTTGTTTACATATTGATGAAAAGGGTTAGTGTCACAGCTGTGGAGGTGAGATTAGCATTGAAAGTAACATGTACCCAGACCTCCCGAAGAACAACAGGCTTAGTCATTCCAAAAACACTTGATGAGCGTGTTTTATGAAACTGGTATATAATTGCCCTTCGAATTCCTAACTTTTCTAGGCCTGTAGAATTTAGAAGGTAAAATGTCTTCAAGTACATGTATAATAAATTGGAACCAAAAACTTGTTAAGAATCAAAATCTGAATGTTCTTTTTACTGGTACTTTATTATTCTTTTCCTCCCAGCCACTTCACTGTGGATTTATTCTTGGTTATGTTGAGCTGTTTTTAAAAATTGATGTTCTCACGTAGCTTCAATAGTTTGTTATTACAAAAAAGTGAAAGTATTCCATGGGCATGGATAATAATTCAAGCAGTAGGAAATAACAATGCAAAGTAATCACAGTCTCCCCACCTTTCAGTCCCTCGGTCCCTGATCCTACGTCAGACTCTCACAGGTTCTTCCCTGTCGTCTCGGCTGGTCTGCGCACGGAATCATCAGGGGCATGCTCTTCTCTTACTTGAGCACTGTGGAGCGTATTCAACAGACTGTGGCACTTACCCCCTGAGAATACATCTTGGAGATAGTTGCAGTTCAGTGCAGGTGGATGGACTGCATTCTTTTAAAAAGCTGGATGATCCTCAGTGTAATGAATGTTTCATAACTTCGTTAGCTGTCATGTATTTTAATGGCCATTTACTGTCTTTTTTGATAATTTAAGCAACATTGCAGTACATATCCTTGTATATGTGCCTTAAATATGCATAGGCTAAATTCCTAGAAGTGCTAGGTCAAAGGCTATGCACATTTTGAATTTTAATAGATTCTCCTGTATTGCTAAGGCCGGCTTATCAGCGAATGAAAGTAGCTGCCGTCCTCTATAACTCACAGCATGCTATCTGAGTTTCTTTGCCAAACATATAGGTCAAAAAGCCTATTTCATTGTGTTTCTATTGCATTTTTTCCTCAAGTGAGTAAAAATGAAGTTCTTCTGTTTAAAAGATTTTTATTTCCCTCTGCACTATGTATAGCTTTTGCTAATTTTTCTATTTGATTGTAGATCTTTTTAAATTATTTTGGAGAGCTTTTACAAACAGTTGGTTTTGCATTGTTACAAATATTTATTCCCATTTTGTCATTTTATTAACGTGTGTTATATTTTTCTGTGTAGAAAGTTCTAACTTTCATGTACTCAAATTTATTTTTTAAATAACTAATGACAAACAGTAACAAGACTTAATGTGTGATATATCTTTCTTAAACTCTTATTCCACATGGGAGTTTTTTAATTCTCATATTATCTTCACATATTTTTATAGTGCTTTATACACACACACACGCACACAAATCTTACATCAATCGGGGATCTCTTGATGTGAAAACTAGAGATACTTTGTCGTTTATTTAGGTCATGCAGTTTTTCCTATCATATTTATTGAACAGTACATTTCCTGTATAGATTTGAAATGCCACCTTTATCACATGCTGAATCTGTTTCCATATGAGTCTTCCCGGAGACCCTCTGACATTGACCTGTCTATTCATGCTTTACCCTCATTAGTATAGGTCACTGTTTGTCCCAAAGTGTGTGATGATTTAGGTGGCATGTACGAAGGAACATTTTAAAAACTTAGCGGTGTTTGTTTCAGTGTCCAATAGAAAAATATAACTAGGGTGTCAAATCTGTGATTTCTCTGAAATGCTAGCTCATGGTGAGAGTAGAGTTAGGGAGCTTTGTGGTAAGCTAGGCTTGCCAGTGACCTGTCAGTGTTCACTGGTTGCAGTTTGGGAATGTATGCATCTATAACGTGGGCTCTCTCTAGTCTGTGTTGCTAGTGTGCGTCTCTGTATACTGACTCTCCTTAGGCATTGTTGTAGGTTTGTTTATTTTTCTAGCAGCATGATGAAATGTCACTCTCAGAAGTTGATAATTATGTGCTAGTGTGAGCTACACGTGGGTATTGGGAATAGCAAATTAGGACCATGCCTGTGCCTTTGTCTTTTTCCACCTGACTGCTGTGTCTGACCCGCATGGTTAGGTTTTATACAACAGGAAACGTGTCATTTTTAAAGCCTGAAGGTAAAGATTGTCTTACAAATTAAGGCACCTAAGGATAATTATGATTGTCATCATATATCTTCATTTATAATAAGGACCACGGGGGCGCCTGGGTGGTTCAGTTGGTTGGGCGTCTGCCTTCAGCTCAGGTCATGATCTCAGGGTCCTGGGATTGAGCCCTGCATCGGGCTCCCTGCTCGGCGGGAGGCCTGCTTCTCCCGGCTTGTGTTCCCTCTCTCGCTGTCTCTCTCTGTGTCAAATAAATAAAAATTAAAAAAAGGACCACGTTAATGACCCACTGGAACTAGCTTTTTAGTCTTGTAAATTTACAGCCTGCATAGGAAACACAAACAAATATGATAAAGATTTTTGAGGGGTGCCTAGCTGGCTCATTCGGTTAAGCATCTGCCTTCAACTCAGGTCATGGTCCCAGAGTCCTCGGATCGAGCCCCGGGTCGGGCTCCCTGATCAGCGGGAGCCTGCTTCCTCTCCCGCTCCTCCAGCTTATCCTCGTGCTCTCTGTCTTTGTCAAATAAATAAATAAAATCTTTAAGAAAAAAGAAAAGTTTTTGAAACATGGTTTTTCATGCACTGGCTGAGAGAGTGAACCTATCCCATTATGAGCCAGATGTCAGTGTGAAACCACCACGCTCAAGCTTTATTTTGAAACCATAAGGCATACCACCCCCAACCTGTTAAACTTTTGGGAACAAACAGGAAAGGTTTCTAAATAGCCTGAAAGTAAGTGCAGAATGTGATGGTGAGTTAAAATGAAAAGCTGAGAACACTTCATCTGGGGTATTATACTTAATTGCAAAGGCTAGAGCTGCTAATTAGCAAAATATATGAAAAGTTATGATTAAAAGTGGTGATTAGTAACAAAACAGGTAACATAGTTGATGAGATTCCTTTGTCCAGCGAGTGAGTTCATTGTTCGCTTATGAACAATTAGGGCCAGTTGTTAATCTCCCAGGGAAGACAGACTTGGTGCTGCTCACTGCAAACCAAGGAGCTCACTGACGTTTTGAAATCAGCACATCTTTTGCTGTTTGTCAGCTATGAGTTGAATAAACAAGTCCATGAAGACTTTTTTGTCTAACTCATAAATTAGAGGAAATCTTTTAAAATGTGTTGATGACTTCATGACAGACTAACACAGACTTAACGTGTGATGTCGTGAGAAAAGCAGAGTTGGTACAGAGCACTGCGGTGGTTCAGTAGGAGGTTAGATCCAGTGTGTTCCAGCCCCAGAAACTGGACCCTTTCGTATCCAAAAGGCAGTCTTGTTCGTCTCCGGTATTTAAGAGTAGTACCTGATAGAATGTCAGTTCATCACTCCTGTGGCAGGTGACTTACTCCTCTAGCTTTGTGAAGATGTGAGCTGTAAGTACAAGCACGCACTTCTTCCCGTACTGAGAGCAGAAAGGTCTCTTGATAGTCACTTCAAGAGGAATGTCAGTTCTTTGTGGAGTAAACTTTTTACCTGAAGCCATGGGAAGTACACCTTGATTGTGGGAGAAAGAATTGCGAACAACTTGAAGAAAGTCGTTTTTTTTTTTATAAAAATTTTATTTATTTATTTGACAGAGACAGCAAGAGAGGGAACACAAGCAGGGGGAGTGGGAGAGGGAGAAGCAGGCTTCCCGCAGAGCAGGGAGCCCGATGCGGGGTTCGATCCCAGGACCCTGGGATCATGACCTGAGCTGAAGGCAGATGCTTAACGACTGAGCCCCCCAGGCGCCCCTTGAAGAAAGTCTTTTGAATACCATACGTACAAAGTTAAGAGTGATGGCCTCCAGGAGCATGGTGAGTGGATAGACGCAAGCCCCACCCGCTTCTTAAAAATCATCATGAGAATAGTACTAAATAAAAGGACACATTCAGAAGATCAGGCCCTGGAGGCTTTCTTTTTTTTTTTTTTTAATTTATTATTTATTTATTTATTTATTTATTTTTTAAAGATTTTATTTATTTATTCATGAGAGACAGAGAGAGAGAGAGGCAGAGGGAGAAGCAGACTTCCCGCGGAGCAGGGAGCCCGATGCGGGACTCGATCCCAGGACCCCGGGATCATGACCTGAGCCGAAGGCAGACGCTTAACCATCTGAGCCACCCAGGCGCCCTTTTTTTTTTTTTTTTTTTTAAAGATTTTATTTATTTATTTGACAGAGAGAGAGACAGCGAGAGAGGGAACACAAGCAGGGGGAGTGGGAGAGGGAGAAGCAGGCTCCCCGCTGAGCAGGGAGCCCGATGCAGGGCTCGATCCCAGGACCCTGGGATCATGACCTGAGCCGAAGGCAGACGCTTAACGACTGAGCCACCCAGGCGCCCCTGGAGGCTTTCTTGAAACTAAAGTTTGTTGAACCAAAGTCACACTTGGTGTTCTGGTTAGGAATTCATTTTTAGAATCCAGTTCTGTCAGAGAAGGCAATTAAATAACACTTGCCTGATGAATGATAAACATGTTAGTATTCTCTGTGTTGTCCAATATCAAAATTAAAAAATAAAATTATAAATTTATCCTCCTCTTAAACTTTACATAGCACCTCATGCCCCTTTATTGTGATGATAAGCAGTTCTTTTGCTTTGAGGGGCTTAGTTTCTGATGGGGCTTTTCATAAATAAATTTATTAGGTTTTTCTTGTAATTCAGTGTTTATTTTTTAGTTTTTCTTGCTCAAGCTTTTGCCCGCTAATTTTAGCACACATCAGTAGATGTTGTCTCCACCATTTATTACTGTGAGGTGTTTGGTGATTGTTTTCCTTTCCTTCTACATTTATTAACTGAATTCTGTGAGAAGAGATTTTTCTTCTCTCTCATTTATATATTGGTCATTTATATAAGTATGGAGACACAGATAGATATACGTTTTACCATATACATTAAAGTCCACTACTATCATTATTGCATAACCGCACTCCAGTCATAAGAGAATATTGGAAAAACCCAAATCGAGGAGCAGAATCCAGAATATAAAAGACAAAGGTGGGGGAACTGTTATAAGTTGGTATGGATTAGGAAGAAATAGTAATCAAATGCAGTGTTGGATCCTGGATGGGCTCCTAGAACAGGCAAAGATCATTAGTATAAAGGGCACCTGGGTGGCTGAGTCGTTAAGCGTCTGCCTTCGGCTCAGGTCATGATCCCAGGGAGTCCCACATCGGGCTCCCTGCTCGGCAGGAGGCCTGCTTCTCCCTCTCCCACTCCCCCTGCTTGTGTTCCTGCTCTCGCTATCTCTCTCTCTGTCAAATAAATAAAATCTTTAAAAAAAAAAAAAAAAAGATCATTAGTATAAAAATCGGTGAATTTCTGACTCTGAAAAACAAACTGAGGGTTCTAGAGGGGAGGGGGGTGGGAGGATGGGTTAGCCTGGTGATGGGTATTGAGGGCACGTTCTGCATGGAGCACTGGGTGTTATGCACAAACAATGAATCATGGAACACTATATCTAAAACTAATGATGTAATGTATGGGGATTAACATAACAATAAAAAAATTAAAAATAAAAATAAAAATAAAAGTTTACAGTTTCAGGAAAAAAAAATCGGTGAATTTCTAATAAAGTTTGTAGTTTAGTTAGTAATGTTATGCCATTGTTAATTTCCTGATCTTGCTAATTGTATTCTGGTTATGGAGGGGGCAGTGGAGTAAGAGAAGGGATAAGGAAACTCATGTATCCTTTTTGCAAATTTGTCTAAAATTAATTCAAAGTAGAAAGTTCTAAAACTCCGTGTAAAGAATAATATTAAGTGATTAACAGTCCAGGTGGTATAGCTATGGTGAACCTTGTGAAGGTGGTGGGGGAGCATCTCTGAGACACTGGTGTAGGGGGTAGTCGAGTCGGAGGGGAAGGGGAGGGCTTCATGCCCCAGTCCCCTTTCTTCGCTCCTCCCTCTGCAGGTGCATCAAGATAGAGGTCCTCCCTTGTTCCCTCCTTGACCTTCCATCCTCTGTGCCTCGTCACTGCATAATATGGAGAGGATGTGGTTGCTTTTCCCCACCTTTGTGGTCACACTCCCACTGGTTTCTGCTGTAACTAACGGTAGGCCTATGTTATAGATTACTCTGCTGGCTTAGGCAGGATTTTGCTCTGGGGATCTGTTTAAAGACTTCTCTCTACAGGTGGATTTAGCATGTCAAGAGCACCTTGGGGTTGGAGGAGCTGGTCTGTCCATCTAAGCAGTCATTCTTCCCGGGAGGAATTGGGAATTGGGCTAACCAACAGTTATAAGGGTGACTGATTATGTAAGGAGTACTGATGAGATTTGTAATAGTACTTACAACATTTTTGAAATTGTCAACTTATTGAGGGTGTTTAGAACACTGGTATTATTGATTTGTCTGGCCAGTATTCTGATTTTGGTGGCACTAACTGTTGGTAGGAAGATGTAGGTCTTTCTGATGTCAGCCTCAGTAGATAAGTGATTTTACATTCTATTCTCTTAATTTATCATGACTTTTTTTTTCAACTTTAAAATCTTTCAAGCTTCAGATTTCCCAGTTGTACCTTTATTCTTTCTAAATTTAATCCTTCCATCATTACATTAGGCACAAGGCTAAATATCAGGACTATGAAGAATAAGACATAGGTCTTATTCTGAAGGAATTTATAATTTATTGAAGGAGAAACAAATACAATTAAGGTTACCTTTACTCTTTCCTCTCTCCAGGTGCACTAAGATAAAAAATGTTTTTCTCTTTAAATAGACACTCCATTATGTCTGTAAGTGATAAAATCCTAGAGCCTTTGTTGGGCACAGAAATCCAAACCCTGCTAAATATTTAGTATTACCACGCTTGTGTGGTTTGAGCTTGGTTTGCAGGGGAGCGGCCTGGGTGTCCCTTCCTGTCGGGCGTGCGCCCTGCAAGCCTGCTTCCGCTCGGACGGCACATGCGTCAGAGCCTGCTCTTCCCTGCTTAGGGGCCTCACTCGCTCTCTGTCTTACTCTGATCATTCATTACTTGCTGCTTTAGCTGATACAGTTCAAGGTTCATTTTCTTATTTTCTGCCCTGAGGCTAAAATGCACTCTTCTGCAGAATAATCCTACCCACACGAGCTCTCTGGCGTGGTGTGCTGGAGAGTGACCTCCTGCAACATTTTGGAGGCAGCGTCTTTGTAGAGGATACCTATGTAGCCTCCATGATTTTGACTAGTGCACATGACACAGTCATTTTCTGCACAGTGAGTTGTAAGCCCTATGTGCTAAGTACACTTCGACGAACGTCTTATGTGCCAAGGCAATCTCGTAACATTGGTGAACTCACCAGTTTATCATGTGGAGGAGTAGGAGAGATTGTGGTCTTCTAGGGAGAGCTTCTCCCTCATGGGAGAGAGGACATTTAAGTGGAGTCTCACCTAAGATGAGCGGTGCTTGCTACGCGTGTGTTTTGGGGTCAAGATGGAAGGAAAGCCAGATTGGGCAGACGGAAGCAGGGCATTTGAAGCTTGAAGGACAGTCGGAGGGAGAGATGCACTTGAGGCAGCATCAGGGGATGGTGCAAGAGAAGTTGTCGGGAGAAAGAGGAGGAAATGTTCTGACCATAATGTTCTGTGCTAAGGCAGTGTTTGAACTTGATCCCTTAGAGCACATTGGTGGTTCTCAAATTAGGTCCTCAGAGAGGCTAACATGGAATAGACAATAAGGACAATGTAATAGGTTTTGCATAAATTGGGTTAATTTAAATAACTGAGCATTGAGAAGAGATGATTCTTATATTTGTTAGTCCCTCAGACCTCTCAGGGGCACTGAATTGTGATTGTCATCTCCTTCCCATCCATCCTGCTGTGAGACAGGCTCCACAGCCAGCAGTAGAGCCCTCCGGTTCCCACCTGACTCTTCCACGGACGGCTGCCGAGTCTGGTTCCTCCCCGGTCCTGCTACCTTGTGTTCTGCCCCTCTGCTGGGAAGTTTTCCCATCTTGTCATCCTGCCGAACATGTCCTCCTAGTTGCCTTTCAAATTTGCCTTTTCTTCTGAGCGTTCTCTTGTCGCGGAGGCAGAATAGGTCTCCTGTCCCCACACTTATGCCCAGTGCATGCCTCTGCACGGGGGGCAAAGGCTGTGTCTGTCCCGGTCAGGCTTTCCCGCTGGTGTCTAGAACTCTGTCTGGTACCAGGTGCGCGCTCAGTAAACAAGCTTCTTTTCTCTCCCACCAGACTATGAACTCCTTGGGAGCAAATGCCTCACTTACTTTTAAAATCTCTAGTGCCTGGCATGAAACGTGATTCACTAAATATTTGTTGAATGGATAAATGCACCCCCTGTGCCTCATTTGAATGCTTTTTGAATGGATACATTCTTCAAGATGGGGAACAATCAAGAGGCTCTGGTTCTGATCTGGAATTTGGTTACATGTTTAGGGGCTGCATATTGATAATTTACATCATGTATAGACATCAATTATGCACTCTTGTCACACTTTTCTTTCTGTGCTGGGCTGACTTTTCATGGTAGCCTTTTTGTCCTGATCTTTTTGATTGCTTAGTTTGCCTTTTCTAGACATTCTGTGTCCCGTGGTTCTCAACACCGCCTGCTTCCCATGTTTTCTTGTCAAATTTTGAAGATCAAAATTTTTTTTTCTGTGGCCTCCCTCTCCCTTCCTTTCTGATATATCTTTCAGATTACTCATGTATAATGAAGACAAAGAATTGTTTAAATTTCCCAAAATGTAAAATAATAGTGTTCTTTTTCAAAGTAAATAGCATACTGCTTAGTGGGTTAAGCTCTAGGCCGTCTGAGTTCAGATCCTGTATCTACCACTTTCAAACCTCACTTTCCTCATCTGTAAACAGGAAAAATAATAGTACTTACCTCATAGGCTAGTATTGAGGAATACGTGAATTAACCGAAGCCAAGGGCTTAGAATGTTGCTTAGTGGGTGGACAGAAGCCTTCAGTCCCTGTTAGTTCTCTGTGTGTGGCACACGTGGCCTCCTCTGCTGTCTTCCTGTGCTAGGGCACAGTAGACGGGTGCAGACGAGTCCGTGTTGGCGGTAGATGGTGCTCCCGTTCAGTCGGCTTTGCAGTGTGTCCCACTGGACGTAGGGGATTGGTCACCTCTCCCTGTAGACCATTTTCTTTTGTCTGCAGAGTATTTAAGGGGCATGAGTACGCTTTGAAAGGCCTTATTAGCATTTTCAAAAATACGATTTTATTGTTGAAATTACATATCGGGTGTGTGTGTGTGTGTGTGTATCCATTATTTTGGATTGGCTTGCTATACTTTATTTTTTTGAAATGAATTTGTCTTTTAAGTAGGAAACGTTATAGCCCCTGAGCACAGGTGCATATTGACCTTCACATTTGTATGATGTCCTGTGTCCAGGGATTTGGATTTACAGGTAATCAAAAGTTAAGAATATTCACCCTCAGCACATCCAGCATTGCCCCTTGTGCTTTCGTGGCTCCTCCCATACCATGAGCTTCAAACTTAAAATAGAATTTCTAAGAAATTCCAGTATTCAGTTAGAGTCTAAGTGTGCTTTTTGATCCTGAGTACCTATTTTGATTTTTAAAATATTGCGACCTAAGTACTGTGTTACAGGTATCCAAAGTGCTTTTCAGCTGTTAACGGTTATGCCATCCTTGAGACTGCAGTGTTTGACTTAAAGGAAATGTTCGTTCAGTCATTTCATAAGTATGTGTTGAATACCTACACGTGCCAGATGTTGAAGCAGATGAAAGCAACAGTGCGGTCAGGGAAAATAGGGTACTTGAGCCTGTGCGGCTCTTAGATTAGCGAGGACTAGGAGCTTGTCTGTGTGTGGAAGTAAATGTAGTGGCTATTTTGCCAGCATGTACCATGTTTTTAAGGTAAAATGTTGGTTTGTTGAATTTCAGAGAAATTTTTTTTATTCACTTAGCCAACACAGATAGTACATCATTAGTTTTAGGTGTAGTGTTCAATAACTTATCACTTGCATATAACAAACCAGTGCTCATCACATCACGTGGCCTCCTTAATGCCCGTCACCCAGTTACCCCATCCCCCCACCCTAATTTCAAACTTAAGTGTATTTTTTCATAGTTGTAACAGTGTGTATTATTTTAAGGAATCTTAGCTTTTTAGCTCTAACCAAATAATGGACATATATTAAAGCTGATCAAATGGAGATAGAAGGAAAGGAAAGTATAGACACAAACATACCAGTTCTATTCATAAATAAGGATACTGACTAGAAATTTTTATCTAGAAGCTTTCCCGAATTCTGACCATCATACCTTTACACTTTTTACTTTAAATTTTCCATTCCCCCTTCTCCCTTTAATTAAAATTTAAAAGAAAATATTTTTCTGACCGTGGTCATGTGATAAAGGCTTTTTATTTGAAATTCAAGAAATGAGATTATTTGTAGTGGGAAATATCTGGAGGATTTCTTTTCCTTTCTTTTTTCTTTTCTTTTCTTTTTTTTAAGTAAGCTCTGTGCCCAATGTGGGGCTCAAACTCATGACCCCGAGATCAAGAGTTGCATGCTCCATTGACTGAGCCAGCCAGGTGCCCCGGATTTATTTCTTTGGCTTTAAATTTTGTCAGTGAGAAACTTTTCATTCTGTACACTGTTTATTCACATACCAATGTATAATTTTAAATTGGCTTAATTACTTGCCTTCTGACACTCTTTTGATGTTGTGTTTGTTTTTGTTAAGAGATCTGTTTATTCATTTTTATAATGAGTCATATATAATGTCTTGGACTGTTTAATTTTCTTTTGGATTACATTTATAAAAATAAAATGCCCATACACTATAGACTTGAACAGTTCTGGGGGAAGGAGGGTTATCTTTAAGTATTTTTATTTCATTTGAAATGTTTAAGTTTCCCATTTATTACTTTGGTTCCTTCTACATACCAGTAATTTTGTTCAAAATTTAGTTTTATGATGAAAAGAGAATTTTTTGAAATTCAGTAACAATACTGAATTTTGTTTCATCAAAAATTCATCAAAATGAATTCATAAAAAATCAAAATTTTATTGAGGTAATTATAGGCTTATGTGCAGCTGTTAGAAATAATACAGAAAGATCCCTTGTTCACATTGCCTGATTTCCCCTGGGGGGGTTATATTTTGCAAAACTGTAGTATGATAATCACAACCAGGATATTGACATTGATATAATGCACTGATATTATTCAGATATTCCCAGTTTTACTTGAACTCTCTTGTGTGTGTAAAGAAATCAGATTTTATTCTTAGAAAACTACTGAAATACTAACTTTAATTAGGTCTGTGATCTGGCGGGGGGCTCTTTAACCTCTTGTGCCTCAGATTTCTCATTAAGTCAGAATGTTTGTATGATCTTTAGAATCCTTTTTTGGTCAAGACATTGTATAATTTTTGTTTGAGAGTATTTTAGAATTTGAAACTAGCCTTCTTTATCTTTTCTCTTTTTGTGTTTAGGAAGAAAAGGCTTCTCTTTTACATCGTACTCAGGAAGAAAGAAGAAAGAGAGAGGTAAAAACAGTTTTGTAATAGTCTCTTTAAATAAGCATTTTTCCATAGCATTTAAATAAGTCTTGGCTTTACTGTCATACAGGTGTATAGATATATGTATGTTATATGTGACATAACATATATATTTTTATGTATATTAAACTTTAGAAGCATTTCTGGATTTTTTGGATTTTATAATAAGTAATTTATTCTGGAACCATTGTGGAAAAAGATGGACTAAAAGGGCAGTTTCCAGAATGGGGGGGAGGGGGGACAGGCTTTTATAAAGTTCACTTGCTTGCTTATGATAACGGTTTCCAGAAGATCTAGACAGACTTAGTATATCATGTTCGTGTTTTGCCAAGCAAAAGAAGAAAACTCACTGTTAAGGCAAATATCTTAACTATTTGTGAAGAAGATAAATAAACGAATGGAGCTAGTGACAGTTGTTTTATTCTTTATTTATTTTTGTTTGTTTAATATATTCTTTATTTTACATTTCATCTCTCTGGTGACAATTTCTCAAAATGGCTTTATTTTGTTGATTAATCAGCAATTATGGTATTTTATGGCCTACTTTTCCAGATTTTTGTTTTGTTTTGTTTTCTAATAAATCATTTGTTCCTTTAACAAATATTAATTGAGAGCTTGATATATTCCAGGTACTGTGCTGCTTGCTGGGTATATAGATAGTGAATAAGACGGATAATGTTCTTGCTGGGTTCTAGAGCACAGATGTGAGCCGGTGATAAGTGCCATGAAGGCAGTGGAGTAAGGTGATAGTGATGGGGAATGGTGTTCAGGGAAGGACTCTCTGAGCTGGTTAGAGTTGAGCTGATAACTGAAGAATGAAAAAGAAGCTGCCTTATGGAAAGCTGGAGGAAGAGCATTCTTGGTGAAGGAAGCAGCAAATACAAATTAGGCAGGGTTTCTCAACCTCAGCTCTGTTGACACTTTGGACCAGATAATTCTTTGTTGTAGGGGCTTATCCTGTACATGGAAGGGTGTTTAGCAGCATCCATGGCCTCTACTCTACCCACTAGATGCCACAGCACTCCCTCCCTCCAGTTGAGATAACCAAGAATGTCTCTAGAAATTACCAAATGTCCCCTGGGTGGTAAAATTGCTGTCAGTTGAAAATGACTGCTCAAACAAGAAATATTTATTGGTTGGTGTCTTTCATCTTTTCTGGAAAATTCTCAGCCTTCATCTCTTGAGTAGTGTTTCTGCTCCATTCTTCCTCTCCTCTTCTTCTTGGACTCAAGTTATGTACATATTTGACCTTTGCCTTGTGTCATATATGTCTCCTATACTCTTCTGTATATTTATCCTTTTGAGTATTTCTACTTTGGTTTGGATATTTTCTTCTGACCTAACTTCTAATTTACAGATTATCTCTTTACCAGTGTCTAATTGTTACATATATCCATTGAATGCTGAATTTCAGATTTTATTTCAGTTCTAGAATTTTCTTTGATTGTTTCATTTATTTCCCAGTTCTCTTGTCTTTTAATTTCACGAACATAATTATGGGTTATTAAAGATAATGTTTAAACTCCAGTTTTGGGACTCTAAAGGTCCCTGTCCCAGCCAGAAGGGTAGAATGCTACCAAGATTTCCTCCTTAGTGAACAACTGAATGAATAAAAATAAATGTTTTGAAAACTCATGGGACCATATATGGGTTTTTAATGAAGGGCTCTTAGAATCATCGTAGTAATGAATAGATTCGCAAACTAGGTTTAAGCTCGGGTTCCTTTGCTGTAACCAGTTGAAGCTCAGGAAGTACACTTGGGTGACCTGATTGGTGTTCTGCCATCCTAGGATTGTGTGTGTGCGTATGTGCATTTCAAGCCTGGCAGGTGGCATTCATAGAAGACATAAAACAGTGTCATGTGGTAGGATGAGTACAGGTTTTCGTGTCACACTTGGCTTTGAATTCTGACTCTCTTACGTCTTCCAGCATCACTTTATCTTCATGGAAATTTCAGCTTCTGCATCATAAAATGGGGAGTAGTAGTTGTCTAAGATGATTGTGCAATGTCTCTCTTAGGGCCGGCACATAAGTAGGCTTTCAAACAGTAGGAGCTGCATTGGTTACGATGATGTGAAGAATAAATATTTTTGCTAGGTCACTGAAAATTTTAAAGACAGCCTTAATCAAAACTGGAATTTTCTGCTTTGAGATAAGAAAAGTGGCTTTTAAAATCGATGTTTGGGTTGTCTGTATTCTTTTTATATTTAAAACTAAAATTGTTATTATAAGTCTTACTGTGCTGGTGGGATTGTGAAATGATGTAGCCATTTTGGAAAACAGTCTGGCCTTTCCTCAAATGTTAATTCCACTCCTAGGCATACACCCAAGAGAAATGAAAGCCTGTGTCCACACAAAACTTTTATGTGAATGTCCACAGCAGCATTATTCATAATAGCCCAAAGTGGAAACAGCCCAAATGTCTATCAGGTAGTAAGTGGATAAACAAAATGTGAGACATCCATACGGTGAAATATTAATTGGCCATAAAAAGTAGTATAGTATTGATACGTGATACAACATGGATGAACCTTGAAAATACTGTGCCAAGTGAAAAAAGTCAGACAGAAAAGGCCACATATTATATGATTCCATTATAAGACATGTCCAGAATAGGCATTCCCACACAGACAGAAATTTGATTAGTGGTTGCTGGGCATGGGGGAGCCAGGGCAGGGGTTGAGGAATGAGTGCTAATGGGTGCAGGGGGTTTTGGAGTGGGTGATGAAAGTATTTTAAAATTAGATCATGGTGATACTTGAATTTTGAATATTTTAAAAATTGGTGAATGGTATACTTAAAAGTGAATTTTGTGGTATGTAAATTCTGTAATGTTTTTTAAGTCTTTGCTAGCTAAACGTCATTTCACTATGACCTATTGTACCTCCCTCCTTCCATTCTGCAGGAGGAAAGACGAAGATTGAAAAATGCAATAATTATACAGTCATTTATACGAGGCTACAGGGACCGGAAACAGCAAGTAAGTTTGCTTTTAAACTGAGAAAGAATTAGGCATGCCAGAGCTTATTTTAAATATGGCCTCGGAGTCTTAGAAGTGGAATCCATTTTGTGGGTATCTTAGTACACCTGTGTAATCAAAGCTAATGTTGATAATAGTGTTTTCCCCAGTAATTCATTTTAGTAGTTTATATTTACATAAAGATTTATAGACAGGGGAGTTTTGAGGTGATTTTTAAATAATAAAATAGCAACCTGGGCCGCAGCTAAAGGTGGAAGTGTTGGAAGAGTCTTTGGGGGATTGAAGGGTCTTCATTCCATCCCAAGTTTTCTGGGTTTCATTTCACCTTTCCGCCAGAACGGTCCCAATGGCGCGGGCAGCGGAACCCAGACTGGGAGCCCCGCCCCGCCGCGCAGCCCC
>NW_022589783.1:1542650-1667464 GCF_004348235.1 Phoca vitulina | reverse complement strand
CGCCCGCCGCGCCGCCCCAGGTGCTCCCTGGGGCCACCGCGGCCGCACCCCTCCCCGTCACACCTGCTGTCGTCTGTGTCGCCCCCAGCACGCGGTCCAGAGAAGCGCGTTCGATCGCTGCGCCGCCGCCTCTCAGTCCGGTGGTACTTTCTCCGTTGCCAGTGGGCCCAACCTTACCCTTTTGGTGAGGCAGCTTCTGTTTTTCTACAAGCAGAACGAAGACTCAAAACGTTTGGTGAGTGCCAGCTACGCTTTCACTTATCCTTGTTTATGTGTTTTCCAGCGTGCTTTTTAATGGGGTCAGATAACCCTCCCGGGTGCCTTTGGGAACTGCCCTCAGCCCGCCGTAATAGGTCACCTTTGTGGTGATGTGCTTTACCTGTTAAAGAGCCAAGTAAACTGTCAGTAGTTTTTTTTTGTTTTTTGTTTTTTGTTTTTATGGAAAATTTCAAATATAAGAAAAAGTAGAATGGGGCGCCTGGGTGGCTCAGTCGTTGAGCGTCTGCCTTCGGCTCAGGTCATGGTCCCGGGGTCCTGGGATCGAGCCCCGCATCGGGCTCCCTGCCCAGCGGGAAGCCTGCTTCTCCCTCTCCCACTCCCCCTGCTTGTGTTCTCTCTCTGGCTGTGTCTGTCAAATAAATAATATATATATAAGAAAGAAAAAGTAGAATACTGTATTGATCCATCCACCATGTAGCCAGTACTCACTGTCCATAGTCATCAACACCCATCTCACCCAGAGCCCTCCATACCTGTGCCTTCCCTTCCGTCACTGTGATGGGCATCCTAAATATTCTTGCGTGTTATCTGTAGATACTTGAAATCTCTAACATACAGGGTCTCGCTTTTAAAACATCCCAAATAGGGGCGCCTGGGTGGCTCAGTCGTTAAGCGTCTGCCTTCAGCTCAGGTCATGATCCCAGGGTCCTGGGATCGAGCCCCACATCGGGCTCCATGCTCCACAGGAAGCCTGCTTCTCCCTCTCTCACTCCCACTGCTTGTGTTCCCTCTCTCACGGTGTCTGTCTCTGTCAAATAAATAAATAAAATCGTAAAAAAATAATAAAAATAAAAAAAAATAAAACATCCCAAATATAACTATAAGAATGTCAAACATTATAGGCTTCTAATGTTATCAGTGATGAGGAACGGTTTTGGAAAATACTGATGGGTGTGTAGATGAATCAACTTTTTAAAAATGCAACTTGTTATTGTGTCCAGTTTCTCAGGAAATATTAAGAGATGTCTTATGTAATTATTAGATTAAAAATGTACTTATTCTTCGGAATTCTTGTTTACTTGTAACAAATTTCAAATTACATTGAAAGATGGTATAAAATGAAAAGTCTTCCGTACTACAACCATACATACTACAAAGATCCCCATAAGAAATATAAATACAGGAACAGTTTATTGCTTATCTGCTGTTTGGCTTTAAAATGAATGCAACATTCCTTCCTGAGTTGAGCTAGGCTGGAACCTGAGAACTTTCCATAAACTAGGTCCAATCTAGAGAGGCAGTAAAAGTGGCTTCATCTGCCCATTCTAGACTTTCCTTAAGTGTAGCCTCTTTCCAGGCTTTTTATCTGAAGTTCATGAAAAAATGAATCAGAGAAGTACAGTAGCAGATAATCAGGCTTGCTTTCTGGAACAGGCCATCACCATCTTTGTGTACTCAACTCTTACAGATTGAGATTTGGCTAAGGAGCACCGACGTGTGGGTGCCGTGGGGGGTGCTAGTCATTTATGCCAGTCATTATGTCATAATATAGTACAGAAAGCACCCCTTTCCTCTGGAGAACTGCTCCTGCCATGCTCCTGTGTGAGGGTCCGTCTGTGGTCCCCACGCAGCTGCTTCAGCAGAATTCACGTACGTTTGCCGCCAGGCCTTAAGCAAAACAAAGCAAAGTGCTCCTGTGCGGATTCTGAAACCCTAAATAGAATTAAATGTCATCAAACCTGGTTAATAGAACAAAAGTGAACTTGAATGTTTATTCAGTTTGCAAGCAAAAATGCAAGAACAACAAATTAATCGTGTGGGGAAAGAGGCCCTCTGCCCCAGTCTTCCATGCTCCCTAATTCCCCCCCAGGAGTAAGCATGATGCCACTTTTGTGTTTTTCTAAGATGCTTCTTGCAAAGCTAGGTATATATGGCTGTATTTTCTGCATTTCCTCCCTTTATTTTTTATTATTATGACTTTAAATTACGGTCTTGGGGCGCCTGGGTGGCTCAGTCGTTAAGCGTCTGCCTTCGACTCAGGTCATGATCTCAGGGTCCTGGGATTGAGCCCCGCATCGGGCTCCCTGCTCGGCGGGAAGCCTGCTTCTCCCTCTCCCACTCCCCCTGCTTGTGTTCCCTCTCTCGCTGTCTCTCTCTCTGTCAAATAAATAAAATCTTTAAAAAATAAAAAATAAAATAAATAAATTATGGTCTCTGCTAAAATAGTGTACTCTGATTATATTTAATTATTCTGGAGTTCATAATTGCCTCACTTTTGTTTAACTTTCTTTGAGTCTCTTGATAAAGTTGCCCTCTACTTTTGACAGTACTGTAAAATGCTGCTCAGTATAATTGTCCATGATCAAAGATGTCAGCTAGTCTGATGCTCTATTTCCCTGGAGCTAATCTTCTTGGATTCCAGGAAATTCTTGTGTCATTATCTTGGGAAAATCACTTGCTTTGCTTCAGTTTTAGATCCTCCCTCCTGATCCCATTATCTTTTTGCTTTCTTGGTTTACTCCCTCATTTTATTGATATATATCCTCAGTTGACTTCCCAAGAAAGAATGAATAAGATGTTTTTAAAACTTTACTCATCTGCATTTAGTAAATAGTAACAAAAAGTTAGGCAAAGTAAGTGTTTAATGTACAACTTTTTGGATGTTATTGGTACATTTGTCAAGGTTGTGAAATACAGTATCAAAACACAGTCCAGGATTGCCTGGGTGGCTCAGTCGCTTAAGCGTCTGACTCTTGGTGTCGGCTCAGGTTGTCATCTCAGGGTCATGAGATCGAGCCCCACGTCGGGCTCCACGCTCAGCACAGTCTGCTGAGATTCTCTCTCCCTTCCTCTGCTCCTCCCCTTGAGCTCTCTCTTCTCTCTCTCAAATAAATAAAATCTTCAAAACACAGTCCAGAGAATGTTTAAGTATCACTACTGCTTTGAGTTTTTTTTTTTTTATTTTATAAGCAACTTGAAACATAATTACTTGGTTAATATATTGACAGCCTTATTCTTGAAGTTCCTACAGTTGCCCTTTAGATTTTTATAATGTTTAGTTACTGTACATGCTATTTTTACTTGTTAAGATAGCATGCAATTTAGAATGAACTACATGTCAGATAGTACAGAAAGTATCCTGTTGGTTCCTGAGAAAATATGGACAGGGTAGCTCCAAACACCTGAAGAAGAAACCTTGTGTGTAGGCGAATTCGTATTTGGAATGGGTCACAGAGTTATCTCCACCTAACTTAGGATCTATTGTAATTTGTTTTATAAAACATTTCTGCATTAGTATTTTGTCTGATAACGTTTTATATGAAGAAGTGCTCCTGTCAGATAACAGGCAAAGAAAGAATATAGCACATTTGTAAGTGGCCACATTTAAGAGGCTGTCTTAATTTTAACCGGTTCTAAATGGGTCTTACAAAATGAACAAGTAACAGTCGGTTTTACAAAAATATAGTACAGAAAGTAGAAGAGCTTCCTTGTTAAGTACTGAGTTTTCAAAATCATTTATGGTAGCTACGTCCATAGCAGATAGGCCTCCTGGGTGCAAGTTAGAAATCTTACTCAACATTTGCTAAATTCACTGCCCAGTCGTTGTGTCCAGGAGAATGGGGAGTTCTCCTCACCCTGGCACATCCTTGACTTTTTTCCAACTCTACTGAGGCATGGTTGGCAAAATTTTAAGATAGTTGAAGGGTACGCCATGATGATTTGATATATGTCAGCATTATGAAAGGATCTGTCCAGTCTCTTGTCACCTCACATACTACATACCTGAGCTTTTACTGGGCAGAGTGGGGCTGTATGATCGGTTTCCTACCAAAATTTCATGGAGTTAGGGAAGGGGAGTATCCAAACGGAAAGGATGCTGGAGACACAGAGGCAAAAGGTAAAACGAAGAAACAGATATCCTTGTGCACCTTGGCATTAATACTGTATTTCTCATGTGTTTTTACTATGGATTGCTCATTTTTGCAAATGAGCTGTTTTATTTCAGATTTAGATGAGTTTTAAGTGTACTTGTTCTAGTAGTAAATTTAGAGATTTAGCTTAATACTGATGTGCTATTTTAAGATAGACAATCAAAGACATGTGGTATATACTACAAAATAAAACCTGATTTAGAAGATTTACTTTTTATCATGTTTTGATTAAGTATCTATTTACCACTTAAGGAAATTTGGATTGTTATGTACTGTAAACAATGAGCTTTTTATGGATTGAGAGTGATCTGTATGTTTTGCTGTTTCAGATATGGATGTATCAGAACTTAATTAAACACAGCTCTCTGTTTGTCCAGCAGTTGGATGGATCTGAGCGACTTACATGTTTATTTCAAATAAAGAGGTTGATGAGCCTCTGTTGCAGGTAAATCCCATCGAGTCAGCAACTTCTCACAGGTGTGGAAAGTCTTGAAGAGCTCTTTGAGGGAGTTAAGCACTTTTAGCGAGATCCATGGATTATAACACTTCTCACACTACGTTTGTGGTCTTTGATTTTTCTTGTCTGTTTTTCCCTCTGTGATTGTGCATTTCTCATCTCTACAAACCCAGTATCAGCATGCTGTTGGGCAAGTAATAAGTACTCCAAAGGAAGTGTGAGGTTATTGTCCTGTCTATCCTCGAGTCATGCCTGTTTTCAGAGACCTCTAGTACTGGAACAGAGTGGCTCAAACACCATAGTGAAGGAGAGTCATTTGCGGGAGTTTGGGATGACATTTGCCATGCAGTAAGTATGTGAATACTTTTTGTTTTGGTTTGTTTTTACAGGTTATTGCAAAACTGTAATGATGACAGTTTGAATGTTGCACTTCCAATGAGGATGCTTGAGGTGTTTTCATCTGAGAATACTTACTTGCCTGTTTTACAAGACGCTAGCTACGTGGTGTCCATCATTGAACAGATTTTGCACTACATGATTCAGAATGGTAGGTAGCAGGTGGGGCTGGGCTGTGCGTAGGCAGGATGCTCTGTAGAGCTTGCACACGCGCTCTAAACCCCCAGAGTGCCTGTGACGGGGCACTGCTGAGGGGAGCACCTGCTGGAGGCACGAGGGCTGCCGTTTGTCCTCAGCTCTCTGCACCCTAAACGTCTGGAAATGTGGTCCACTCTAAAGCAAATGCATGCTTCCAGAAACTGTTGTGGGTGCTTCGCTTACGCGTATCTGCAGCAGCTGGTCCTCACGTCAGTGAGCCAGTGGCCGCGTCCCCAGTGGGAGGAGCAGTAAGTAGTGCTGCAGCGACGAGAGACAAGTCAGCGGGATAGCCGGTCTCAGTCAGAAGTAATCTCAGTCTTCACATCAGTTCAGCAGAGGAGAGGAAGAGATTGAGTCGGAGTTTTCTTTCCGACTGGGTGTTAAAGCTCTTACGCGTTGGCACTCTTCTGATAAGGACTGTGTTGTGTAAGGTATAATCTAGATCTGAAATTCCTCTGAGGACACATTAGTGACTATGAAATACACAGGATTTCTGAAACTTTTATGATGAGTTAAGCTGTGTAAAACAAAAATTTAAAAATCTGACTTTCAGGGCACCTGGTGGCTCAGTCGTTAAGCGTCTGCCTTCGGCTCAGGTCAGGGTCCCAGGGTCCTGGGATCGAGCCCCGCATCGGGCTCCCTGCTCCGCGGGAAGCCTGCTTCTCCCTCTCCCACTCCCCCTGCTTGTGTTCCCTCTCTCGCTGTGTCTCTCTCTGTCAAATAAATAAATAAAATCGTTAAAAATAAAAATAAAAATCTGACTACCAGTAATCTCACAGCTAGGAAGTCAAACACTTCAGGGCTTGGACTTCAGAAGTATTAGCATTAAAAAATAAGTATGTTATTTGTTATAAGAGGGGCTATAGGTGGTTCTGGAAGGCAGGAGTCACTGGTAAAACCATAAGTAAGTTTCTTTTTGTTTTCCAGAGGTGATGGACTAATGTAGGCTAAACCTAGCTAATTTAATCCTCAATACTAAAACTGTAAAAATTAAATTCGTATACATCTCAACCTTAGCTTTTGGCTTAGGTTTTAAAAAAAGGGGGTGGGTAGGCCTGGGTGGCTCAGTCGGTTAAGCGTCTGCCTTCGGCTCAGGTCATGTTCCCAGGGTCCTGGGATCGAGCCCCACGTCGGGCTCCCTGCTCAGTGGGGAGTCTGCTTCTCATCCCTCACATCGCTGTGCTTTCTCTCTCTCTCAAATAAATAAAATCTTAAAAAAAAAAGAAACCTATTTTAGTTTGTTGAAAAATTAGGGAGTCAACTAAAAGTAAATTGAAATTTGTGGGATTTGATCTTTTAAAAAACAAAGTAATGATAATTAGAAATCATCCTTTGTATCAGTTGATGCATTGTTGTGTATATTGATTTAAGGCTGAGCAATCACGAGAATTTTTACTTTTCTTGTTTTCTAAAAGTGTAAAGAACGTAACTAAGAAATGCATTATTTTGAAATGTGTCTAGAAGTAGAAAGTGTGTCACGATCTTGCGGTGAAACTGCCGCTTCTGGCACCTTCTGTGGGGACACGCGGTGATGCCACAGCTCCATGCGGTGCTCAGGGCTCCCCGCGACGTGTGGCCCCCGTCTGTCTCATGCACCGTTACCGTTGACTCTACTCCCTGTGCTGTACTTTCATCTCTGTGACTTACTGACTTCACTGGAAGTTTGTTCCTCTTAATTCCATTCACCTGTTTTTCCCCGGCATTAGGAGTCCATAAAATTTGGCAGTGTTTACTAATTGTAGTTTGTATTATTATACAGTATGTGCTGTGACTTAACATGAAGCTTTTTAACAAATGCAGCGGAACTTCATACTCTAGTCATGCTGTCAGGTAATCTGTTCAATACATACAGAGATTGATGTTGACATATTAACGGTATCATTTTTTTAAGATTTTATTTATTTATTTGACATAGAGAGAGCACAAGCAGGGGGAGCGGCGGGCAGGGGTGAAGCAGGCTCCCCTGCTGAGCAGGGAGCCCGATGTGGGACTCGATCCCAGGACCTTGAGATCATGACCCAAGCTGAGGGCAGATGCTTAACAGAATGAGCCACACAGGCACCCCATGATATTTTTAAAATTCTTGATGTATTCTCTATACTGTCCTTTTTTTCTTTTTTTCCTTAATCTCCGTTGACTCACTGATCTCAATCTCAAGTGACTTACTGATTTTATGGCTGGAGGTTTGTACCTCTTCATCCCCTTCATCTGTCTCACCCACTTCCATCTTCTCAGTCTCATAGCAAAAGAGCTTTCAAGGGTCTCTGTTGAGTTTCACTAGTGATCAAAATACATGAGGTTGGAGTTGGAGTTACAAAGTAGGTGTGAAGATAGAGGACTGAATAGTCAGGGTTTAGTGGTCATGACTCATACAGATTGTGGTGGCTGTCTGACCAGATGGGGGCCCCGGTTGTGGGGCGATGATTGGATCAGTAGGGGTGGAAGCTGGCCCAGGCCGTTTGAAAGGATTCACCTGAGGCAGAACAAAGGGGATAGAAATGAGCAGAGGCTGGAGGCAGTGGGTGGGGCCTGTTTGTAAACGGGGAAGGTGAGGACATCTGGGGACATATGGAATTTTCTCCCTTTTTGGTAACGGTGCCTGGTTGTAAGGAGCCCATTGGTCCATTAGGGCCTATGGCTATTTCGAGGTGGGTTGTGTCCTGGGCCTGTCTGTGTTCGGCCAGGGCCTCGTGCTCTGATCAAGTTTCCATGGCTCAAGCCTGTTGCCTAAAAGCGGCCTCTTCATAAATTTGTGTAGGACTGTTTTCAGAAAGTAAACCAAACGGATTGTGTTTTTAATGTGTGCTACCAAATGTGTCTGGACAAACTACACCTGAAGATTGTTCTTGGGTGGCTCAGTCGTTAAGCGTCTGCCTTCGGCTCAGGTCATGATCCCAGGGTCCTGGGATCAAGCCCCACATTGGGCTCCCTGCTCAGTGGGAAGCCTGCTTCTCCCTCTCCCTCTGCCCCTGCTGTATTCCTTCTCTCGCTGTGTCCCTCTCTATCATATAAATAAATAAAATCTTTAAAAAAGGTGGGGGGGGGGGCAAATATATTTAAAAGACTGTAGGGTTTGGATCATTGGTGATGCCGGAGTTGATGTTTACTGCACACCTTGCAATCCCATCAAAAGTTTAGTAAGGTCATAAAAGTTGTTGCTTCAGCTTGAATTCCCTGGTGCCCATATTTTGGTCTCCAAAGCCATCATTTCCTTCTAAAAGGAATGTAAAGGCTGGTGGGTGCCAGGTCCTGGCTCCAGGTCAGGAGATGAGGACAGGTGAGTCTGGAGGTGCTCTTCATGAGCAGTGGAGCTCAGGGGCCTGCCCACAGCCTACCCCATTGCCCAAAGACAGGACAGTGTGAGAATTAGTGAGGATAACCACTGCAGTAAATTGAAATATGTCTGTTTAAGTCCATGAGTTCAACATGCTTTTTAAACACCACAAAACTAGTTAAATACTTGGAGGATGCTTAAGAGGCAAATGAAAACCATCACAACGTATGGGCCTTACTTAGATCCTGATTCAAGCAAACTAGTTAAATAAAATTTATAGCAAGAGAGAGTTGGAGACTTGAACACTGACTAGATGCTTGTGATAGCAAGGAATTATTGTTAATTTAATTTAGCTGTCATAATGGTATTTTTAAGAAAAATAAAGTCCTTTGATGACACACTGAAATCGTTATATTTTAGATTTGCTTCCCAATAAATGGAGGAGTGGGTGATGGGTACATGGAGTATATATACCATTTCAGGCTACTTATGTATTTAACTTTTCCTTAATAAAAAAGTTGAAGGGGCTCCCAGCTGGCTTGATCAGTAGAGCATGCGACTCTTGATCTCGGGATCGTGAGTTCGAGCCCCACGTTGGGTGTAGAGATTACTTTAAAAAATTAATAAACTTAGACGAACCATGAGAGACGATGGACTCTGAAAAACAAACTGAGGGTTCTAGAGGGGAGGGGGGTGGGAGGATGGGTTGGCCTGGTGATGGGTATTGAGGAGGGCACGTTCTGCATGGAGCACTGGGTGTTATGCACAAACAATGAATCATGGAACACTATATCTAAAACTAATGATGTAATGTATGGGGATTAACATAACAATAAAAAATTAAAAATCAAAAAAAAAAGTCACTTAAAAAAAATTAATAAACTTAAAAAAGGGGGGCCATTGTCTGTTTAACTAGTAACATTTAACAAAAAAGGAAAGTTGAAGAATTAACTTAAATTTGGACCCATGGAGATTTATAAAAAGCTTTTAAAAATTGACACATTTTTTTCCTCATTATGATGAAGGTACCAAATTTTAAATATGTGTTTTTCCTTTCTTTTAGGGTATTATAGATCTCTCTATTTGTTAATTAACAGCAAGCTTCCATCAAGTATTGAATATTCTGATTTATCTCGAGTTCCTATAGCAAACATTTTGCTAGAGAATGTTCTGAAACCATTGCACTTTACTTACAACTCCTGTCCAGAAGGTGCAAGGTGAGAATGGGATAATTTACTGATTTTGTAAGTTCACAGGTTCTGTATCTAACAATAACTTTTACATGGATGCTATTTTACATATAGACTTCAAAGTCAAATTTTTACTTTATTAATGTGACTCAATTTAAAGAAAAATTTTACTATTTCTGTTTGGCCTCTACCCTAATATAAATTTATAATTCTGATGGTCTGGTTATTTTCCTGTCTTCTAGTAGCTATTGAAAGATATAAAAACATGGTAGAGTTTTCTCAATAGGGAATGCACAAAATCAGTTAATTTCAAGGCAATTTAGTTGATATTGAATGCTTAACTTCAATTAATTTAGAAAAGAATATTTCATAAGTTAATTTTGATCAGTGATTTTATGAACAATATGTTTTGATAAAAGCTTCCATTTTTCTTTCAGGCAACAAGTCTTTAGCGCCTTCACTGAGGAGTTGTTGGCGGCACCTTTTACAGATCAGATTTTTCATTTCATCATTCCAGCCTTAGCGGATGCACACACTGCTTTCCCTTACGAGCCCTTCCTGAGCGCACTGTTGTTCCCGGAGAGCAGGCGCTCCAAGACGAGCAGTGGGGCACCGTGGCTCTTCTTCTTTGTCTTAACTGTTGGCGAGCATTACCTGGGTATGAGATAAAAGACGTGTTCTACTTGAACTCACATTTACATAGTACTGGCAGATAGAAGTCAAAAGAGAAGCGAATCCAGTGCCAGGTGTATGTTGTCAAGGTGGCCCCTGGGGGAGGGGGTGGATTTCTTGTAAGAGTGTATTTGCTGAAGGTCTGTGTCCTAGACAGTGGGGAAAGTTTCTAGGCACATAAAGTCCCTATTCAGCGACACCTGTCTGGCTCCATCAGCGGAGTATGTGACTCTTGCTCTCCGGGTTGTGAGTTTGAGCCCCACCATGGGTGTAGAGATTACTTAAAAAAAAAAAAAAAGGCTTGATTCAGATACATGTTACCAGGCCACACAGATTAAAAAGAATTTTAAAGTTGAATGGGAGAACTCCTGTGAGTGCAGGGATGTTATCCCCACTTATGCTAAACTTCTAATGTGTGCCTATTCTAGAATTATAGCGTCTTTCTCTGATGTATTTTAATACATCTGTACATGAGTTATTAGAATTTTGATAATAAGTTGTGGTCAGAAATGTCTCTCTGAATATAAGAAAAATGATACCTGAGTTTTCTAGTTTCTGTTTGATCATTTCTAATGAAATACTACAACTGACTGTTTTACAAAGGGACCCTCTCTGAGGAAGGACTGCTGGTGTATTTAAGGGTACTCCAGACCTTTCTCTCTCAGCTACCAGTTTCACCTGCCGGCACAAGCTGTCAAGATTCAGCCAGTGACTCAGAAGATGAGGGTGAAGAGGCAGATAAGCAGCCGAGCGCTCCGGTAAGCTCCAGGGGGCCTGGGGGTCAGCGAACGAATTACACTGCATATCACTCCATCTGATTTTGAAGTCACTTTTAACTTTGTGTCCATCCTTACTTTTGGCTATATAAGTAATACATGAAAGCGTTCTTGTTGTAAAGCATTCAGACTGCAGATGAAGTCCCCTCCCTTCCTCGGCCACCCTGTTCTTTTTTTTTTTTTAATTTTTTTTTGAAGATTTTATTTATTTATTTGACAGAGAGAGACACAGTGAGAGAGGGAACACAAGCAGGGAGAGTGGGAGAGGGAGAAGCAGGCTTCCCGCGGAGGAGGGAACCTGATGCGGGGCTCCATCCCAGGATGCTGGGATCCTGACCTGAGCTGAAGGCAGACGCCTAACGACTAAGCCACCCAGGCGCCCCTCGTCCACCCTGTTCTTTCCAGAGATGACTGTCCTGGCGACTGGGGATTGGGATGTTCTTCCACACCTTCTCCTGCCCATCCATAGAAGTGTATGTGGGGGTACATAGTTATGTGGGTTTTTTATGCAGAGTAGGCCATGCTGTATATTAATTTGTTACTTGGGAAATTTTCCTAGAAGTGAAATTGTTGGGTTTTTTAACCCAACCCATTTTTAAGAATTTTTTATCGCAACTTTGCTGAGATACACTTTACCATAAAACTCGCACTTTTAAAGTGATGTACAGTTGAGTGATTTCTCAGTATATTCGCCTAACCGCAGCCACCACCACTCTGTGTCTGCACAGAAACCCGCGCCCATCAGCAGCCACGCCCTCCCCTTCTCCCAGCCTCAAAGGGAAAAAAGGTTTTCTTCCTTACCCTATCTTGTGGTCACCAAGTAATGTCTCCTGTTAATTTTTGGCAGTTTTGTAGAGACAAATGTTAGATTTATTTGAAAAAAAATGAATATTGAGTTTATTGTAACGTATAAGCATGGTTTGCTGTGTATTTTCAAGGAATAAAAAGCTCTGCATTATACACACACATAATTTATGTGTCTTCAGTGATATATCTGCTGATTTTTCTCTTAATTACACAATTGAAATAACTTGAGATAAGGCTGACATGGGTTTAAATATTTTTTTTGTTAGGAAATTTCCCATTATTAATATTAAGTCCAGTCCCAGGAAGAAGACACTCCAGAGTGGCTCAGGTTTCCCAGGGGACGTAAATCTTCAGGATCTCGTGAAGTGAGAGGGTGTGTTAGTGCTCTGCCTTCCAACACAGATAGCTTCGTTAGCAGAGATGAAGAGTCATTGCCCCTTACAGCTAGGGGAAGGGCTAGTTATAGAGGGGCAAAACTGAATGTTTTGGTGGAAGCTGCAAGTCTTGCATCTGTCAGAATTCAGAACTGCACATAAAAATGTGAATTTTTTATGTGGTAAAAAAAAAGTGGGATTCTGTAGATGGAATGTAGATAAAACTTTTGTTTTTTAGAAGACACTTTTTTAATGCTTAATTACCTTCTAGAGAAGCTGTGAAATTATAATGTTTATACACAATATGATTTGTATCCACATGAAAATGAGGCTCTGGGCTGCGTCTGCTGGAGAGGTGTTAGGAAGTCCCTTCTCACTGTGGACACAAACAGAAGAGCAGAATATGAGACACAGGAAACAAAAGAATGCTCAGGTCGCTTGTGGTTACACTGCTAGAACGTATAAAAAGTGTAGCTTGTCTCCCTCTCTGATTTTATTTTTTTCTTTCCCTTCCCCCATGTTCATCTGTTTTGTTTCTTAAATTCCACGTATGAGTGAAGTCATATGACATAAGAGGCTCTTAACTCTAGGAAACCTACTGAGGGTTGCTGGCGGGAGGGAGGAGGGGGATGGGGTAACTGGGGGATGGGCATGAAGGAGGGCATGTGATGTAATGAGCACTGGGTGTTATTTAAGACTGATGAATCACTGACCTCTACCCCAGAAACTAATAATACACTATATGTTAACTAAATTGAGTTTAAATTAAAAAAAAAAAAAAATTTTTTTTTAAAGCCCATAAGACTGGGGCGCCTGGGTGGCTCAGTTGGTTAAGCGACTGCCTTCGGCTCAGGTCATGATCCTGGAGTCCCAGGATCGAGTCCCATATCGGGCTCCCTGCTCAGCGGGGAGTCTGCTTCTCCCTCTGACCCTCCTCCCTCTCATGCTCTCTGTCTCTTATTCTCTCTCTCTCTCAGATAAATAAATAAAATCTTAAAAAAAAAAAAAAGCCCATAAGACTATTGGAGAATATGGCTTAGAACTTTTATTTTGAAGTTTCTAAATGTAAGCCTTTGAAGTGTGAGCCATTGCATGGGCTAGGCATCCCATAAAGTCATTAAAAATTTTTTTGACAAACTGCAAAAAAAAAAAAAAGTGCAGCTTCATTTTGTTACTTATATTTTTGGGAAATTTTACTCCACTTTATTTTTCTTCCTTAATATACAAGGGTTTCAAGGTCTGTGTTACTAGAATTATATGACGTGGTACTTTTGTTTCTCTTTTTCATTTTTTTCTCTTCATTTTTCCCTTGCATTGTTTATCATCTCTCCCTCCTTGTCCACTTTTGGGTTCAGAACCAGTGACCCAGTAGTAGGCCAGGTACTCAGCAGATTTGACTCAAAATCTTTTATTTTTTGGTCAGATCTTTTGATGGCTGCTTATATATTATTTCCTATGAGAATTATGTAGACTTCAATTTGATTGAATGAGATTTTCCAGAGTCAAATTTCACTGTTTATAAACTCTTAGGTTTCTGTATAATCAGTTTAGTTATTATTTGTGTATAATTTATTTTAAATAGGTACACTACAAAAATAGTACCAATGTATTCTTTTCCTAACTCCTTTTATTAGGTGCATCTTATTTACAGATTCAAGTTTGACAGATAGAATTTATTACTTTTATCTAAAGCAATGTTTTGATAGATTATTATAAGTTACATAAGTTATATCCATTTAAGTTTCCAAACAATGTAGTCAGCAATACCCAGTGTTGTGTATATATATTCATATTTATATGTACTCGGATATATACATACATATATGAAAGAAGATATATATGTATCTTTGGTTAATACTCCAAATAGGTAAATGCATAGTGTCTTAGTTCAGGTTTTATTCGGTGAATCAGATCTTTAGAGAAATTAAGATAGAAAATATATCTCTTTTGTTTTTCTAAAAATAAATTATTTAAGATTCTATTTTCGCTTAAACTGTAATCTCCCAAATAATTTAAAATGGAAATTCTGCTAGATGATAATATATTCCCACCCATGTATGCTTAATACAATGGTGTCTAAAAATACGAAATTAATTTTTCTTAAAATGTCAATACTGAAATATTGTAACATCGTAGGCAAAAACTGAGTATTTACAGTCCCTGTGTTGTTAATGTTGGATAAAATTGGTGCCTAATATAGATAGTGACTGTGGAACTCTAGAGAATTTCATATTACTTTAATGGATGCATTTGGAGAGATATTGATTTGTCCATTGTGATGTGGGTAACTTTTAGATAATGCCTACTTTTTATTTTCACTTGAAGTAAGATCAGATTTCGTGTGTGTGTGTGTGTGGTATAGAGGGTCATTTCTAATAAAACGTCGTTAACTCAGAGCAATTTCCGTGGTGTGTTTTAGGAGGATGGTAGGCTCTCAGTACCATACATAACGGAGGAGTGTCTGAAGAAGTTGGACACGAAGCAGCAGACCAACACCCTGTTAAACCTGGTGTGGAGGGACTCAGCCAGCGAGGAGGCCTTTACTCTGATGGCATCGATCGGCCACACGCTTATGGTGCAGCATCGGATGGTGGTGCCCAAAGTCAGGCAAGTGTTGTGGGCACTCCGTGAGCAGTGCAGTGTGCCTCCCCCCCCGTGCTTTGTCCCGGCTTCCTCTGTGGCAGTTTTATCCGCCCACTTTTCTGGTGGAATATGATAGAGGATATTCAACTGTTCAAGCACTTCGTGGAGAATGAAAGTTGGTTTTTCTTTTCTAAACCGACTGATACTGTTTGAATCCATTTTCCTGGCCTGTCATGTATTAAATGAAATAAGCTCATTTTTCTAGAGTGTCTTGGAAATGAGAGTGGAGCTCAGTCCTAGCCACCTTTTGAAACATTGGTCTCATGCCTGTTATAGAACCAATATGTTACATATCTTTTAGGCTTTCCCACAGTACTCTCTTTATCAGTCGCCCTCGACAGTTTACTCTAGCACTCTGAAATTTTTGCCTTTCAAAACTTTGGAATAAACTTTTGAAAGGGACAAAACAAAACATACAAGTTAGAATGTGGCTTATTTGTATTGAGGTAAGTAAGTGTGACCATAATGTTGAACTATTTTTCTCTCTCTAATTTGAGTAATAGTTTAGGGTTTCTTGAGAATTGCACAAATGTTTAACAGGGTATGGTGCAAAGATACATAGTGGTTCTAGGAGGAACGAAGGGACTGACGTTATATAGGCATTCTGCTGAAAGGCGCTGTCTCTTGATGTCCTGTGTTATGTCGGATGATTTATGTTACCCTAAAGAATCCTCTTCTGTTTTTATAAAATGCTATCCTGTAACATGAAAAGAGCTGTTTCTTTTGGTTAGGAAAGCATTCTTTGAACCGAACTGTATGCAGAGAACACATCACCAGCTGAAACCGCCTTGTAAACACTAATGCAGCCCACTAATTAGGTGCTATCTTAGCGCCCTGGTGTTTATTACTGTTGGAGGAAGTAAGATGTCAGTGAAACTGTGATCCCTCGATTAGGTAATTAGCTCTCTGTAGGCTAATTGCATTAGGGCAGGATGTGAGATCTCAGGATCATAGCAGCTCAGCGAGGATACTTGCTTTTATTGTAGCACAAAGTCCATCCCTTTGGATAGTAATTACTGGAGTTAAATGCATCACTGCCCTGGTCTGGGGTTCACTAGTGAACTGTTTCCAAAAGGTGTTTAATGGGTAAAGGAGCTTTATATGGAACCTTGATTTTTATGAGTACTGCACCTATTTCCTCTAAGAAACTACTCCAGGAATTTTATTTATGGTTTAAATATATTAGGTTTGAAGTATCTAGAATGTTTTTCATAGCTCATGAAAGCAGGTACTTTAACTGTGGTTGATTTTCACTGCTTTCAAGTTTGTTTTTGTTTCGTTTTTTTAAGGTATTTAAAAGATGATTAATAAATTCCAGGGCTGACAACTCGCTATCAGTGCCTCTGGGCTCATACAAATCCCTCTTACTTTCATGGTTGGGATTTGCAATTTTAATTATTATTATTTCTTCTTTTTTTCTTCCTCTTCTTCTTCTTCAGATTTATTTATTTATTTTAGTGGGGGGAGAGGCAGAGGAAGCGTGAGAATCTTACGCAGGCTTCACACTGAGTGCAGAGCCCGACTCGACTGGGGGCTTCAATCCCAGGACCCTGAGATCATGACCCGAGCCAAAATCAAGAGTCAGATGCTCAACTGACTGAGCCACCCGGGCGCCCCTGCAATTTTGATTTCTGTTTAACATTGATTGTCAGGATGTATAAAGGAACATGGAGACCCTTTTTACATTGATATGGAAAGAGTTCCAAGATACATGTTTAAGTGAAAAATAGGAAGCTACAGTACAATGTGAATAATAACCTACTTTTGTGTCAGAATGGTGGAAAAAGTAGGAATGTATGTTTGTTTGTATTGGCATAAAAAATCTTGGACACATACACAGAAAATTCATAGAACTGATTATTCACATATCTGGCTGTGCTGGGGAGGTCAAGAGTGGAGGAGGGTGTGGACTTCTCACTGTATTTTTTCTTAATGATTTTTATTTATTTATTAGAGAGAGAGCATGAGTGGGGGGGAGGGGCAGGGAGCCTGAAGCAGGGCTTGACCCCAGGACCCCGGGATTATGACCTGAGCTGAAGTCAGATGCTGCTCAACTGACTGAGCCACCTAGGTGCCCTTCAGTGCATGTTTTTTGATATGGTTTTAAGTTTCAGATCATGTGAATTACTTAAATTTTTAAAAATTAAGTAATAAATGAGTTGCCAGCTCCTTTTATTTATTTATTTTTCCTAAAGATTTTATTTATTTATTTGACAGCTAGAGAAAGTACAAGCAGGGGGATCCGCAGGGGGAGAGGGAGAAGCAGACTCCCCACTGAGCAGGGAGCCCGATGTGGGGCTACATCCCAGGACCCTGGGATCATGACCTGAGCCGAAGGCAGACGCTTAACCTACTGAGCCACCCAGGCCAGCCAGCTCCTTTTATGAGAGAAAATTTGTAGATCCTGCCATTGGACTAGGGACTCTGAATAAATACTTGGATATAAATTTATTTTTTCCTTAAGAAAACGTATTCACTGTTTTTACTATGAATAAATGCTACATGGTTGTATTGTGAGACGGAAAACAAGAAGGCAGTGTCCCAGTATCCAGAGAACTAAACCCAGAAAGGTGGGCACTTACGTGGACACGTGAGGGCGGCCACTGGGCCCTGGTAGGCTTTAACCCTGGCTGACTTAGAATGCGAGTTGGCAGGCAGTAGGTTAGTGTGTCGTCGATGGATTTGTGCTGTTCAGAAGTGTTACCGGTAGAGCTGAGGACTGTGCCCCTCTGTTTGCCCTGCCTCTGGTCACGCCTCACCCTGCTCTGCCGGAGGGGGCACCCCCACAGGCCCCCCCAGCAAGCCTGGCCCTCCGTGGCCATCTGCATGGTTGCCCTTCCTCTTCCCAAACTTCCTTCCCCTGTGACCTTTGCAGGTGCGTTTCTCATGAATTTCCCTTTGCTGTTGGGCTTCTCTTTCTGTTTCCTCCATGGGCTCTTCTTTGTCTCTGTGTTTCAGCGTTTCCTCAACTTCTTCGACTTCTTTTCCCTTCAGTTTCTTTGTTTTTTTCTACTCAGTTGATTCTCTGGGTGATAGAAGTGCCTTCAGCCACTTTCTGGAGCTCCAGACTCCTATTTAGCTGTTTAACAGGGGCTGTCCTCAAACCCCTTACATACTGCTTAAGATTGAGTTCAGCATCTCTCCCCAAAACCTGGGGGTTACGCTGGGGGGGGGCCACTAGCAAAATGTGGCTACTTCATTGTAAATTAATTACAGTTAAATGGAAGCACAGACCCAGTTCCTTGGCCACCCAGCTCGCCACAGTTCAGGTGCATAGTGGCCGCCGTGTAAGACAGCACAGACTCTTCCCGGCGGCACAGAAGGTTCTGCTGGATGGAGTTCTGTAGGGTTTAGGCTTAGAGTCGGTCCTTTCTTGGTGATTCCGCACGTGCATCCAGTCACTGTGATGTGTGAGTGCTATGTTCTTATGCTCTGTTTTGCCAAACTGAATTGTCAGAAACGTAACCCTGTTAATCTCCTACTCAGATATCTGCCAGTGCATCCCCTTTGCTTTCAGGAAAAAATTCACATTCCGTAGTTTATCAGTTTGTTCTGTATCCTTCACTTATCAAGTGTTTGGTTACCTCTCTGCCCCAGCCATGCTCGCGCTGGCTTTCTGCCTCTCCTGTGTTTGGGGTCTGCCCCCTTTTGCCCCTACTAGACTCTGTCCAAAATGCATCTTCCCTCCTTGTCCTATCTTTCTTGGCTCAGTTGTCTGCTAGATTCTTGCTAAGGTTATCATCTGTCAGAGGCCTTCCTGAGTTACTGAGATTTCACCTGTAATTCCCAACTTACAGTGACATTTTTCATTTTATGGCAGGCACTTCCTGTTAGTGCTAGTGTCAGGAGTGGGGCTTATAATCCGGGTGCTAGACGGACTTGTTCTTGGTACTCAGCTCTTCTGTTGCATGGACTTCTAAAACCTTTGAAATGGAATTTTAAAAGGTAGTGTTTTAGGGGTCACAGAGGTTGCTATTATAATTTGCCTGTGGTTTTCTTGAAAATACATCCAATCACAAGGCCTTCACAGATCAGTTTTATTGCAACATGTGCTTCATTTTTCTACCAAAACCTAAAGAATGAGCCAACTTAATTGTATTTTATGTTTTGAATTGTGGTTTAGTTAATCCTGTGCCTGGAAGCGCATGGCTGTTGTCCTGTCTGTTTTCTGGGCGCTGTCAAGTGCGCGTGGTAATGGACATTCTTCAGCTCTGGTTCACAAGTTCATGTCTATAATAATTTGAGGTAGTGTGAGTATGCACATGACTTCAGTGGGGAAAAACACGGATTTGTGTTTTGTTTTTTATTGCAGATTATACTACTCATGTTTTTGTAAACAAGTTTTTATAATTTCTTTTGAAACTATTGAGCCTGGCTACCTACATAGAGAAATTTACTTTTTGCCTGTGATTTCATGCTTGCTTTTATTATCAATGATATTTTCAGTACAATCAATACATTTAATTTGCTTTTGATTCATGTTAGAATATTCTATGATGGGGCGCCTGGGTGGCTCAGTCGTTAAGCGTCTGCTCTCAGCTCAGGTCGTGGTCCCAGGGTCCTGGGATCGAGCCCCGCATCGGGCTCCCTGCTTCACGGGAAGCCTGCTTCTCCCTCTCCCACTTCCCCTGCTTGTGTTCCCTCTCTCGCTGTGTCTCTCTCTGTCCTATAAATAAATAAATAAAATCTTTAAAAAAAAAAAAAAAGAATATTCTATGATAGAGGCCAAGTAAGATTTGTGAGCTTTTAAACATTTCAATACATAATGATTTTATTATTAAATCTATTTTGAAGTCATATATAGATTATAAACTAACTGATAATCATTATTGTTAGACACATCAAATTAGTAAGTGGTCTTGATTTGGTCAGACTTAGCAATAAGTGATTTTTGAAACTTCTGAGAATTTTCTAAACATTTATGAGTGACAGCTGATTCACAGGAAACACAAGTCAACTTGGGAAAAGCACGTATGCCGCCTGTATTGATCTTCTTACGTGTACTTTTTAAGAGTAGTATTGAGAAATAGTAAGGAACGCATCCAACATAATGATTCATTTTAGTGAAACTGTAGTATGAGGGAAAGTTCCTTTTTCAAGTGTGTTCACCCTTAAATAAAAGCAGTTGTCAGGAGAAAGGTACTGTCCGTGTGACCTGGTTGTGGTCTGAGCACTGGAACGTGGACTGAACAGAGCTGTGTCTGGGGCTTCTCTTCGTAGTTCTCAGTGGTCTGTGAAGAGAAATTCTTTGGCAAGTTGCCTCAAGCTGAAATAGGTCTTAAAATTTTTGTAATAATAAAGGCAATTTAGAATGTATTTTTAATCTTATCTCAGAGGTGAAATGTTATATGTGTGTTTTAATATTGCTTTTGTCAAACAAGTGATACTTAGAGCAGGAAAACAGTATTAGGTGTGTGCTTGTGCGCTACAAGAGAAGCATGGTCTTTGGGTGGCTGACTAGTCCTGTTTCTTTTACCTGGGACACCTTCCCAGTGTCTGAGGACGCCTCTCCTTCCTGCGTATGCACTGTACCCTCCACTGTGTTCTCTTTAATGACTTAAAGAGTCCCTGCAGACAGCTGACCTGAATTTATGACTCGGGTTGGAAAGGTCGCCCTTCACTAAGTAACTCGTAGAGTTATCTCAGCTAAATAAAACTTAGTGGGTAATTTTTAATATATCCCAGTATACATGAAGAACAGATTACTTCTTTACCTTTTAGCAATAAAGCTCCAAACTAAATAACCTTCAGTAATTTATAAAAATGTTTAATAATTTGTTTTCCTTTTGCCTATTGAATGATTGAAATAAAATTGTTTCAAAGTTAACTTGAAATACAACTTTTGAAATACGTAGCCATTAAAATGGTGTTTCAGAAATATATATGTGTGTGTGTATATATATATATATTTCTGTGGAAAGATGGTAATTATAATTTTAAGAGGAAACTATTATAAGAGAGTATACTGGGAGGACCCATTTCTGCTTATGTGTATCCACATAGTATCTGGGGGATTTATCTCTGGGCATTAAGTTTGGTTATTTCTGGGAAGATGGATGAAATGTTGCCAGTGCTCTTAGACTATATTGTTGTGTTGCTCTTAAGAAAAAAGAGCAAACGAGACATACATTGAAAATATGTAATTTCTAAAAAAGGGCAGGGGGGCGCCTGGGTGGCTCAGTCGTTAAGCGTCTGCCTTCAGCTCAGGTCATGATCCCAGGGTCCTGGGATCGAGCCCCGCATCGGGCTCCCTGCTCAGTGAGAGGCTTGCTTCTCCCTCTCCCACTCCCCCTGCTTGTGTTCCTGCTCTCGCTCTCTCTCGCTGTCAAATAAATAAATAAAATCTTAAAAAAACAAATTAATTTCTCAGATTTCTTAGGTGCTAAGTTTTAGTATTTATGTATGACATAATTTTAAGAAATCTTATTGCTATTGGTAAAACTATACTAGATAATTCATTTTTTAAAAAGAACTCAGTTTCTTGAGGCACCTGGGTGGCTCAGATGGTTAAGCATCTGCCTTTGGCTCAGGTCATTATCCCAGGGTCCTGGGATCAAGCTCCACATCGGGCTCCTGGCTCAGAGGGGAGCCTGCTTCTCCCACTCCCTCCGCCTCTCCCCCCTCCTCATGCTCTCTCTCCGTAGCTCTGTGTCTCGAATAAATAAAATCTTTAAAAAATAAAAATAAAAGAACTCAGTTTCTTGATGGAACAGAAATAAGGCAAGCAAATACTACCTTCTAAATTCTTTTTTTTTTCCATAGCTTTCTTCTCTCTGTTTTTTACCTGTGGTTGTTTGGACATCCTTCATAGTATATCAAGTCAGATTTAACACTCTCTACGTGTTGGGTGTGGCCACCATTTTAAGTATCTCAGAGATGGGCTCGCAGTCCTGTCTTCCAATACAGCTCAAGTGCGCAACAGGGGAGTCCTTTTGTTTTGGGAAGTGGAAAGTTTAGGTGGGAATTTGCTTAGACATTAATGACAGAGATTCAGCATGTTGGAGAACATGGTGTTTACATTTCTGTAACTACTTTTGAGACTCACCCAGCTGAGCTTTCTTAAGAATGAGGGTCATGTTGTTACCACTTTGTGCCAGCACGACTTGTGACAGACCTAACCCCCTCCTAGAATCATCGTTATGTCTGAGCTACAGCCCTTTCACGTCCTGAGGAGCACAGATTGCTTGTGTCCTCGGTGGCATTGCAGAGCGGGTGGACGGAGTGATGTAAGAGACTCTTCATGGCCGAGGTTTCAGGATTCCCAGTCAACTCCACACACGCTTTCCGGCTCTCGCTGGTTTGTAAATGACTGCTTTTATGGCCATTTGGACTTCTCAGAATGCACCGCCCTAAAATGAGATTGGATTTTTTTAAAACCAGTCCTCCATAATCCCTATTGTGTACTCAGAAAATGCCAATATTGGGGCGCCTGGGTGGCTCAGTTAAGCGTCTGCCTTCGGCTCGGCTCATGATTCCGGGGTCCTGGGATCGAGCCCCGCATACGGCTCCCTGCTCCGCGGGAAGCCTGCTTCTCCCTCTCCCACTCCCGCTGCTTGTGTTCCCTCTCTCGCTGTGTCTCTGTCAAATGAGTAAATAAAATCTTAAAAAAAAAAAATGCCAATAATGAAGAATATATCTGATATTTTGGATTGCATGTAGGAAAATACTTGATTAACCAATTTTGAGATATTTGTGTTGATAAGTGACTCACTGTCTAAACTGTTCATTTAAATTAATACACTCCTTGTAAAATGTAGTCTGTTACAAATACCATCTATTCCATTCACTGTAAGAGTTACAGTAACTATGACAGTTACATGCTGGGGATGCACACCCAGAGTTTTTTGTGAGACCATCTGGTCGTTGTTGATGGCCGTTTCTTACGAAGAGAAGTAGAAGCGGTCTCGGGAGTTCCCGGGGGCCCGTGGCTGCACCGCTGAGGAGACAGAAGAGCCCTCTGGGACTCAGGAGCCCATGCTTGTTCTCGCCACAAGCTGGCTTTACCCCTCAGGGGTAGAATTCAGGCCCTGAGCTCTCTTCCACCACGAAAATGAGCGATTCAGTGTTAGCTCCAGCGTCCCACAGAGAGTATATGATTTGCAGATATTTAAAACTTAAGTGCGATTCTGTCCTCATGGCATTTTTATCTGCATGTTTTCATTCTGGGATCATTCCTAACACACCCTCTGCTTGCACTGACAATGTTTATATCCTCTGGTTCTGCTCACCTAGACCCCCTGTTTCTGCTCTTCTGCTTTCTCGTTTCTTTTACGGTGATTCTAGAGTAAGGTGATACTCCTTTCTCAGAGCCATGTTTTCCTACTATCCTAAACCTTTTTTACTGTGGTTTAGTCTCATAAGTTTGAGGTTTAATTTTTGACTCGTACACTTTTTTTTAAGATTTATTTGAGAGAGAGAGGGAGAGTGTTGGGGGGAGGGACAGAGAGAGTCTCAAGCAGACTTCACACTGAGCATGGAGCCCAATCTCACAACCCTGAGATCACGACCCAAGAGTCGGGAGCTCAGCCGACTGCGCCACCCAGGCGCCCCTAAACTTCTGCCCTTTATCCACAAAGATTTTTAGTCTTTTTTTTTTTTTTTTTTTAAGATTTTATTTATTTGACAGAGGGAGAGACAGCCGGAGAGGAAACACAAGCAGGGGGAGTAGGAGAGGGAGAAGCAGGCTTCCCGTGGAGCAGGGAGCCTGATGCGGGGCTCGATCCCAGGACCCTGGGATCATGACCTGAGCCGAAGGCAGACTCTTAACGATTGAGCCACCCAGGCGCCCCGATTTTTAGTCTTTTTAATCGAATTGGTATTATACAGGAGGGCTTTTAAAGACCTTTAAAAGATACTTTTAGATCTGAATTCTATTTGAGATGCTAGTTAAGCATTAAAAAACACATCTTTATGTGTTTGTTTCAAGAATGGTGACTTAAAATTAGTAAGTATTTAAAAACTTTTAGGGCGCCTGGGTGGCTTAGTCGTTAAGCGTCTGCCTTCGGCTCGGGTCATGATCCCAGGGTCCTGGGATCGAGCCCCGCGTCGGGCTCCCTGCTCGGCGGGAAGCCTGCTTCTCCCTCTCCCACTCCCCCTGCTTGTGTTCCTGCTCTCGCTGTCTCTCTCTCTCTGTCAAATAAATAAATAAAATCTTTAAAAAAAAATAAAAATAAAAACTTTTAAATGTATGATTAGTAATAGTATTAGTACCACATAATACTATAGCATATTAATATAACACGTACCCAGAGGGTGAGCAAACTCAGCTTGTGCTTTAGAGCAGCCCGTCTCTTTCTCGTGGGGTGGACCTCCCGTCCCCAGCTCAGGACTGCCGAGCTCTGGAACAGCGCGTGTGGCCTGATGCCTTCTAGAGCTCACGGTGCAGGAATGTTTCCCAGTCACCCCCACCCCCAGCAAGCAGCCTGGTGCAGGAAGCATGCTATTCGTGGGCTTCATACAGACATTTTCTGAATTATATACTGTCATCAGTTTATAGCTTCCTTGAATTTTGAAGAAATATGTTGAATGAATATCTGCTTATTCTCACTTATTTTTCCCCATTCCCTTTTTAGGCTTCTCTACAGTTTAGCCTTTAATGCCAGGTTTCTGAGACATCTTTGGTTTCTCATCTCTTCTATGACAACACGGATGATCACAGGGTATGTATCACATGGACTTACAAATTGAGCTTATGTACATGGAAAGTGGCAACCTAATTAAAAATATTCTAAGATGGTATTTTAAAGTACTACTTATTTTATGTAAGAAAAATTCTAGATGGTCTCAATTTCATAAGAAGGAGAAATTAATGCCTAATTTTACAGTTGTTTATCTGTATACATTAAGTATGGATTTATCTGAGAGTAGATTTGTTTTTAATAGCCTACTCATTTTTTTAAAACCGTATGACTTTCATATGTTTTGAAAACACAGAGTTGAAGCAAATTTAACCCCATTATAGACTTTAAAACATGTTAAATGTTGAAGAAATTGGTTTTTGGAACTTTTTATTTATGTAATTTGATTTTTCTTACATGAATCATTATGTAACTTGAAGTCTGGAATCTTTAATAGGCATATTTTAATTGAATGTGAACTAAACAGAAAATTTAATATTCAAACGTCCTTTGTGGTGAGCTGACCTAGCCTAGTGCCTCGTTGAATTCTCCTCTATCAGGAGTCCAAGCTAACTCCTCTCTGCTGTAATAGGAAAAGATGAGTGTGTGACTCAGGTAACCAGAGACTAAACTTCCGAAATACAACTAACTATATTAGTAATTACAGAGGTCTGCAGTCCAATGAAGGAAAGACACCTCTCGCCCAGTGTCTTTTAGGGCAAGTTTTAGGGCAAGAGTTTGGAAGGGAGTGTCCTTCTGTCTTTTTGTCTGTCTCCCCCTCTCCCCCCACCCTCTCCCTGCCTCCATCCCTTCATGCCTTTCTTTCCTGACAGGCGGTTGAAGGAATTTCTGGTGCGTGAGGGTGGGGTGTCCAGACTGTGAACACACGCTGATTGGGTCTGTGGCATGTCAGACGTGGGTGTGCAGAAAGGACACTCACACTGGTGCTTTGTCTCACGGCCGCTCCTCTGCAGCAGGAGGGGGTATTCGGGTCATCTGCACAAACTCGTCTTCTAATAAAAGGGAATGTCGGTTTATGAGTAGCATCACTTTGAGTGACGTGCTTGGTTTTCTTCATTTAATGTCCGTGGCTCTGAAGTGAGTACTGATGCCACAGCGGCTGTGGGCACTTAGAAGGGGGATGAACAGGGAGAGGCAGCAGGGACATGCCTTAATGTCCACAAAAATCCTTTTACACCCTTTCATTTTCAAATTAAAATGTAAGGTTTTTGTGTATGTTTTGTTTGTTTTTCTGGTGCTTTTCAGCCACTTATGACGATGCCGGCCTCGGCCTATGACAGGTTTGTTTAGTGCAAAAGATCAGGGATCATTGGGACAGGAAATTATCATTGGCCTCAGAGTGTTTCAGCTTAGCAACTCAGACCCCGCCACGGCTCTGCCTGATGATTGCCTGTTTGTTTATGGCGTTGGTCTCTTGGTAAGGAAGTGGAGTCACAGTGTGGGAAGGAAAAATGAGGTATTGTTAATTATATTAAACTATCAGTATTACTTTATAAGTTTGTAAAGTTATACAAATTTTTTTAAACTGATTATTTCTTAAAAGCAATTTGAGAATTTGGGTTTCACTTTACTTGTTTGATTAAAGTCCCTCAAGAAATGTATGATGGGATATATATTAGGATTGTATCAATACAATGTAAGTTTCTTGAGTTTACTATTGGAATAAGATTTCAAATTGAAATGCCTGATTTTTCTGAAACTGGCATTGAGTTAATTTGGAAATAGTTTCATAACAGGACTTACCCTGGGACTTGTAAGTTCGAGCGAGCATAACGGTCATCACAGGACATGAGGAAATGTGCCTTTCCTCGTTGAGCCCTGTGACGCGCTGGTGGCCTGGGATAGAAGCTTCTAACCTCCGGGGTGGTTGGGGTGCGGCTGAACATGCAGGAGCGCGTGGACTGCCGGTTCGTCTTCGCTCTTGGACATCCCGTGACCAGAGCTTCTCACGAGCTGGCACGGGGCCTTCTTGTCTTGAACTCTGTGTAGACTCTTCTGACTATGACTTGCCCATTTCTTGTCACACTGACACCAGTAGTAAGTAGTCTAAGTAGTACTCTTAAAATTCTTTCTCAACAAGAAAGCATTCGGTAGCAACTTCTGCAGGAGAGAAACTCTTGTGGAAAGGGATGTGGTTGCCGCACACGCGGGTGGGAGCCGCCCTGCGGAGGCTGTGTCCAGAGGCGAGCGGTCACCTGTGGTCTCGGATGCTCGCCTACCAGCCAAGTCTCCGAGTTCTGAAGCAGTGTCTTTTCCATTACAGTAAATTGTGGACTTTTTATTTGCTCATAAGTCTTTGAGATTGACTTGTTTGCAGAGGAATATTTGAGTCCATGTTTATGGCAGGAAGAGTGGACAGCAGAGAATCAAGAAACATAAGCTTCCTTTACGTCTCTGCTGGAGGAGACCACAGGCACACATCTGACCCTCCTGTCATTTAAATGACATTTTCTGTCATTTAAATGTCATTTAAATGAAAATGATTCATTCCTTTTGTTTACCTTATGGGGGTTAAAGAGAAACAATAAGCTAAGGCTGAATAACGGCCTCATCGTGTCTTAGGGAACCCCAGTGTGAGAGCGTTGAACACTGGACACGTATGTGCCTAACTGCTGGTGATGGTTGAGTACCAGGGCTGGTGACAGGTGACAGCAGGAGGCTGGCTTGCCACTCTTCTGTAACTCGACCTGGACCGTGTCCCCTGAATAGCATTCGCTCATCACTCTCCTCTATTGTTTGTGTGGTTCTGCGAGGGAACCAAGAGATACAGACCATTTTTACTACTATCAGTGAAACATGACATTAAACTGTTCTTCTGTATGTCAACACAATTTTATTGGGTGACTGGCCCAGTGCTAGGCTTGGTGGGGAATAACTCAGGAGGTAGAGGAGGGCTCCTGCCCTCTCAAGACTCGCCAGTTCAAAGGGAGCCCCCATGCCTCTTTTATCCTAACATAAAGAGCCTTTTTCTGTCATCCTGGCTTTGGCCATGACGTAGGACAGTTGTACTTTGTCCCTTGTTATATGCCCTCACTGCGTTTTTATTTTGGACAGAACACTTTCATCCATTGCTCCACTCCGCTCGTGTAAGTGCTGGGGCGGCACAGGGCAGTAAGGGCACGCACGTTCAGGATCGGGATGCGTAGAAAGATGGTCAGAGTACGTTTCTTCTGCATGACAGCCGAGTTCAGGCTGCACATCTGGGTCCCTGTCCTCACAGCCCTGTTGGTGGCAGTGCTCTCCCCTGAAGTGGGCCCCATTGAGGTCTAAAGCTCCAGGTGGCTCAGGCCCGCCCACCAAAGCCACACTAGGAATAAAAGGACATTTGCCTGGCTTTAACTTCTGCCTTGCTCTCTCACATAACTTTTGGCAATGGTGGGCAACCAGTTGATAATTTGTGGGTCCTTACTCCCGGTCATAGCGCATCTAATCTATATCTGTGGTTTTGTAGAAATAGGTATTGAAGGTATGAAGATCAGAGAGTGATCTTGCCTACAACATTTGCTAGCTCAGGACGGATAGGAAATGCTGTAGGGGACCAGGGGGCTTTATAGATTCGAAAGAGCTTACAGGTGAACCTCTGGTTACTGAATGTTCAACAAGACAAGGAACCACATTTAACCAAGGGAGAAGGGGAACAGATTCTAGGTGGGAGAAGTAAATTTAACAGCTCACAGCTCTTAACACGTGAGAGAGACGACAGGGCTCTCTAAAGATGGCCCTACTTTTTAGAGCTATTCTAGGATGTCTCAGGACTCCTGGTAAAAGTGGGAGCGGTAACAGGAGCTGGTAAAAAATGTGGCTAATAGAAACAAGGCCCAGTATACAAGAGGGGAAACTATTCCTGAAGGTTTTATCAAGGTTCAACACTCAACAGTTTTGAATGTTCCTAAATGTAAGTAGCTGGATAAATTTTTCATGAGACCAGCATGATACTTTGTTAAATATGTTAAGTAGAGAGGGGGGTGAGGGGGTGGCCTTCCACATAAAAGTGGCATTACTTACTATAACCCTCTGTCTGGGGACTACCGGCGCACGCTCAGTGACTCCTTTCGTCCGGGTGATCGTGGTGGCAGGAACACTAGGAAAGAGCGCTGGCTTGGTGTCCTGCTTTCTAACTTGAGCTGTTTATGAACCCATATTGTTAGAAGGACTTTACCTTCCCTTTAAGTAGTTTGATTGCTAATACGAATGTTATTTTCCCTGATTATGTTTGTCTGATGTCATAATAATTCATTCCCAAATCAAAACTAACCTTAAAATCATTTTTTTCTGCCATTTCAAGGTCTATGGTGCCGCTGCTCCAGGTGATCTCTAGGGGTTCTCCGATGTCTTTGGAAGACTCCAGTCGGATCATCCCTCTCTTTTACCTGTTTAGCTCTCTCTTCAGTCACTCGCTAATTTCCATACATGACAATGAATTCTTTGGAGATCCCATAGAAGGTAAGAGTTTTGTTTTTTTGCTGGCTTCATGGCCTATCTGTTTTCACGGGTGCTAGAGAGGTTTTAAGCCTCTTAAGCCTTTTAATGTGTTAAGAAATGAAAAAAAAAAACAACAAAACCCAAGTATGATAGAATATTGGATTATGTTTTCCAGTTGTAGGTCAAAGACAATCATCAATGATGCCTTTTACTCTTGAAGAGCTGATAATGTTGTCTCGCTGCCTTCGAGACGCCTGCCTAGGGATCATCAAGTTGGCTTATCCAGAAACAAAACCAGAAGTTCGAGAAGAATATATTACAGCATTTCAAAGTATTGGAGTTACAACTAATTCTGAAATGCAACAATGTATACAGATGGAACAGAAACGATGGATTCAGTTATTTAAGGTATAGAGTATATGGGGTTGTGTGTGTGTGTGTGTGTGTGTGTGTGTGTGTGTGTTTACTGAGGTCAAATAATGTACAAATGTGTTCTGACTTGACTCATAAGAATAGAAGTACAGGTTTGTTTTACACGTAATTTTTAATTTGCAAAATTTTTTTAAATGAAGAAAAGTTCATTTTCATTTTACTTTTGCCTTCCTTGAAACCCTTGTTTTTACATTGTTACATGCATCTTTTATAAGTTGCTCTAAGTACTTAGACAAAATGAATTATAAATAAAATTTTTAAATATTTTCATTTTTCACTAAACGATCTCTTACAGATTTTATTTTTTTAATTTTTTCAGAAATTGATTAGCAAAGGTGGGGGATAAGGTCATTAATGTAATGCAAGTTGCATATAAATTATTTTAAAATATCTTCACTTTTAACCATGCAGAAAGAGAAGTTATGAGTTACTGTGGCTGGAGCGCTGGCAGGAAGTCACCACCGCTGAGACTGTAACTGTGGGGTAGAAAAAAAGAAAAGAAAAAGGGTGCTTGACTTGCCATGAAATTTCTGCAGCAAACACATCTAGTCAGCTAAAATCGCTCATTAAAGGAGTGAGAGCAGAAGAAGTGCATTTTCCAAATTGAATGCTGGATTTACAGTCCGTTTAATACCCGCGACCCCTCGCACACTAATGTGCAGTTCGAGTCATCAGCTGTCCCTTCAGGTCTTTTATCACTGCTTTTGTCAAGCTATCTATTTAATTGAAAGAAGTTAATTGAATGAAAATGATCAACTAAGCTTGTATTAATATTGCTAATGGAACTTTCTTCTTGGCCATGTTTGGAGAAAGATGTCAAGCTAGACTTTAGGAAAGGCCCATTAATGCTTGCACTTAACCTGATGGGCTAATTAAGGACTGCTTATTCATCCGACGAGTGCACGATAGTCTCTATCCAGCCCATTCTGCCTGATTTTACAACACATTTCACTTATGAGCATGAGCATTAGTAGCTGTGAGAGTAACTGATAATGTTTTGATTGCACTGAACACAGTACTAATGCATCATTGAATTTATAATTTGTGCAGATTGATGTAATATATGTTTGCACAATTTATTTTAATTACCTATCTCTATATTCCCAAGTAAACTTTAAAGGGCACATGTTGAACCCTTAATATATCCATTCTTAAAGATTGACAATTTTGCAACTTTTTAAGTTAAAAATAAACCAGCTAACCTATTTCAAACTTAAAATTCTTAGGTAAACTTGTCTGGATATGTGTATTGTGGTAGCATATGTGTTTTTCTTCAAGTATTTAATTAAACTCTGGGATCTTTGTTAATAAAGCTTTCCATTATGTAGGATATCGGGTTTTGTGTACAGTATCAGATAATCTCTTATTTTATAGCACCTATTGAGAATTTCATAATTTTCATATGCCAGGCTTATCTTTAGGACCTAGAAATCTCAGGATTTAATAATGCTACAGAAGGTATTGTCCCCTGGCCCTATTTTATTTTACTTAAGCATTAAATGAAAATTTTCTAGTGGATGTTTTCTTATGCCTCAAAATGACTCATTACCACTTGATTAAGGATTGAAGGTTTTAGGAATTAAGGAGAAGGTCAACGTTTTAGGTAATGGGATTGTTTTAGGTTTGAAATTGAGTTGTTACAAAGACTTTCTGAGTTTAGGACAGAATTGTTTGAAGACAATTTTTTGAACAGGATTCCTGTTTTTTGGGGGGTAAAGAAACAAAAACAAACTTTTTGATGCTACCTGATGGTAAGCTGAGCCCTAAAAATAATGAAGAATCAAGGCATAGTCTTTGTGTTGTAGAGAATGGTTCAGCTGCTGTTTTTCTTTTAAGAAAAAATTATCTTTAATACGAGATAAAAAGAATCCCCCTCAGTGGTTCCTGTGTCCCAGACAGTATTGTAAGAGCTTTACGTATCCTGAGTCATTGAACACAGTAACTCTGCCAGGAACGTGCAGTTCTTACTCCATTTTACAGATGAGGTCCCACAGCTGGGGGGGTGGCACGGATAGAGCTGGCCCTTGGACTCAGCTGCTCTACATCCCCCTCCGAAAAGTACTAAATAGAATGTTAGCATTTTTTGTGTATTTTAGTGCCACATTTGTGTTGAGGAACTCAAGGTAGAATCAACCGAAGAAGGTAACAGCATTTCGCCAATGATTTCCTGCCTTCCACTGATTTTGACAGAATTGCAAATGATGAGACCTGACTCCTTCAACCGCCAACCATTTTCATTTTTCAGTCTTATGATGGTCCTTTCAAACTAATTTCTGTGAGAGGCTCTGTTGGCTGGTCACAGAACATAGAATTTTAAGTGGATAGAGTCATCTTTCTTTGTCACTATAAGAATTGAGGTCAGTTGCTAAGCCCTGCATTGACACTGCTAAAACAGTTTATGCATTTATCAAATTTATAAACTCCTCTTGAAGTGTAATTTATAGCTATAATTACTTTAGCCCTATGAGGAGATAGGAAGTCCTGTTTGATATGCCTTTGTGTGCAGCTGTCAGCCTAAATAGGAGTCACCTGCAAGGAACAAGGTGCATCGGGGAGCAGGAAGGAGACTCTTCATGCCTTTCTCATCTGCACATGTCTGTATGGGGAGAGAGAGGTCTGTGTTGTGAGTGATGTTCACTTTCTCAGTGGCTAATTTCATTTTTCAGTTCCAGAAAGAATTTTTTAAAAAGTGAAAATTAAAACAACCACACCCTAACGTAACCCTCCCATGCCACCATTAGGTAGCGTGTTCAGCGGAACAGTACACCCTTTGTTCTCGTAGAGCTGCCTCGTGCCCTTTTCCGTCTTTGAAGGTTTTTGTTTCTGACTACTAAATAAAATGGGTACTTTAAGAAATATTTTTGTAGTGTTTTAAACATCCTGGAGAATCCTGTTGTCTTTAAAAATACACCAATTTTCACAAGTAGTAACTAAGGGCTTTATAAAACTTGGTTCACCTTTGACGTGGGTAACCTGCCTCAGACGCTTCACGGCCTCTGTGGATTCGGGCATTGCTCTCGCCAGTTCCTTGAACACCCGGGCTTTATCCCGGGAACGCTGATTCCACCCCACGCTGGCGAATCGTGAGTGGTGTTGGCCCAGCCCTTGCTCTCTCAGCACTTTTACGTGGTGAAAAAGACAAACATTCAGCTAATCACATTGAGATAAACGAGATCAGTACCATTAGCGCACATAAGACGGAAAAACAACTGCTGAGGTCACTCAAAACTTTTCATTTACTCTAGGAAAACGGTCATTCTGGTCTACGAGATGATGCTCTTGGAGCTGGTGCTTTATTGGTGTTTCTCGTATTTCATTTCTATATATTCTTCATTATGAACTCAGATGTGTAAAAAATTCTTAGAGGATTTACATTTACCACATTGTACATTCACCACACTTAAGTACCCATAGATTATGTGCTATATCCTGTACTTTGTATTGAACTTCTTGAAGAATTACCTAAGATGTTTGATTTTACTTACCATATTTTACATATACGATTTAAGATAAAAAGAGATTATTAGGGGCGCCTGGGTGGCTCAGTCGTTGAGCGTCTGCCTTCAGCTCAGGTCATGATCCCGGGGTCCTGGGATCGAGCCCCGCATCGGGCTCCCTGCTCAGCGGGGAGCCTGCTTCTCCCTCTCCCACTCCCCCTGCTTGTGTTCCCTCTCTTGCTGTGTCTCTCTCTGTCAAATAAAATCTTTAAAAAAAAAATAAGAACTAGGCATTTAAAAAAAAGAGATGATTATTTTATATTAAATGTAATTTTAGTCTTGCAGTTGGCTTTCACAATTTGGACTATATGTACTTTTTTTGGGTTACAATAATTTAACTGAGTGTCAAGAATCTCCATTCAGAAATGTGAGACTGTACTTAGTGGCCTTCAGCCATTTAGTGTACATACAGTGCTGATTATGTATATGATGAAGCCATATGTGTGCGTAAGCACATCTCGAGTCGCTAGGATTTCGTGTCATCGTTGTAACCAGTGCACTCAGAAACATACAGGGTCCTGTGAAACAGTGCCTGTTAACTTGCCGTCTTGACCTGGGACAGCTGTCGAGGGTGGTTTTTATGAGTGGTCTCTATGTTTCTAAGCAGTCACCTACTTGATCCTTTTAACATTGGATTCAGGGAGCCTGTTTACAACTATCACCTATTCTTAATTCAGATGGTAAATAATAGAACATGTATAGCAGTTGCATGTGTTTCCGAATGTTTACTTAAATAATTTTTTGAGTTATTGAGCGTGTATATAGTCTAAGGTTTAGATCTAGCATGGAAGCACATGATGTGGGGGACTAGAGTTAAACACCAAATAAATGTAATAGGTTCTATTTATAACTATTGAAGTCTGTTGAAACTGTATATTGAGCTTGGTACACCTAGTTATTCCAGTGTTTGCTTGTTTACTGTTTTATCTTCATATTTCTTAACACGCTAGTTCTCGAGTAACTGCATACATATCAGGATCTCCTGGGGAACAGTACAAACAGTTGAATGGTTTCACCTCAAATGAATGGAATTAAATTCGCCGTTGCTGGTGCCCCTGCAAGGCCTTCATCAGTAGGAGGTTTCAGGATGCAGGGAGGGGTGAGGAGCCGTAGGCCTCACTGCACAAAGAGGTTACTTGGGCAGATGTTTATAACCTTGGATCTCAGTTTGCAAAACTGGACTTATCCATGACTTAGGTCTTGTTTAAATCTAAAATTCCTTCAGTTTTGGAACAGTCTTCTTTAGTAGGTTTATCTGTGCCAGAAAATTTAATAAAATTGACTGAAAGAAAGACTGCCTTCAGATCTCAACACTGCCTATCTGTTGATCCAGTTCAAAATTGTGACCCCGGTTTTCCTTACCTTTTACAATCTTTAGTCAGTTTCTGTAATTTTAGTGGTTACCTCCATATATTTTCCTTCTCAGTACTAAGTATCTGTGTAGAAGTTGAGTGTGTGATCCTGAAAATGGGTGCAAAGAAAGGGGATATGATCAAAAGTGTTTTGACATCACAAATGGACTCTGCGCGGGGTGCCTGGGTGGCTCAGTTGTTGGGTGTCTGCCTTCGGCTCAGGTCATGATCCCAGGGTCCTGGGATCGAGCCCCGCATCGGGCTCCCTGCTCAGCGGGGAGCCTGCTTCTCCCTCTCCCGCTACCCCTGCTTGTGTTCCCTCTCGCTGTCTCTCTCTCTCTCTCAAATAAATAAATAAATCTTTAAAACAAACAAATGGATTCTGCGAAATTTTCACGGTTTCTTAAAATTTGCATTTTTCTTTAAAACTTAGAAGAGAACTAGTTTAAATGAAGGAGGAAAGTGTTTTTAGTTGAATTTAAGACATGGGATTTGACATTTCTAAAAGAATTTTTTGGGCATTGGTCCAGGGCTAGTATTGCCAGATTTAGCAAATAAAAATGTGTCACCCAGTTAAATTTTAATTTCAGATAAATAACAAATGCTTTTTTTAGATAAAAATATGTCCTATGCAATATTTTGGATATATTTACATTTTTTTAAAAGCGGTATTTGCAGTAAATTTATACTAAAAAATTATTTGATATTTTTTTGAAATTAAAATTTAGTGAGGTATCCTTTATTTTCTCTTGTAATCCTGTCCAGGACTCATCTTCAAGGTTGGCTTGCTGTCAAGTCTAACTTTGTAAGACCTGCTTTTTCACAGTGACTCTGTCTGGACAGCTCATCCTTGACACACCTCCTGAGGCCCCTGTCACTTTGTGCCTCCCACTTCTTCCTCCCTCCCTCCCTTTTTTTTTTTTTAAAGAAGGTCACTGATACCAGGACATTTATAAGTAATATGTGATTACTTCTTTTTTTATACTTAAAATGTGAAGGTAAGAAAGGTATTGAAACTTTTTATTGTTTAATTTCACCGTAATTTAAAAGAAGAAAGTAAGTTATGGCATTAATTGCTTCATAGATAGTTTAATATTTGTGACCTGTAGAAAATAAATGACCTCATAACCACAGGTTGAAAAGAGATGACTGCCAGGAGGCGGATAAAAGGTTTTATTCTGGAGTTAGGCAGCCCTGGCCCTACCCCTCGGCAAGCCCTGGAGCAAGTCTCTCACCTTCAGCAAAGCTGAGTGTCCCCCACTGTGCGGTGGGGAAAGCCAGTCCCCGAGGATGTCAGCATCCAGTGGGACTATGTGCGTGAGCCGTAAGTGAATGGGTGCAGTTAAATCAATACGTGCACATATTGGTCAGAAAGCATGTCTTTTGTTAAGAGTTGTGTATTATGTGTAAATTTCAGCCCAGTATCTGTTCAGTGTGAGCTTATTTAAAATACTAGTATAGCTGGTTATGAAAGAGGAAAGATGGGCTGTGATACTCTTCATACAAGACGATGGTGCCTCAGTCTCTGCTGTTGGAAGAGCAAATGTTTCTTTGGTGTGCTCCGTGTGCACTGACCTGGACTCGTCCCAGACAGGATCACACACGTAGCAGAGATGTAAGTGCATTAGGTCAGTGACCATACTTTGTTACGACTGTAAAGTTAACCAGATAGAACCCCAAACTAGGCTGTTCTTAATCTACCTCAGATGCACTTGAAATCCGTAATCATAAACCCATAAACCCCTGAGCGAGCACAATAGGGTGTCAAGAGGTGAGGATAACCAACTGCGAGTTAACCTGAGCTCATTTCTGCTGATTCAAAAAGGGTATTACTTAGTATTAGGACAGGCTTTCTACAGCTCACTTGGTAAGAAATATCCATCAGTCAGAAAGCTGTGTTCTAGATCTTGAGACGTTTGTACTGATGTAGTTTTGTCCGTGTGGCCAAACTGCTCGAGCATTACTCTTTCCTCTGTCCGTGGGCATCTCATCCAAGTGGTGTGTCCACATTCTAGTAGTCTAAGGTGTCAGCCAAGGGCCTTTTCCCACACATTTTTGTTGAACACAGAATTTTTGGTATCCCTGAATACCAGGATTTGCATGTCATAAAAGAAACGTTTGTACTTCTATCGTATATAGATGCCGAATTGTGAAATTTTAAAGGTAAATCTCTATTAACAATTAAAATTATGCAATCTTGTTTGTCTTGTGGGTATATTTGGTGGAAATTTATTGCATTATCCTAATTTTATTCCTTACCCAAGTTATATTTTATCCTAATTCCTTATCCAGATTATATTTTACTTGATTAGAGGCAGTGTGTATAGAGGCCTGGCTGACTTTTTCAGAAAACATCATCATAGTCTTACTTTAATTACATAGTAGTTGTGTGATGAAATCCTGTTTGTAAAGGTTTAAGACTTTGGATTTACAATTTTATGTTGGTTTATCACAAAGTACATTTGTATTTAATATAAAACATCAGGTCTTTTTTATTGTTTAATTTCTTTTTTAAAGATTTTATTTATTTATTTTGAGAGACCGAGCATGTGCATGAGCGGGGGGAGGGGCAGAGGGAGAGAGAAAATCTCAAGCGGATTCCACGCCGAGCGCAGAGGCCACTGTGGGGCTCAATTCCACGACCCTGAGATCCTGACCTGAGCCAAAATCCAAGGTTGGACGCTCAAAGGACTGAGCCACCCAGGTGTCCCATCATCGGGTCTTTTTTAAATAGGCAGTGCCATCAGTTCTCTTTAATCATGTATTTTTAAATTTACAATTAATTATTGATCCTAAGTCAATCATCAAATACCTACTGGGTTTCCAGGTAGTTAGTAGGGAGTTTCTGCATCGGGAGCTTCCTGCGTAGCCAGGGAGGGACTAATGCTCATTGCAAAAGCAGTAACGAAACGGTTCAGCTGTGCTGGTGTGGGGAAGCTTTATGAAAGAAGTTAGACTGAGTCTGTATAGAATTACGGTGAGGGTAGGCCTGACTCCAGAGACTTACATAAGGAAAATACTGGAATTGTTTTTCTTTTTTTGACAGGTGTCAGAGATCCATCCAGGACACTATTTTCCCCTCAGTGCTCTTGATAGAGTGTCTTTTCAGAAAAATATGAAATGCTATTACTGTAGGAAAAATTTTTACAAAATTGCCGTATATTTGGAGATGTCCTGCATTATAGCTCACACGAGCTAATACATTTCCAAATTTGTGTTTGAAAACTTCATTACTACCTTCTTTGTAGTCCGCCTTCAACATCTTCCTGATAATTTTCCTCCCTTCGTTGGCACGTGGCTAACTGCTTTGTACTTGAAATTCATTCTTGTGACCACAGGATGAGGTACTTCTCTGTGGCCTGGTCTGCGGTGGCCTAGGGCAGGCTTTGCGGCCAGGCCCCTGCGCACTCAGGCCTGTGGCGGGGAGCACGCCCCGTCCTCTGCGGGCTGGTGCTCTTGCTTCCTTTGTGCCGGGGTCGTTCCTGAGCTTGTTCCGTGACTTAGCCCTGTGCTTCCTCTGCAGGTGATCACCAATCTGGTGAAAATGCTGAAGGCCAGAGACACAAGGAGAAATTTCTGTCCTCCAAACCACTGGCTGTCAGAACAAGAAGATATTAAAGCAGATAAGGTTTACTGAAAAATCTTCCTAATATGTTTTGTTAAACATATTTTTTCAGCTTTTGTCTTTCTGGGGAGAAGGATAAGTTCTTTTAAATTGTTTCATTTATTACTTATTATGTAACTAAATATTAACAGTAAGCTTTTTTATTAATTCTTAGGTCATAGAATATATAACAGTATCATTGACTTAAAACATACATCCTGAGTTTATTATTAAACCTAATTTTCTCCTTTAACTACAAATTATATTGGAGCCTCGTGGCTCTTTGTTGGGATTGCAAGAGATTTTGCTTTTATTGGTGTCATAATTATCAATGTGTATTTAGCACTTAAAGGAGATTGAATATGTCCTTGATTTGCTAAATGAACAGAGACAAATTTGAATATTACTGAGATCTAGATCTAAAGTAGATTCAATCGTATAAATATTTTTAGAAATTTAACAAAGATCATGAACTATGTGAATTTTTGACGAATAAGAATTTTCATTCTTGTCAGAAAAAGGCATGATTGTATTCATTTCAAAATCTTGGGGATCAGGGCAGAGAGTGGAGGGTGTAGAAGAAACAAGACCATAGAAACATTCAAGAAAAGAGAGCAGCGGTGTTTTACGCCAGGTTCAGATACTGTGTCTGCACGAATCTTGAAGCGGGTGGCTTCTAGCTGTGCCCGCTGGTTAGGCCGAGACACCATGCCCCGTCCTATAGTGGTGGACGTCCTGTAGCGAGACCCTGGGGGGCGGGGGGCCTCTGAACAACACTTACCACCCAAAGGAAACAGCCTTTGGTACGATGGGGCGTTCTGTTACTGGAGAGCACGGGAGCCATGGGCGGCTCCGACCGTCCAGACTAGGTGCAGCGAACTGAACCTCAAGTAGCCTTAAATCTGCAAGTTCGTAAATATACAAAAAAGAACTTGATTGGCCATCTTGTGGGATGCAGAGGAACCACCTGATTTTGAGACTGGCTTGGAAAAAAGAAGTAATCATGCCCTGAGCCTGCCTTTCTTTTATGAACTTTATGTACCTCAGGCTAAGCAAGTAGTGGTGATGGGAGAGCCTTCTCGGTGTACAAGTAGCTAATAGTGCATGAACCAGGGTCCCACAGTCTGCAGGCTGTGATGAGTAAGCAGTCTAGGCGGTGCCCTGGGGTACAGACCCCACGGGGACCTGCCGAGACCGGGCTGGAGGCCCCCGCGGATGGGGGTCGATCACTGTGCTGCTGCTTGACTCCAGAAGGCTCAGCTATGGAAAAATGGCAGCTGAGCCAAACTGCGTCTGGTGGCATAATTGATTCCTGTTTTGGCACAAGTTCTTGATCTCATGGCTGACCTCAGCAACCAGACACGTGCCTCTTGAGAGAACACGCTGCCTGTGAAATGTTCTGGCCAAAAGTCCAAGCTGGATGTGATGACACCTCTAGGTGTAATTGCACATTTATAGGGAAACGGAGGGCCTAGAAGCCCACGTGAACACCGAGGGGACGCAGCTAGCAAAATCCAATGGTCGGCAACATTGCTGGACAGCTGACCAGGGCCACAGCCAGGGCTGAGGGAGCAGGCAGAGCCTCGGGCTGAACAGAATGTCCACGGACCCCAGCCCTCCTGGGGTACTGATGCAGACAAATTAAGTGTTTAGAATTAGGAGACACTGAATATTTAGTAATAAGAAGAAATTGTTAATTCTTTAAGTGTGATGTGTTTTCATTTGTAAGTGATCATATTATGACAGTTTACTAGATGCAGATATTACACAGCATTAAAGAGAACAAGTAAGATTTCCTTGGGATGTATTAGGGAAAACAGTTACAGTGTGAAAGTGTAAACGGGCAGCCGACCAAGGAGAGAATGCATGAAGAGGACATGAGGTCAAAGAGCAGGACCTGGCAGCGTGTAATGTACGCACAACATCCATGTAGTTCACATGTGGCCAGTAAGAGCTCGTGCCGGGGCACGAGGAGGTACTAAGCCAAGTTGCTGGCCCCACAGGTCACCCAGCTCTACGTCCCGGCTTCCAGACACGTGTGGAGGTTCCGGCGGATGGGGAGAATCGGCCCCCTGCAGTCGAGCCTGGATGGTGAGTTCTCTGTGGCCTGGCACGTTTCTCCTTCAGCCCAGGGTCATGGGCTCTCGTTGACATACTGGGAAATCCACTCTTTTTGATGTACTGTTCTGAGATTTTTTTTTAACTTTTTTAGTGGGGGGGAGGGGCAGAGGGAGAGAGAGAATCTTAAGCCCAACACGGGGCTTGATCCCCACGACCATGACCTGAGGCGAAATCAAGAGTCGGAGGCTCAACCGACTGAGCCACCCAGGTGCCCCTAGTGTTCTGTGATTTTTGGTAAACATCTGCCTCCGTGATCAACCATAGAGAAAAGATTCATCACTCCGCAAATTATCTGATGCGCCTTTGTAGGTAGCCCCTTTCCCCACCAGAGCCCCTGGCAACTACTGACTTGTCTTTCGTCCTGATAGCTTTGCCTTTTCCAGAATGTCTTTAAATGGAACCATATAGTGTGTAGCCTTGTGAGTCTGGAAAGGAAAAGTCCAGGCATACCTCTGAGACATGGCAGGTTTGGCTCCAGACCACCGCAATAAAGTGCATGTCCCAAAATGAGTCAAACGAAGTTTTTGGTTTTCTAGTGCATGTAAAAGTTAGTGTGCGGGGGCACCCGGGTGGCTCAGTCGGTTAAGCGTCTGACTCTTAATCTTGGCTCCGGTCTTGATCTCAGGTCACGTGTTCAGGCCCTATATTGGGCTCTGTGCTGGGCGTGGAGCCTACTTAAAAAAAAAAAAAAGTTAAGCATGCAGTAGCATTGCGTACATACGTACCTTCATTAAAAATACTTTCAGCTAAGAGACGCTGACCATCGTCTGAGTTTTCAGTGACTGGTAATCACTGATCACAAATCACCATAACAAATATAAGTATGAAAAAGTTTGAAATACCGAAAGAATTACCAGAAACAGAAAGTGAGCAAGTGCTGTTGGGACACGCTGGATGCGGGGTCACCACGGACCTTCAGTTAGTAAAACACCGTGTCTGCGAAGTGCGGTGAAGTGAGGTCACGTGTGCGCAGAACCTCACGGAGGCGTTCCCCTGTTTTGCAGTGGGTTTGGAGTCCCCGCCTCTGTCTGTGTCCGAGGAGAGACAGCTGGCCATCCTGACAGAGCTGCCCTTCGTGGTTCCGTTCGAGGAGCGAGTCAAGGTGTGCACTTTGGTGTCTTTAGAGATTGACCGCGTACTACATCATTTCAGTGTGAAAGAATTAACACCAACGCCAAAAGCTCTGAAGTTGCTTAGTGCCTAGCTGGTTATATAATTGTTATTTTTCTCACTAGACTGTAACAGTTGACAGTGATTTATAAAAGCTTAGTCCAACCAAATACCTCTGTATAGACTTGAAAGATTTTTTTCCCTTAGTTGTAACTGTAGTTTAAATGCCTATCACACCATTGTCTTCTTACAATGGGAGTAGAAGGTCTTTTTGTCTAGTAAATCTTGCATTGTTTTTGAAAATGCAAATTTTTTTTAAAAGATACGCTTCTGTATATTATGTTGAGGTTATTTATTGCAAATACTACTTTATAAAAGAGTGATGGGCAGGTATCTTAAATTCCTGCCTGGTGATTTTTGATGAGTGTACAAAACTTTGTTTACATTTATCTGTTTTGAGATTTAAAATGTTTTGTTTGTGTTCACCAACTTAGCAAATTTCTAAAAACTACTAGGCTCTATTCTTAAGTAATGGCTTCGAGAGGGTAATTTTAGTCCTGACCACTTTCTTTATAGGATGAGCAAAAGAGTGAGTTTCTTTTAAAGCTATTGGTGTTTCTTTGTTAAGACCCATCGGCACCGGGCACAGATGTAACTGACATTACATAGTTCCTGAGCTCCCTCTACTGGATTTTTAGCATCAAAAAAAATTACTTGAATTTTATTGTTTAGGGAGATTTTCTTACTAATACTAATATACAGCTTTACAAAGCTATTCTTTTTTCTTTACCACCTGGGATTTTCTAAAGGGTTTGCAAAAGAAAATACTGAAAATATACTACAGCATGGGATTTTTAAAATTTGTTACAAAATTTGTTATGAAATGGAGGAAAGGGGCAATATTACAAATACATAAATATTACGCATTTACTGAGAAGGCATAAAGTCCACATTTGATACCTTGTCTTTGAAAATTTGCTTCAGGATTTATGGACATAGAAAAGTTAAGATTTATTTAGCAGTTTTTCCTTTAGTTGCTTATATTTCTAACAAGAAGTCTGTTTCTTCAGATAACCTGACAACTTCCCCTGTTTGTTAGATCTTTCAGAGGTTGATTTATGCAGATAAGCAAGAAGTTCAAGGAGATGGTCCATTTCTGGATGGAATTAATGTCACAATAAGAAGAAATTATATTTACGAAGATGCTTATGACAAACTTTCCCCAGAAAATGGTATATATGATTCTGTGTGTCTGCATGTGGCAGGGGAGGCGAGGGATTATTTTAGAAAAAGGTAGTCTTAAAACATTAGTGTCCGTCATCTTGTTCTGTAATGACTTTTTAACAGTGGAATGGACTATGTCAGATTTGGTAGATGTATATTATCAATTAACATTGACAAATAATTATCCCAACAGGAGCCTTTCAAATACTGATTTTTTTTTTAAGGCAAGAAACTCCACTCACAAATGTCTGCGTCTAAAATGTAGTTGACAACTTTTAATTCTGAAAATGTTGATGGGCAGCCATCGACATTCTGTATTATGGTATTATGATAATCTATTTATGTATATATTCTAAACTCTAAGCCATATTTAACATATCAGAAGAAACCCCACTGCAGTCCAGACCCCTCTACAGACAGACATGTGCATCAGTGACCGGAGCGAGTCACGCTGAAACAGTGATTTGGATCGCATTTAGGGCTCAGCAACCTGTTTTGTCTCATGTGACTATTTGACACCCAGTGTTAAATGTGTAGTGTTATCATTTATATATTAATAATTTTAACTTCAGAGGATGGTATCCATGATACTGCATGAAATTGGGGCTCGATCAATGCAGGGAATTAACAATGGAAGCTTGGCAGGATCTGGAGCACAGCTTTAGGAGGTGATGGGAGGGTGTCAGAAATGAACAGTTGCCTCTTCCAGGGGAGCAAAACTTCAAGTCATTTTTTTCTTAAAGAGCTGATTGTGCTATACTGTGGGAATAACGGAGGGCGGCGAGCATCAGTCACTGGCCCCTTCTCTGTCCCAGGGTTTGTGTGCGAGGGTTTGATGTTCACATGATGTGGTTTTGTCATGGAATCGGGGCTGCAGACACCACCAGCTCAGTCCTGACCTGTGGCTGTGCACTCTCCACTGCACCAGCGTACTCTTGCCCAGCATAGCACGTTTTAAATCTTCTCTGTGAACCAGGCAAAAATCTGGTACTCTGACTTCCAGCCCAACGTACTTTTGGAAACGAACTGGGCCTCCCTCCATGGGGATCCGGTCCCCATGAATCAGCTGGTGCAGCTGTTGCGTTGTGTCCCCGCACGCTGCGGGACAGGGTCCTCGTCCATTGTCCCCTTCAACTAGCTGGTGCTCAGTAGGTGTTGGGTTTGTGCTTGAACCTGGGGAAGACTCAGTCGATAGACAAGATGGTAAATGTGCCATCAACTCAGAAGTGTTGAGAGTGGAATGGAGGGGGGTCGATGCCAGAGGGTTTTATAAAGCCGTGGGATTTAGGAGAGGGAGCAGTGACCGCCGACCGTGCGCACACATGGTTCAGGCTTGCTTCCTGCATGCGCCAGAGTTGGGATGAGCTCCTCAGCCCAGAAGGAGAGTGTGTATCAGCAATTTTAAATTAACTTTAAAACTATTTCATGTAGATGATTTTTAAAGACGTTACTGTCCAGGGGCGCCTGGGTGGCTCAGTCGTTAAGCATCTGCCTCCGGCTCAGGTCATGGTCCCAGGGTCCTGGGATTGAGCCCCGCATCGGGCTCCCTGCTCAGTGGGAAGCCTGCTTCTCCCTCTCCCACTCCCCCTGCTTGTGTTCCCCCTCTTGCTGTCTCTCTGTCAAATAAATAAAATCTTAAAAAAAAAAAAAAAAGAATATGTGAAGACATTACTGTCCAATTATAACAAGCCCCAAATTTCCTAATGAATCCTTAAACTTAAAGTTACTCAGAAGTTGATCACACCCTAACTCCCCAGGGCGTGCTGATATTTGCATTGAATTTAAGGGAGTTGGAGAAATCCTTTCCTAATATGTATGTTATAATGCTTTACATCTCTGCAAATAGTCTCTAATTCAGGCCTTATTAACATGACTTTTTTAAGCCATGTGTTAAAATTGCTATTTTGCTAGGGAGAGTAGTAAAATTAAATATCATCTCAGAATGTTGCATTTACTTCTGGCAAATTGGTGTGAGGTGCTGTGTTAACTGATCGTTTACACATAATCAGTTAATACGACTGCTCCACGTGCCGTCTCGTCCTCACAGCGCATCTGGCCTTTATGGACACTCATCATCTCGTATTCATGTCTTCTCAGGACGGTTTTCTTCCTCTCTCTTTTATTTAAGATTTTATTTATTTATATAATCTCCACACCCAGTGTGGGGCTTGAACTCACACCTCCGAGACTGAGCCAGCCGTTTCCCTCAGACCAGTTTTCTGGAGTGTGGGTGTTGGCCCCGTGGATGGTCAAGCTGGCTGCTGGAGCTCAGAGAGGTGGGGAGCCCAGCAGGTGCCCCAGCCCCAGCCCCAGCCCCAGCCCCGGGCTTCCAGGAGCTCTCATTGCCCCGCCCCGCCCCAGTGTGAGACCGGGGCGAAGTGATCACAGTTACTGTCAGGACTGCTGTAGCTCTTGATGTCATCATCCGTTAGCTTGGATGAGAATCCACTAGAGCTGGCTCTGGACTGTACTGCAGTCGGTTCCTGAGAGCCTCGCGTGTCTGTGCTTTTGTGTGTGAGTGGGTTTTATTTTGTTTCATTTAACGGGCAGGATTTATGACATTGTTTTCCTGAAGAACAAACTATAATAGGGTAAAATAAAAGTAACATTTTACTTAGGTCCCCCCCCCCCCGAAACCTTAGTATATAAGTAGATATTTTATTTTATTTTATTTTATTTTTTTATTTTTTTTATTTTTTTAAGAATTTATTTATTTGACAGAGAGAGACACAGTGAGAGAGGGAACACAAGCAGGGGGAGTGGGAGAGGGAGAAGCAGGCTTCCCGCTGAGCAGGGAGCCCGATGTGGGGCTCGATCCCAGGACCCTGGGATCATGACCTGAGCCGAAGGCAGACGCTTAACGACTGAGCCACCCAGGCGCCCCTATAAGTAGATATTTTAAATTTGTCCTTAGAAACAAGTAGTGGCAAGGTATCTCAGGCTAGATTTGATTCTGAAAATATTATTATGCTATTGTGTATTACCATTCACAGAAATGAGCTTTAGGGAACACAGAATCTCAATTCTAGCCAAATTAGAGGGGTGACTTCTGTGACTGCCCACTGAGTCTGCAAAAGATAATGACACACTCGCGCTCTCCTTGCTGGTGCTGCAGGTGGAATGAGGGTGGGAAGCGTGGGCCGTAGCGGAGTGGTTCCCACTCACAGCATTGTACACTTAGAATTTTTACGGAATCTGCTACCTGCTGACCATCAGTTTGAGAAATAATACATACAACAAATGCTTAAAGTTCATCCTTAAAACTGGGTATTAAGAGGAATATGTAAAGGTGAGAAATATCCACTGTATTTTTATGTTGCATCTATAATTATCCGCTTAGATTTCTCTTGGCATTTTACCTAGATCTTGAGATTGAACGTATTTTGTAATCCTATTAATCAAAATACATGCAAATAACATATTCATGGAGTCTAATCAGTAAAAAGCATGTTCTTCATGTAACTATAGTTAAATTTTAAAAATAGAAGAGAATACGGTTTAGTATAAAAGCCTCTGCTTTGTAGGTAATAGACCTATCTTTAAATTACAGCACCCCCTTTACAGTGTTAGCTGTAGGTCTTCAGATACGTAACTCAGCCTTCCTTTTACTTGGTTTTCTCACTGCAGAATGAGGATAATTATTTTTTTTTTTCTCTTTTTCAAGTTTTTATTTAAATTCTAGTTTGTTAATACCCAGTGCAATGCTTGCTTCAGTAGAATGTATTGACTCAGCACCTCCACCCAACACCCAGTGCTCATCACAGCAGGTGCCCTCCTCCATCCCTTCACCCATGTAGCCCCTCCAGAATGGGGGTAATTGTTAACCCAGAAAGTTGTTAAAGGACTTGAAGTAATGTGTGTAAAATTCCAGGTAATTTCTAGCTCGGGGCAAATACTCAGTGGTCGTTACTCCTTTACAAAGTACAAGAGCAAGCGGAAGCCAGGTGGTTTAGGTCTGTTTGCCTTACTCCTGCGGGAGATGCGGGCGTCCGCACGGAGCTCACCCGGCACAGCCTCTGTCCTCCCCCCTGCCGGCTCGGCGGAAGACGAGGTCTGTACTGCTGGGCACAGTGGTGTAGATCTCAGTGCATACAGTAAATCGTCCTGGCCCTGTGTGAGCCATGTTCTAGAATAGTCCCGGCCGGGTTCTGTGACTTGGGAAGCACTGACGCCCGCCCACCGCCGTGGTGGAGGCCCTGGCAAACATGCATTCTGCTGAGCCCCTTTCTGGAGTGCTTTCTCGAGGTCCCCTGTCCCTCGGGAGGTTTGGGGTGGCCGCACAGGAAGCCTGGAAGATGGCAGCCGCTCATGAGAGCCCCGGAGCACTGGTGTCACGTGCCCACCTGGGCCGAGCCGCTCTGCACCCACCACGCTCACCCAGCGGCCCGCCCCTCCACCCCTGCCCGCCCGCTGAGATGCAGAGCACCCCAGGACGCAGGGGGGAAAGGAGGAAGGACGTGCCAGTTACTTTCTCAAACCTGCACCTTGAGAGAGCCTGTCCAGTGAAGACCACCTGGTTTCGACTTTTGGCAGAATCCCTGTCATTGGCTTGTATTTGGGGTCTGTTGTATCACTATAGGGGAGTCAGCCCAGCCACACTGTCCTCTTGAGGACCTGGCCGGACGTTTTTCTAAGATGTCAGGCATAATTAACCAACTTTGCAAATTTTTTTGTGTTTTTATCTTTGTGGCACAGTATAACCAAAGAGACTTGACCTTTTTCAGCCAGATAACACTTTGAAATGAAAATGGAGACTCTGGGTTCTGACTCTCCTGTATTGTTCACCTCTTTCCAAGACTCTCTATTGTTGTGGCACCAATGTCTCCTTTATTCATTTGTTTTTTGCCTTTCCTGGTAACAATTTCTGTTCCCCTTGTATTCTTATGTGCTTAATTCCCTCCCTCCTCTCCTCGTAGTTTAGAGTACTTTAGAGTGTCATGTCCTTTAGAATATGAGGGGTAACTTAATTCTCTCCTGAGCGCTCTGTCTCCCCTCACCTCCATGTGTGATACGTGAACTTCTTTCTCTCTTTCTCCCATTGTCAGCTTTGGGGAAAATACGGGTCCGTCTCATCATCTGTTTTTACTCTCATTGATTTTTTTTTTTTTTTTAGTCCTGCATTAAAATATCTCTAATACTCTTGCTTCCCTTCCCAAAACTTCCTGTAATACCAGCTTATTTTATTGCCTTCTTTTAAAATCCTCTCTCCTCCCCTGTTAACCCCCTTGCTTTCACAGAGCCTGATTTGAAAAAGCGGATCCGTGTGCACTTACTCAATGCCCATGGCCTGGACGAAGCCGGCATCGACGGTGGTGGGATTTTCAGAGAGTTTCTGAATGAGCTGCTCAAGTCAGGATTTAACCCCAACCAGGGGTTCTTCAAGACCACTAACGAGGGGCTCCTGTACCCCAGCCCGGCCGCTCAGATGCTCGTGGGAGATTCCTTCGCCAGACACTACTACTTCCTGGGCAGGATGCTTGGAAAGGTAAAGTAACTTTGTATGGACATGGACCTCAGACACAGGATGTTGACGTTCTGCCTTTCTGTGTGGTTGCTCTGGGTCATTGAAGATGTTTATTCAGAATTGCTGAAGTAATTTTGGTGAACCCTGAACAGTATTCTTTTACATAATAACTAATACTTCATTGTTACACGTTGCATGCACAGTAGTCACACACACAAATCATTTGGGAAACCTGGGGGACATATATTATAAAACCCTGTTTGTCGAAGTCTCTGGGTAGATGTCTCTTGCCATCAGTGTGCACCCTGGAAATACTGTCAGTCTCCCCATTGCTCTTGTCCATAGTGTTCAAGTGGTTCTTTTAAGGTTCTGTAAACGTGTAAAGTGCTACAGGGTGGAAGACCGTAGTTGTTGGGTGTGGGCTAAGTGTTCTGTATGTTGTATGCAAACTCTAGGAGAAACGGCCATTAAGGATGACGTGATCGGGGCGCCCGGGTGGCTCAGTCCACGAAGCGTCTGCCTTCGGCTCAGGTCATGATTCCGGAGCCCCGGGATTGAGCCCCGTGTCGGGCTCCCTGCTCGGCGGGGGGTCTGCTTCTCCCTCTCCCTCTGCCTCTCATGCTCTCTGTCTCTCATTCTCTCTCTCTCAAATAAATAAATAAAATCTTTAAAAAATAAAAAAATAAACTGTTCTAAATGAGGTGGGAAATCATCTAGGTCATTTCCCTGGGAAATGAAAAGTTGATTCTTGATTTTTCTTTGAATGATTCACTCCACTCATCATAACTCTGGGGTAGAGAAAACCTGATGCATGTGGGGCAGCGTGCCAGGATCCCCAAGTATTCAGACTCTTGCTAACCAGTAGTCACTCTAGTGACAGTGACCCGGGTTTACCCCAGACCCACCTTCTGAATCAGAAGCCTGATAAAACAGCCCGAGAGCTGAGGGGAGAGCTGGAGGGAGCGCAGGGCTCAGGGCCAGTGGTTCCCTGCTGGCCCGCCTCATCTGAAGGATGCACACCTTTCTGTCCTCCCCACCAGCGATGCTGGCTCCTCACGGGGGCTTCCACCAGCCACCAGCTGCAGTTCAGAAGGTATCGTCCTTGTTTTCATTACTGGGGGTCTACCGCGCAGCATAGAATAAAGATGGAACATACCTGGATCTGTAAAGGGTCACAGCATATCCAGTAATAAGATTATTATTAAATAAGGACGCCTGGGTGGCTCAGTCGATTGAGTGTCTGCCCTCGGCTCAGGTCGTGATCTCAGCGTCCTGGGATCGAGCCCCATGTTGGGTTCTCCACTCAGCAGGGAGTCTGCTTCTCTCTCTCTCTGTCTCTCAAATAAGTAAATAAAATCTTTTAAAAAGAATCGTTGATGTATTGTTATAGGAGTTAAATGTTTTCCATGGTATTTGGAGGAAGTTCATTAGGGTTTTTGGATAGTCTGGGAATGCATTTTGGTTTCCCCTATTTAAGAGTGGGTTAGGAATGCCTGATACTCAATATTTACTGTCCAAAGCATTTTGAGGGACAGTTTGGATTATAACACAAGAATCATAACTGGTGCAGCTTCTGCAGGTCAAAGGTATGACTGAAGGTGACACTCTGGAACTGAGGGCAGCGAGCTAGCTACAGCCTTTGGCCTCCTATTCTTTGTAGTTAAAAAAAAAAAAAAGTTAGAATTCCAGCAGGTATCATCATTTACATTGTCTGGTTGCTTTCCCTACAGCGACAGTTGAACAAAGCCCAAATAAAGCCTATGCTCTGGGGCCCTTTCCAGGACAGTTTGCTGACTCTGCTGTAGGGCTAAGCCAACAGACAAATCATAAAGAACCTTTGTGTCTCATGGTCTCCATCCTGTGGGTCATTGAAAATCATTGTTTTGAGCAATGGCTGAGACTTCCTACATTTGTAAGGAGACAACATGGGGCGAATGGATTTTAGAGGGTGAGACTCAAGAATTAAAGAGTTAAGGGTCTGGGACACTGGCCTGTGAGGTCAGCGGGGACTGAAGAGTGACCACGGGATGTGTCCGCAAGTCTTTATTTCCCTGGCGCGTTTTCTTAGAACTGCTTTATTGAGAGATGGTTCACATACCTGCAGTTTGCCCACTTGATGTGCGATTCAGGGCGCCTGACTGGCTTAGTCGGTGGAGTGTGCAACCCTTGATCTTGGGGTCATGAGTTTGAGCCCCACGTTGGGCGTAGAGATCACTTGAGTGAATGAATGAATGAATGTTTTTCAAGTGTACGGTTCAGTAGTTCCAGTGTAGTCAGAGTTGTGCAGCCGTCACCACCAACACATTTGGAACATTCATCTCCTGTGTCTGTTAACAGCTCTCCTTTCCCCTTCCCAGACCCTAGGCAAGCGCTAACTTACCTTTAGTCTCCATAGAGTGTCCTGTTCTGGACGTTTCGTATAATCGCACCAGACCTACGTGGCCTTTGGTGACTGGCTTCCTTCACCTGGCGTCATGTGTCCAAGGGTCACCAGAGGTATGGGCTGTGTCAGCACTTCGCTCTGGTATTGGCAAATCGTGCTCCTTCTGTGACAGCCACATTCGTTGTCCATCCATCAGCTGATGGGTGTGGGGTTGTCCCCGGTGATGTTTTTAGTGGAGTGGTTTGATAAAAATGAGTTTGCTGGGGGGTGAAGAAGAGCAAAGGTACAAGAGCAGAAAAGAGTGTTGGTGACCTTTTCAGAAGGCTTCACTCTGAAGGGAAGGAGAGAAGATCCCCAAAGAACATGTTCCAGAAAAGAATGGGTGGGTTGGTTTTCAAAGATAGGGTAGCTTTGTGCAGGTAAAATGTCGATAAAGAGCCAGGTGAGAGGGATGGCTTAGCAAGCTGGGAAGACACAGCCAGGGACTGGCGAGCTGCCATGCTCCACGAGAACTGTCTGCGTGGCCTGGCGTCTAGCCGGCACGGGGCTGGTTCAGGGATTCACGTGCACGACGTAGGTCTCGATCGGTTTGGTGGCTGGTGACTACAGTGTGGAGCAGCTCTGAAGACCAGATGGAGGCGTTGGCTTCAGGTGTCCTGAGCAAGGAAGGTGGGCAGGGGTGGTCTCTGTGTGGACTGGGTGAGTAAGGAAGGTCAGAAGGCGTGGGAGCCTGGCTGATGGAAGGATGAAAGCCAGCCTGAGGAGTCGGCCCTTGGTGCTTTGGCATCCAGAGAGACTGCGGGGAGTGGCCGTGTGGGAGGAAGATCAAAGAAGACGGGGTGTTAGAAGGGAAGGAAGTGTATCAAGGTCAAGAGGTGAACAGTGACCCCCTGCTATAAGGTTGGGAGGGTGGGGACCGTGAGCGACACAGTGGTGCCCACTACATTGACGTCAAGCCAAGGGGTAAATGGAATGCGTGCTATTCATGGACTCAGTATGTAGGAATTGTGATTAATGAGTATCATCCTTAAGTAAGTAATTAAGGAGTTAATGTTGCTATTGTCATTGTTTTCTGTGAGAATTAATCAGAACTATCATCATTTTCAGCTATATAGTAAAATTTCTTACAGATCAGATTTGTAGCTCTGTTCTCTGTACCTATGAAACAGACCTGCCATTGTTCACCTTGGAGTTGCCCATTTGAGAAGCAGCGTACAAATCAGTGTCTGCAAAGCAGATCATGCTCTGACTTTTAAAAAAATAAATGAATAGATTGATAGATAACAGCTTTTTTGAAATATAATTCACATTCCATAAAATTCAGCCTTTTAAAGTGTACCGTTCGGTGGTTTTTAACATGTTCACGGAGGTGTGCAGCCATCACCGCTGTTTAGTTTCAGGACGGTTGCATCATCCTGGACAGGAGAACTCTTCGCACATTAGCAGCTGTTCCCCTCCAGCCCACCCCTGCCAGCCCTAGGCCGCCACTCATCTACCGTCTCTGTGGATTTGTCTGTTCCGGACATTTCATAGAAACAATTCATGGCCTTTTGTGACTGGTTTCTTTGACTTAACAGAATGTTTTCAGGGTTCCTCAACATCGTAGCATGTGTCAGAACTTCTTCTTTATAGCTGAATGGTATTCCATTGTGTGGATATAAGACATTTTGTTTATGCATTCATCCATCAATGGACATTTGGGTGTTCCCACCCTTTGGCTATTATGAATAATGCTGCTATGAACATTTGTGTACCGACCTTCCCTGACTTAGGATGGGGTTACATCCCGATAAAAACCCATCGTAAATTGAAAATATGAGATGTTGAAAATGCATTTCACACACCTAACCTAGCAAACATCACAGCGTAGCCCAGCCCACTTTAAGTGTGCTCAGGGCACTCACATTAGCCCACAGTTGGGCAAAGTCATGTAACACGAAGGCTATTTGACAGTAAAGTGTCGAATATCTCCTGGAATACACGGCACGCTGTCCTGAAAGTGATGGACGGGACGGCTGTGTGGGTGCAGACGGCTGTCGGTGTATCGGCCGTGGCCCCTCGCGATCGCGTGGCAGCTGGGAGCTGCGGCCCCCGCCCAGCATCCCGGGGGGAGGATCAGACCACGTATCGCTAGCCCGGGAAGAGATCCACATTCAGAACTCAGAGCACAGTTTCTGCTGAGTGTGTATCGCTTTCGCACCATCATGAGGTCAAAAAATCCTGAGTTGGGGTCCCCATCTGCACAAGGTTTTGTGTGGACATATGTGTGCATTTCTCTTACCCGAGAGAAATCTGTACCGAGGATTGGAAGTGTGGACTCGTGATTCTGCCGTCAAAGTGTTTACAACCTTTTACGGTCCCACCAGCAATGTTTGAGGGTTCCGGTTTCGCCACACCTTGCCAACACTTAAGATTGTCTGTTTAATGTCTTTATTTTACTTACTTTCTTTATTTTTATCTTTTTTCTTAGAACCGTCCTGGTGGGTGTGAAATAGTATCTCATTATAATGAGCTTTTGATTTCCCTGATGACTAGCGATGTTGGGCATTTTTTGTGTGCTTCATGTTTTCTGTGCAGAAAGGTCCCTTCAAGTCCATCGTCCGTTTCCTAAATTGAGTTGTCTTATATTAAGTCCTTTATATATTCTAGTTTCAAATCCCTTATCACCCTCATCATGATTTGCAAGTATTTTCTCCCATTCTGTGGGTTGTCTTTCACTTTCTTGATAGTGGCCTTTGAAGCTCCAGAGTTTTTAATTTTAATGAAGTCTTAATGCATTTATTTTTCTTTTGTTGCCTGAGCTTTTGCAGTCTTATCTAAGAAACCATGGTCACACGGTTTTAATCCAGGGTCACAGAGATTTACACCTGTATGTGTTCTTCTAAGAGTCTCATAGTTTTAGTTCTTATATTTAGGTCTTTAATCCATTTTGACCTAATGTTTTTATGGTATGATTAAGGATTTTATTTTATTTTTAAGTTTTCAGGGGCCAGATAAGCTCCTTTCTTTCCAGTTACACATCATTTTGAGTTAATATTTGTAGATGGTGTGAGTTAGGGGTCCCACTTGATTCCTTTGCATGTGGGTATCCAGTTGTCCCAGCACCATTTGTTAAGAAGACTGACCTGGTTCCTTTGTCAGGAATCAGTTGACCGTGAATGTAAGGGTTTATTTCTACTCTCAGTTTTGTTTCATTGACCTCTGTGTCTAGCCATGCGCCAGTGTGGCGTTGTTTTGATTACCTGTGTAGTCAGTATTGTGTGTGTATTTGTTAATGACAAATGGTAATGGAGCCCCAGGCCTAACAGCGCAGAGGGGTGGTGGAAGGGAACCGGTAGGTCCTCAGTATAAAAATCATACCCCTTTATTTGTATCTCTGAGATGCACGGATGGAGGCTCATTATCATTCATTTGTTCTGATTCCAAATGTTGCTACTTTAATAGTATAGACTCTAAGTGTTGCTCAAGTTTAGAAATGGGCTCTAACTTAACCTCATCATTGTGTACATATGTTTCTTTAGGCTCTCCTTGTCATTTCAGAGACAAATTTCAGACATTGGCCTGGTGTTAAATTCCTTAACATAACTGTCAAACAGATCATTTTCTACTTTAATTCATTTAAAGACATAACCTGTCTCTCCCACCTGAAGCCGCCTGCTGGCTTTGGTGTCCCTTCTCCACGAGATGCCGTCTCTCCCTGGCAGTGGTCCCTGTGACTCAGCTTCAGCTCCTCCCGGACGAGAGTACGTTTCATAACCCATTTCATGAAAATCTTTGAAATGATGCACTAGTTCTTTCTATTAAGGTGAGCCCAAGAATCTCCTAAATTAATAGTAATAAAATTAAATTTTAAAATAATAATGATGAGCCTCTATTTTGCTAGACTAAACTGAGATACCCCCTTAAATCTTTTAAGTATTTATTTTTTATTTATTTAAGTAGTCTCTACCCCCAGCTTGGGGCTTGAACTCATGACCCCAAGGTGAAGAGTGGCACACTCCACTGACTGAGCCAGCCGGGTACCCCTGAAGAAACCCCTAAATTCAGTGGTTCTCACACATGTGGTTAGAGACAACAGAGGAAGTGGGTGTGTTTGCATGAGTTAAATCTTATTAAAATTTGGCATTATTTTTTCTTCCTGAATGTATAAATTGTCCAATCTTGATTAATATAGAGACAAGATAATTAGACGGTCCTGGTTCACTGAAGTTTTCTGGCCAGTAGTTATGTAAGTTTGGTGAGGATAAGCTCGTTTTCCCCTCCGTTTAAGGATATGCTCCCAGCTGCAGACACCGTGAGGAGGCGGTTCCATCGTGGCGTCCTAGAGGCTCAGAGCAGATAATAGATCGCTCTTACTCCTCTACTTCAGAATACGTATCCTCTGTACCAGATTCCAGGGAGGAGAATTTGGGATCTACACCTTTCTCCTAAAAATGAAGTTTATGTAAATTGTTTCTCAGTAAAGCTCTTTGAAGTAGTGAAGGTTAGACAGAACCAGTAACAAAACTCTAGTTACAGGAGGATGGTAGATAATTTAGTTCCATGTATTGAAGATTTTACTTATATAATTTTCTGCATTTTCTGGAAATTCCTAAGGGAATACTAGTTTCTAAAACATCTGATTATTATCTGGTTACAAATGGTTAAACTTTGTACCAACATGTTAAAAATTGTCCAGATCTTAGTGAGCGTGACAGTATAGCCCTAATAGTGTGGTATCTGCACGTTAAATCCTTAGGGGAAGAAAATTGTGTATTGATTGATTATGATATTTATTGGGTCATAATGTATTTAAATTTTCTTTAATGCATATGTTAGTGATTGTTTACTGTGATAAAGTGCAAAGAGGTCTTCAAGAGCAATCCTACATAAAAGAATTACCTCATGTCACTGGTCACTTCTCAATTAGAAGTTCCATTAGCAGATGATTCCTGCTGCTGGTGTGGGTCGTGATTGCATTTTATCGCCTGTAAATCAGGCTTGAGACAGGGAATAAATAAACATCTCAAGGATGTGGTAATGTCAACTTGAACTTTTTTTTTTTTACAGATAGAAGCACCTAGGTCCATTTAAGCCAATTAAGTTCAGAAATTTATTGAAGGAAATCTTTTATCATATTTGAATTCTATTTGAAAATGGCTTTTTCCCCCCTTGCTTCAGAATATTGATTTAATTGGAACAGGATGCCTATAAATAGATTATTTGATAATATCTTGGTCATGTATTTCCAATTTTTAATTAGCAGACCCTGAAACTTCCATGTGGCTTATAATTTTGTATTTTAGTAGAATACAGGTACACTTAATGTAGCAGAGAGTGTAATAGTTAACAGTTTATCCTGAGATTTTTTTTTTAAAAGATTTTATTTATTTATTTGAGAGAGAGAGAGAGAAACAGCATGAGAGGGGAGAGGGTCAGAGGGAGAAGCAGGCTCCCCACTGAGCCAGGAGCCCGATGTGGGGCTCGATCTCAGGACCCTGGGATCATGACCTGAGCTGAAGGCAGTCGCTTAACCGACTGAGCCACCCAGGCGCCCTACCCTGAGATTTTTGAGACTTGGGAAAATTTATTCTTTTATATTATTAGAGTCCTTTTGTAAAATGCTCACTGAATTTGCTGAGCCTTTGAAAGTGTAGATTGAAGTGAGTACTAGTGATTTAAGTTACCTTGGTCTGTAAATGGCAAAGCTGCTCTTTTATAATATCTTGTTTTGAACTCTCAAACTCATTAAGGGTCAGTGTAATTGAGCTTCTTCATCTGATTATCATTGGACTAAGTGCTCTTGTCTCTAAAGTTAATATATCTTTTCCCCTAGATTTTTTAAACATAATATTCAGCAAATAGTTGATCATTCTGTGCTTAGCACAAGCTTTCCAATCAATGTTAAGACTTTTTTACTTTGATGTCAGCAAATTTCACAAGCAAGCTTTCTCCGAATCTCCCAATTATCCACAGTGGATGGTTCATTATGAGTTTGCTCTTGTTGACCTTCAACTTTTTTTGGAAGCAGAAAAATCAAAGACCATAATAACTTACAAGTGGTTACTTTTATCGGACTCTTGCCCCTTCTGAGGATCGCGCTGGCCTTCACAGCTCCCTGATACTCACGGTTTACAGTCTTTCCCTTTAACAACCAAGTGCTCACCCTTCTGCAGATTACTCCTCCCATCAGTCAAGGCCATAGTTTCCTAAGTTCATTTTATTTCTTCAAAATTATATGTGAAATAAAAGTAAGTTAGATTGTATGGTAAAAATAACAAGTATGTTCCAGAATTCAGTTGATTCCACTCCTAAAAATATCATTGTAGTTTTAGCCCCTTTGAGATATTTACCAAAACTCTTTCTGCTCCTGAATAAAGTAGAGCTTGCTTACTATTGAGATATCCCTTGTCATAAATTTTAAGCACTCCCAAACACTAGGTAAACGCAGATCAGTATCCTTATATTGAGGCCATTTTCCTGGGAAGTAGTGTTGGAGAGAAGACCCAAGGGGATGTTGGGATATGAGGGAGAGAGAGACAGCGGGGCTCTACAGATCTTGTTCTGAGAGCCAGAGGATAGAGATATCGTCGACCACGGTGGGGAGACTTGGGAAGGGATGATGAGATGTTTGTTTTTCCTTAGGTCCTGAGGTGTCTGCTAAGTATGCAGTTGAATCTTTGGGCCTTGGGTTGAGGGGCGAGGTGTGAGCTGAGCCATCAGGTGGTACTTGAGGTGGTGAGACTGGGCGGTGTCACCCAGGGAGTGAGTGTAGCTAGAGAAAAGACAGCACTGAAGAACTGAGTCCTGGGCCAGGTTGAGGGTTCAGAGACTGCAGGAGAAGGTAGCCACCGAAGGTCAGGAGAAGCCGCTGGAGACGCAGGGAGCAAACTAGGCAAGTGTGGTATTTCTGAGGCCAAATCAAGACAGTGTTTCAAGGGAGAGAGAATGACGAATAGTGCCGGCTGCTATTCATATGTCAGGACAATAAAGGCTGAGAAGTGAGCATTCACGGTGTGTCCAAGAAGCTTGCCTGGAGGGCGGAGGCCAGAGCCCCAGCACACGGAAGCAGTGTCTTCCAGAAATACCTTATTATGTACCAGATCCTGTTCCTCTGTGGCTGCATCCCAGCAGAAGTACGTACGTAGATCTGCCAGCATATGTGTATAAGAATGGCTACAGTAACGCTACGTTATACAACCCCAGACTGAACTGCCCAGATGCCCTTCAGAGGTACGGCCGGTAATAAATTGTGGGATATTTACGTGGACTACCGAATGACCAAACCACAACTATTCACAACAACGTGGAAGAACGGCACAGACCTCATGTGAGTAAAAGAAGGAGTACATTCTGTCGGACTCCGTTTATATAAGCTCAGAAACAGGCAAAACTAGTTTCTGTTGTTGGGCATCAGATCCTTTCTCCTTGGGGGGGCGGGGGGGGGTAACTTTTTCTTCCCGGGACTGAGTGCTCTGACGGAGTGGGTCCGCACTCAGGACTGGGGCACTCCGCTGCAGCCGACTTCTGCGTGGTTACAGGAGGAAAGGGTTGGCGGGTGGGACAGCTCCTGAGTGTTTCTGTAAAGAAAATCTCAGCAGCAGCTGAAGTGTGGGCCCGATGGAGCTGACCTGTTGTTTTCAAGGAGAGAGCAGGCGTGCGTGTTTGCCGCCGTGTCTGTGCAGCAGGGACACTTGCTGGAGGAGCGTCCTAGAGAAGGCGGCTGGCAGGCGCATGGGCAGTTTGTGCGGGAAGCGGAGGCCGAGTGTGGGGCACGGTTGTGGGAGGTGGGAGCCCACGAGCTGTCCTTCTGAGCGCGTCCACTGTCCTGAGGCAGTAGGCAGCCTTTGGCCGGGTGAAGGTGAGGCGCAGCGGTGAGATGAGGAGGAGGCAGGGGTCTCAAAGGGTGGCTCCCAGAGCAGTGATAAGGGTGCTGCATGGGGCTTGTCAGTCAAGCCTTTTCCTGGACTCTGCCCCGGCCTGCTGGGCCCTGAACTGTGGGGTGGGTCCCTGTTGAGTGTGAGGATTGCCGGGCCAGGGAAACCCAGCAGGACTGCCAGCCGGCCTCAGGCTCCCTCGAGGCTGGCAGCATCATTGCAGGGGAGCGGGAGGGGGGGTCCAGGCACAGACGCAGGTGTGGCGGCATGTTGAACCTGGGCGAGTATTATAAAGGGCGAGCTGGGTACAGGGGAATCGAGGGCACAAGAGGTGAGTACAGCCATGAACTTCTAAATCTGGGCTGTGGAGAGGAGGCTCTTCATGAGGATCAGAGGGCAGGGCAACAAGAAGGTGACAGGACGAGGTATGGCGTCATTGGCCATGGGGGCCGCATGGACTGGGCAGGAAGGAGCCAGAGTGTGGGGTGATTGAAATCAGATCAGGGAGAGGCACTCGGTTACCTGCAGCAGTGGTTCCAGGACAGGCCTGAAGACTGGGTGCCTGGGCGGGCAGAGGACAGCAGGGGCAGAGCGACAGAAGGGCACACGAGAGTGGACGGCAGATGGCCACGGGGTCAGGGTCAAGGGCAGGCAGCTGGCAGCCGTGGGAGGGACTGCAGTGGCTACTCTGGCCCAGCAGCAGGCGAGTCACAGCCAGGGACGGGGGGGGGCAGGTGTGGTGTGAAGTGGCAGTGAGAAACGGGGAGGGGTCCCTACCTCACTTGTCCCAATGGTGCAGGAGTGCGACCGAGCAAACTACCACCAAAGGAGAAGGGTGCTGAGGGATACAAAGAGCACAGCACTTGGGGGGTGCCTGGGTGGCCAGTCAGTGAAGCATCCAACTCTTGATTTCGGCTCAGGTTATGATCTCAGGGTGGTGGGATCAGCCTGTGTCGGGCTCCCACTTAGCAGAGTCCACTTTTCTCCCTCTGCCCCTCCCCATGCTCTGTCTCCCCCTCTCTCTCTCTCAAATAAACCTTTAAAAAAAAAAAAAGCAGCATAGCACAGCCCATCCTGCAAACAGTGCTGAATGTTGCAGTATTGTCAGGAATAATACGGTTTCTTAGAAATGAAACCAAGAACACAAAAAGAAAAAAATAGGTTGCATTTCATCAAAAACTTTTTTGCTTCAAAGAACACCATCAAGAAACTGAAAGGCCGGGGCGCCTGGGTGGCTCAGTTGGTTAAGCGACTGCCTTCGGCTCAGGTCATGATCCTGGAGTCCCGGGATCAAGTCCCGCATCGGGCTACCTGCTCAGCAGGGAGTCTGCTTCTCCCTCTCCTGCTCCCCCCTCTTGTGCTCTTTCTCTCTCAAATAAATAAATAAAATCTTTAAAAAAAAAAAGAAACTGAAAGGCCAACCCACCAAAAGGAGAAAGTATTTGTAAATCATATTGGATAAGAGATTTGTACTAGGATATAGACAGGACTCCGTAATAAAAAGACAAACTAATTTTAAAATGGGCAAAGGATCTGAATAGATACTTCTCCAAAGAAGATAAATAAATGAGCAATAAGCACATGAAAAGATGCTCACCATCATTAGTCATCAGGAAAATGCACATCAAAACCACAGTGCAAGACCACTCCACGCTCAGGAGGACGGAAAGAGTCACAAAGACCGATAATACCCAGTGCTGGCAAGGAAGTGGAGAAATTGGGCTGCCCCCACGTGGGGGTGAAGAGTGAATGTGAGACAGTGCGGCCCTCGGGAAAACGGGCTGGACAGTCCACGGCTACACAGTGACCTTCTGACTCAACCAACCTATGTTCGGCAAGAAGTGTTCCTGTAGCGTTCTCTACAACAGCGTAAAGGGAGCGATGAGTCAGATGTCTGTCTGCTGACGAAGAACAGAATCGGTCTATCCATCCTACAGGAGTTGATGTGGCTACGGAAAGGAATGAAGTCCTGACAGCCGCTATGACCGCCGGACAGAACAGGCCCCGTGAAGAAAGCGAATCACAGAAGGTCACCGTTACAGGATTCCGTCCCTCTGAAATGTCCAGAGAGGGAAATCTGTGAAGTGAGAAAGTAGATTAATGATCGTCCCAGGCTGGGAGGGTGGGAGAAATGAGGACCACGAAGGGGTAAAGGGTTTCTTTTGGGGGAGATGAAAATGTTCAAAAATGAATTGTGTTGATGGTTGCATAACTCAGTCACAGTAAGAGCCATTGAATTGTTCGCTTCAAATGGGGTGAATTGTCGGGTATGTGAATCATATCTTAATAAAGCTGTTACCAAAAAACAGTGTGATGCAGTGATTTTGCAAGAGCCACAGGGGTCAAAGGATTCAGCGGAAGGAGAGCTCGATCGGGGGTGGAGTTTTCGGGTGTGGTCGTTTTAGCCGGAAGGAGCTGGAGGGGTCCTGTGTCTCCTCACCTTGTGGAGAAGGTTCTCGGCACCTGGCCATGACCAAGTTATTTACCCTGGAGGGACGTCTGTAACCTCAAATTTCAAGGGCGGTAGTGTGACAGATTTCCGTGTGTATTTTATTATCCTGTGCGGTAGAAGAATCTTCAAACCTGAGAAACGTTTCCTTTTAGTTAGTGAACTGGTTCTGCCGTGTGGGGTCCCTTAACCGGGCCTCGGCGTTCTTCTAAACTCCTGATAAATCTTGCAGAAGCAGGACGTAACAACTGTCCTGAAACTCCCAGGTAGCTGCTGCTTGCGGTGTGTCGCTTTGGCGAGCCCTTTTGGTTCTTGATCTTCCAGAAGTGCCTGTGCGGGCGGGGCGGGCGGGGCGGGCGGAGCAGGGGAGCCTGGGAGCGCGGTAAGGGCGCCCACGGCCGGAGCCTCAGCGCTCGGCTCGTCAGACTCCCTCCCTCCCTCCCTCCGCGCCACAGCCTCCCTTCTGCACGCGCCACGAGAACAGGACCGAGAGGTGAACTGTCGTCTCCCACCCACCCAGCCTCCCCCACGGGTTTTCTGAAGAACTATTTCTTTGTTGTTTTGTTTTTTTAAAAGATTTTATTTTATTTATTCGACAGAGAGAACGCGAGAGAGGGAACACAAGCAGGGGGAGTGGGAGAGGGAGAAGCAGGCTTCCCGCTGAGCAGGGAGCCCGATGCGGGGCTCGATCCCAGGACCCTGGGATCATGACCTGAGCCAAAGGCAGACGCTTAACGACTGAGCCACCCAGGCGCCCAAGAACTGTTTCTTTAAACTAAAGCTGTCAAAGCATTAAGTGCAGATCATCAGTTGCTGCGAACAAGAAAAGATCTGTCCTCGGGGAAGCCTTTGCTTCGGGCCCTGGCGGGTGGTGAGGCCAGCAGCGCCCCGCCCGGCCTCCCGCGCCCCGGGTGTGAGCGGAGAGCGCGCCCCTGCCCGGCCTCCGGAGCCGCTGGTGTAAGCGGAGAGCGCTGGGGGACAGGAGTGCGGCCCAGGCGCTCTGCTCGCTGCCCCCGGAGCCTCTGTGGGGAGGACGAAGGCAGGGCCAGCCCTGCTGTGGAGCTTCAGGTTCAGTGATGCCTTTTCTCCAAACACCAGAACCTCTGGACCCTGCTCAGTTGGGCTTGCTGGACATTCGCTGAGTCATGAATGGACAGAGTCACTACTTATTTTGGGGTTTTGTTTTTTTTGGGGGGGGGTTTAAAGATTTTATTTGTTTGTTTGACGGAGACGGGGGAGAGCCCACAAGCCCAGGGAGTGGGGCAGGGACAGAGGAGCCCGATGCTGGGCTTGATCCCAGGACCCTGGGATCATGACCTGAGCCGAAGGCAGATGCTTAACGACTGAGCCACCCAGGCGCCCCGAGCCACTATTTGAAGCAGCACTGTAGGGTGCCCAAGAGTGTGAGGGAGTGTGGAGCTCGAGGGGCTGCCTCGCCGAGGTGGGTGGTGACCGCGCACGGGAGACCCATGGGAACGCGGGGCATTGCCTCCTACCACCGTGACATTCAGTGTCGCTGCCGCCGGGTTGACCAAAGCAGCGAGCCGTGTGGAAAGACCTCTGGGGGAGGACTGTGAAGACCCAGGGGTTTGAAATGAATCGTGACACACATGTAGTTTTGCATAACCTGAAGTGTCTCAGGAGAAATGGGTTTTTGTGAACAAACTCACGGTTGTAGAATTCCAGTGTGGAAAGTAGTCCCTAGCACGTAGTTGGCACTTAATAAATGTCTCTTGAATGATTGGATGCCATATGTCGTGCATAGACCTGGGCGTTAAGGATGAGGGCTGTTTTCTGCCCTGTGGGAGCTTGTGGGCCTGAAGATCCACTGTAGTCCCAGTCGGACACCGTGTTTTCCACTCGTGGGTATGCATGTTGAAGCACAACTATTAAATAGCATATTACTATCAGCCCACATCCTTATGTTACATTTCTTTCTTATTTTTTTAAACTGCAGGGTTAGCATGATCTGAAATAATTAAAATTACTATCTTTTTGCTCAATTAGGGTGGCTTTAACATAAGACAACTCTGATATAGTTTTTAGATTAAGTTATAAATGTTCACTTTAGAACTACCTGAAGATTGATAGAGATGCATTTGAAAAGCATTATTTTTTTATTGATTCTTAATGTAGTAAATTACTGAAGTTATTTGGCAGCAAACAGAAATGGCCTCTCATGTGGTTCACATTTATTCTCCCGATAGTGCCACAATTTGCATTAATTGCATTGCGACTGCACTCACTTATATTAAAAGGCTTCTACTATAATTAATCCTTTTTATTTCAAATCATTTTGGCACAATTTCTAGCTATAAACACTCATAAAAGACAGACAGTTGAAAAATACGTTACAGGTTTTTTCCATATACCTATTGCAATTTTTTTCGTGACAAGTCGTTATTGATGTGCTTCTGGAACAAGTGTGCAACCGGCTGAGAATTAAGGCCAGTGTGAAAAATGCTAAGTGGATTATTTTGCATAAAAAATAGGCAGTTTTGAAATTGTATAATTAACCTGTGTTTAGAAAATACCTTGATTTATGCTTACATTTGTATCTCAGTTGCATACATTATGGAAATTTAATTTATAATCCATTTAGCTGATGCAATCATAGTTTTTAGTGCTATCATTTATTAGTGCTTGTATATTAAATGCTCTAAAGGTTTAAACCTGCCTTATGTAAAAAATTATACCTAGGCATTTACATTTTATGAGTCACAGTGGGATTTCTGTTTAAAATTCAGGTAGCTCTGATCTATTTAACGAATTTCACTGGTTTATTGTTACTAATGCAGAAGTGGCAAACGATGACCTTGTATATTGAACACCCCATGATTTACACTTCCAGTTTACTTTAAAGTCCACTGTACAAATGACACTGTTCTTCAGCACCTGGAATCAGTCATGGCGTCTGGCACAGAACGTTCTCCTTGGCTGTGAAGCCATCGTTCATTTAGAAGTAATGGGATTTTTAAGTGCTCCAGGTTAATAGTATTAGCCATTCTTAACTTTAAGCAAACTGTGGTTTTTCAAAACAACTCTTTCTTCGCGTTATCAGTAGATGAGTTAAGTGCTAGTCGCCATCTTATTGCTCATTCTCTCATTCAGAAGTCTTTTTTTGCCACGTTTTCAGAATTAATTGGATAATCGTTAGTCTTCAAATCAGAAATAAAAGCACGGGGACATAACACTTCAGTTTCCCTGGCAGAGAACATCTGGAGTCTTAGCTGGAAGGGGGATATTATGAAATACGTAGTTAACAGATGGCGAACCTGAAGTCCTCAGACGTGTTAACCTTGGGAAGAAGTGTTAATTCATACTGTCTGTCAGCGGCGTCCTGAGGCAAGAAGCCAGTGCACACTGGATGCTACTTTCAGGACCATGTTTGATAGCTATTCTCTGGTTCCTTCCAGTCCTGTGAGTGGGACAGACTTTGAAGTGTGGGTCTCACTCAAGGTGAACCTGAGCATTCTCGGTGGCGTAGGAGGGACAGGGGAAACACTCATTCGAGGGTACGTTTTTTGGTGTGTTTAAGGATCAGTGGTTTACAGACTAGCGCCACCGCTGATTGCTGCCCGTGCGGAAGTGGCCCACATCCGGTGTGACCCAGCTGAGTAAAAACTGGCGGTGCCGGAAGCCGTGGGCAGGGCATGTTCACCCAACGTGAAGGGTGGCGCGGGGGCCGGAGGCTCGGAGGGCCGGAGCCCCTGCTCCCCGGAAGCTGTTCGTCTGCTGTGTCGCTCGCACTGGTGTGTCTCACCAGAGCCTCGTGTCTCACGTCTCGCGTGTGTGGACGTGGTCGGGTGAATGGCCTCCTGGAAGAGGGGCTTCTGAAGTCGCGGTCTCACGGCCGAGCGACTACTCCTGGGATTACAGTTTGTTTTATGGCGGTTTTCCAGGAGCAGCGTGGTGGCACTTGGATCTTTCAACGGTGACTTAAAGAAAAGCTCTGAATACATCCGTAGCACAGCTCATTGAGTACTTTCTGAAGCGGGGCTCCCCCGCCATCCCCCCAAAAGAGAAGGGTTTGTGAGAATGTGTGCCTGAGGCTCTGCCTCCAGCTCCCCACCTACCGAGTGGGGGTGGCGACTCCACTCTCCCTGTCATTGTCATGTCTCTGCAGACCACTCTTACTTTAGCAAAAATGGCCTCGGGCATGGAAATCCAGATTTCCCCTAGACTTCTGTAGAAGAGTGACTCTTGCCTTCCACTTAGGAGATCTTCCAGACAGGCCAGATGGAAGCGAGACAGCTGACGTGTGCTCAGCGCAGGGCCTGGCTCAGAGCTGGCATCGATACATAGTAGCTTAGGTTCATTGGAACAGTTTGACAGGACTTGTCGGGGCTTCCAAGGCCATCATCTGTTAGAAGAAAATAAGAACGTTTCTGAAAATTTTACAGCCCACTTCTGCTTCCTTGTTGCACTTTCTCTCAATCTAGCTTTCTGGTTGGTGTGTTGTGCAATCACTTCCACAAGGGCCCGGAGTGCGGAGGGAACATCTTCAATGTCAGAACTCTCTCAGAGCTGTACAGGAAATGGGAAATCAGACTAAGACCAACCTGTGCTTTGTGACATGGGTGCCCTTCCAGTCCCCAAACTGAATAGAAAAATTCTTCATTGTTTGGGACAATCGCTCCTGAAGACAAAAACTCACTGTAACTTTCTGTTCCCCTCTACATGAAAATCCCAAGCACTGATTGGAATACAACACGAATACTGTAGATAGTGCGTGTTTAAAATGCACTTTACAGCCTTAGGCCATAGGAGTATTTATCGTGCAGGATGAACCCTGACATCATGCTGGAAAACCTGTATCACTTGGCCCCTCTCTTCTCTGGATGGAGAGTCGGGAGATTAATATAGTAATATAGTAATATTCACCAGCGCTTAATTTATCCAGTACCACCGGTCATCAGGAAATGCAAATTAAAACCATAGTGAGATTCCCCACTGCACCAACCAGAATAACTAAACTTAAAAAAGACTGACAACGCTAATGATCAGTGAGGTTCTGGACCAGTTGGAACCTGCCTGTGTTGCTGGTCATGGTGGAAAATGGTTGCGTTTTGGAAAACAACGTGTTGTTGCCTGATACAGCTAAGCGCACCTCATGCCCAGTGCTGCCCCTGTCAACGGGTCTGAAGTCTGTACTGGGAGCGGTGAGCATGGGTCCACAGAAAGGCTCACGCTGACGGCCCAGCAGCTTTGTTTATCCGAGCCTCAAATGGGAGACAGCTCCACGCCCATCGTCAGGCCCAGGGCTGGAGATGATACACAGCCTCACGGAAAGGAACAGACAGTAACATAGGTGAATCTCAAAAGCATCCTGTTGTGGGGAGGCACACGCTGTCTGGTGCCATTGGTGGAGTCCTGGGGTGGCAGCTCGCCCGTGGTGACGGCCACGGGAGGGGCTGAACGTGAGGGCGGCTGTGGCTGAAGGTCATGAGGGAGCTCTCACGGGGAATTTGGGGAGGGGAAATGTTCTGTGCCTTCACCCGAGTGGCCCCTGCATGGGTACAATCAAATATAATAATTCATCAAGCTGCACTCACAGTCTCTACGTTTTATCTGGCTCTGTGTAAGTCATCCTTCCACGTACACGAGTGAAGAGACAGTTACGCGCATGGCCCTTGGACACAAAGTAGGCAGGACTCAGAGTGGAGAGGCCCTCCTGTGGGCGTCCGCGCTGCCCCGCGCTAGCTCACCATGTCCGCCCGAGTGCCCGTGAGTCCCAAGGCCCAGTCTGTTCAGTTTAGAACAGGGCCTGTGGGCCAGGTCCAGCCTGCCCCCTGTTGTTGTGTGGCCAGTGTGCTAAGAGGGCTTTTTCCATCTGGTGGCCGAAAAAGCCTAAAGAATAGTATTTCTTGACATTGAGAATTACATGCAATCCAGCCCTGGTACACAGCTGCCCTCACTCGGCCCCGCCCTGTGTTCCTTTCTTGCTACAAAGGCCGAGCAGAGGAGTGGCCACCAAGCCAGTCCAGCCCACTGTTGTGGGTTGAATTGTGACCCCCCAAAAAATGAGGTTCCCTCCTAATCCCCTGTACCTGTGAACCTGACCTTATTTGGAAGTGAATCTTTGTATATGAGTCATCGCGGGTTAGAGTGGCCCCCCAAATCCAATGACTGGTCTCTGTAAGAGAAAGGACAGGGAGACACACACACAGGGAAGACAGCCCCCCGAAGAGGCAGAGTTTGGAGTGACTCAGCCAAAAGCCAGGGGCCACCGGGTATGGCTGGCAAGATCAGAGAGGACAAGGGGGCCTTTCAGGAGGGTGTGCCCTGCTGCCACCTGGAGTTAGACTTGTGGCCTGCAGAACCTGAGGCGCCAGGTCTCGGTTGTTCTGAGCCCCCAGCGCGTGCTGCTTTGTTACAGCAGCTCTCGGGGACTCACACGCCTGCACAGCCCTCTACCAAAAACACGTGCCCACCTCTTGCAGCACAAAAGACGGGGCTCTGGAACACCCCCATCGGTACGCACGTTCTGTGAGGCAGCCCTAAAACGTGCTGGTGGTCTGCCCTAGAATTTGCGACACACTGAGTGCATGCGTTGAATGGTTCACCTGGCCTGGCACAGGGTAAGTGCTCACCAAATATTAGCTTCCACCATCGTTGTCATTATGAAGAGGAAGTAGCTGCTGTCAGGATTCTGTTAAATCTCGAGTTGGACTTTTTTATTCATAGGCAGTGTGAAAAAAGAATTCCTCTGAAATGCTAATCATTGCTCCTTGTTCTCATTTGAAGGCTCTCTATGAAAATATGCTGGTAGAATTGCCCTTTGCTGGCTTCTTCCTGTCCAAACTGCTTGGAACCAGCGCAGACGTGGACATCCATCATCTCGCCTCGTTAGATCCCGAAGTGTATAAGAATCTGCTTTTTCTCAAGAGCTATGAAGGCGACGTGGAGGAACTTGGGCTGAACTTCACTGTGGTGAACAATGACCTGGGAGAGGCACAGGTGAGGAGGCCCTTGGCCGGTTTGTTACTGATGCCAACTTCTCTTCCCACGGCGACGGGGAGGATTTCCTTCCGTGTGGAAATGCTTCAGTGCCTTTCCAGTGCGCTGAGGGTTAGACTTGGGGAGTGGGGGTGTCTGGAGACGCACGTGCCCCGGCCCCAGTCCTTTGTGACGGCTGTCCTCTGGGATTGTCTTCCTGGGGCAGCTGCTTGCCTGGCTCTCCGTCCCAGGGAGTGGCGGTTAGCACCTTCCCGACTGGAGCCCTGAGGGTCCCTGTGCCCCTCCGTTCCCTGCCCAGTCTCGGTGGACCTCGGGTGCTCGGACACCGATCGCTGGTCTCCATTATCAGTCTGGTTGGTCTTGCTGCCTTTATCCTTTAAAAAAAAAAATAATAAACCCTACATGTTAGAGATTGAAACTGATTTTTTAAATGACAGCATTATTGGGGTGTAATTTGCATACGGTAAAATGCACACTTTAGAGGACGGCACGGGTCAGCACGTGCCCAGAATGGGCAGCCCTCACCAGCATCTCCGTTCGGGATGGTTTCGTCTCCCCAAAGAAACTGTGTGCGCATTAGCAGGTCCCTCCCACCCAGCGTAGGTGAACACGATCTACGTGGTGTCTGCGCGTTCATCTACCCTGGACGCGGTCCCTAACTGGAATCTTACAGCCCGTGGCCTTTTGCGGCCGGCTTCATTCCCTTGTTGTAGGAGCCAGTACTCCATCCCTTCATCTGGCTGAGCGGCACCCCGTTGTATGGAGATGCCACAGTTTCTTTCTCAGCTGATGGACATTTGGGTTATTTCCACTCTTCAGCTATTATGAAGAATATGCTATGAACATTCTTGTACAACGTACTGAACTGTGGAAGAATTGATAACATCTGGGATTTACTTCCAGTATGATGAGAGCAGGGGCAGTGGGTGGAGGTAGAGATGAGCTAGATTGGCCATGAGGTGGAACTTGCTAAAATAGGCGGTCGGGGTGGGGGGCGGCATTTGGCATACTTTTTTGTCTACATTAGCATACATTCAGATGTTCCCGTAATTTACAAAACCTTTTTTAATGTATACCGACGAACGAAATTGAGGACCTTTGAGGTCGTAGTTGTTAATATCTCATTTTATCAGATTTTATTTTTTTTTTATTTTTATTTTTTTTTAAAGATTTTATTTATTTGACAGAGAGAGACACAGCGAGAGAGGGAACACAAGCAGAGGGAGTGGGGGAGGGAGAAGCAGGCTTCCCGCTGAGCAGGGAGCCCGATGCGGGGCTCGATCCCAGGACCCTGGGACCATGACCTGAGCTGAAGGCAGACGCTTAACGACTGAGCCACCCAGGCGCCCCTCATTTTATCAGATTTTAAAGTGACCAGTGTGCTTCTCTATTTTTGGTCTGTTTTGTGGGGAAAAACAGCTTTTCTGCTATTGTTACTAGATCAGTAATCTTTTCTGAATCTAGTAGTTGTATTTTAACTATAAAACGATTGTTACTGGGACGCCTGGGTGGTTCAGTTCTTAAGCGTCTGCCTTAAGCTCGGGTCATGATCCCAGGGTCCTGGGATCAAGTCCCGCATCGGGCTCCCTGCTCAGCGGGGAGTCTGCTTCTCCCTCTGCCTCTGCCCCTCCCCCTGCTTGTACTCTCACTCTCTCTCTCTCTCTCTCTAGCAAAGAGATAAATAAAACCTTTAAAAAAAATTGTTACCTTTAAACTTCGTAAATTTCTGTTATTACTTGGTTTTTAATTCAGGCTTTCAAAGGTCATCAGCTTTGCCAGCTTAAAAGTAACTTCATATTAAATCTATACTTAGTGTTTAGTCAAATCACCATTGATAATGCATTGATCCATTCAGGGTACTCCTTAACCTAACCCTCCAAGTTGTCAGCACTAACATTTTATTTTGATAAACACATGTACTGAACAAATTTGAGTTGATGCAATTTTGGTTATTTTTAAATCATATTACCTACTTGCCACTGTGCCTCATCTGTATTTTTTCATTCATTCATGAGACAGTGTTGCCACTCCGTACCAGCCATGATGCTGTCATGCATAGGAGGTTTTTTCTAAACTAGGAGAGCATACACATTCTAACAGGGGAGGCAGATGTGAGCGGTAGCTCAGCTTCAAGTAGGTCAGGGGAGAGCTACCTGGGAGAGACGCTGGGTGGGTGGAAAGGCATTCACCAGGTAGGTGAGCACATTTAGAAGTGGCTAAGCTTAGGGGCATGCAAGAGTAGGTAGACAGATGCCAGCAAATCTGGGCTTCTCCTGCCATCGTGGAGAACAGTTAAGAGGCCTTGGGCTTTAGAAAGGGTAAAGATGCACTCAGAAGGGGAACCGGTGTTTCATTCCATAGCTGCTTTGCAGTATTTCATTGCTTCAGGGTAAGAGGGCCTAAACCGGTGCATTTCAGAGCCAATAGGAAAATGAATAACAAGAAAGCACTTGGGGGTGCCTGGCTGGATTGGTCAGTGGAGTGTGTGACTCTTGATCTCAGGGTTGTAGATTCGAGCCCCATGTTGGATGTAGAGATTACTTAAAAAAAAAAAAATCCTTAAAAAAGAAAGAAGAAAACCCTTGAGCCTTCCCAGGAAGCTGAGATTTTGATTCTGTGAGTCAGGGCAGGACCCAGGAGCAGCCTGCTTATTTCCTGGGTCAGGTGGTTCAGAATTCAGAGAAACCACAACTTGGGGGTTAAGCAATGAAAGAAGTTTTAACGAGAGAACGTCTGTCTGATCTTCATTTTTAAAGTTACGGTCTGTAGGTATAGGTCAGTATCTTGAGCGAAGTTGATTCTCTTTGAGTCAGAGGAGGATGGGGCAGGCAGGCATTCTTGCACTGAACTCCCTGTTCCCTCCCTTGTGCCCCGGTGCCCACCATTCTGCTTTGGGTCTCTGTGAGTTGGACGACTGTGAGGACCTCATCTAAGTGCAATCATATAGTGCTTGTCCTCTTGTGACGGGTTTATTTCACTGAGCTTGATGTCCTCCAAGTTCACCTGTGATGCAGCACAAGCCAGAATTCTTCCTCCTTGAGGCTGACACCCCATAGTGTGTACGGATCACGTCCGTTCATCCCTTCATCCCTCGACGGACGTGAGAGTTGTCTCCACTCTCGTGAATAACGATGCCGCAGTAATGATGTACGTGGGCCGTACGAGTACCTGTTCGAGTCCCTGCTTTCCATTCTCATGGGCATATAACCTAGAAGTGGGATTGCTGGGTCACACAAGAATCCTGATGTTCTAACTTTTTGAGGACCCACATACCGTTTTCCACGGTGGCTGCACTGTTTGTCTTTCTACCAGCACCGCACAGGGTTCCGATCTCTCCAGTGTTGCCAACACTTGTTTTCTGCTTTCTTTTCTCTCTCTCTCAGTCTTTTTTAAAAACTCACAGCCGTCGTCCTGGGTGCGAAGTGCTGTCTCATTGTGCTTTGTGGTGCACAGAGCCGTGCTAGTCCGGGACTGCTTCGGGAAGGCTCCGAGGTGTGAGACCTTTGTGTTGGCTCCCTCCCTGGGCTGCAGGACCATTGCATGGCCCCCACACCAGGGATGTCTTCAGAAACTAAGTTGAGAAGCACACACAGACTTACACATCCTAGTTCTAAACTCTCTGGGTATTTTTAAATGTCTGTCTTCGTGGTGCTTGAATTTTAGTCTATTTCTTGGCCTTTAAAAAGCTGCCTATTGGGGCGCCTGGGTGGCTCATTTGTTAAGCGTCTGCCTTCGGCTCAGGTCATGATCCCCCGGGGTCCTGGGATCAAGCCCCACGTCGGGCTCCCTGCTCGGCGGGAAGCCTGCTTCTCCCTCTCTTGCTCCCCCTGCTTGTGTTCCCTCTCTCGCTGTGTCTCTCTGTCAAATAAATAAAATCTTAAAAAAAAAAAAAAATTACGTATTTAATGGGGTGCCTGGGTGGCTCAGACAGTTAAGCGTCCAACTCTAGGTTTTAGCTCAGTCATGATCTTGGGGTCGTGAGATCGAGCCCCACGTAGGAGCTCCACACTCGGCAGGGAGTCTGCTTGGGATTCTCCTCTCTTCTCCCTCTGCCCCCCGACCCCCACTGTGCATGTGCACGTACTCTCCCTCTCTCAAATAAATAAATAAGTAAAATCTTAAAAAAAAAAAAAAAACCTAGCTATTGAAGAAATAGGTGTGGATTAAACCCTAAGTGGGAATATAGGAAATGGTACCACCTTGGGTCTCCCACTTCCCTGTCGTACTTGGACACCTCTAGGCGTTGTTGAGAACTGACCTCAACACGGTGAGAGAAGGTAAGAATGAGGAGGACAGAACCATTCTGTTTGGTTACAGCTTACTTAGTTGCTTTTGTTTGCACCTCTTCATTTTATAGGGCTGAAGTTTCAGCATGCAGAATTCAGACTTTTGTGAAAGATGAGGTTTGTTCCTGGCGTGAGGACACTGAACACACAGACAGTGATGCTGCTCGCCCTGCTGTCTCGCTCCACCTGGTGGCATGATTTAAAAAATGAAATAAAAGCGCCAGGGCAGTCAGTTTTATAATGACCTGTCCACGGCCTTTGCTAATGGGAGTATTTCCCATTTTTCCTCCTGAAATAGATGGTAATAGTGAAATGTCGCATATGTAAGAGTTCCATTAAAGCACCGCTGGTAATATTGGAATCTATTAAAAGCAAAAGTGTGAAGTTACAATGTTCCAATTATTCATAGAAATTTCCACTGAATAAAGAGATTATGGATGACAATGCAGAGGAATAATTACACTAAAGAGTCCAACAGGAAAAATTGAGAAAGTCACTGGTAAAGCAGCCAATTTGTGGGGGAGATCTTATGGATTTCTACAGAGAGAGATATAAAAACATAGTCCTCTATACAGGTTTAAGTTTGTAAAATACTATGATTTAAAGATTTCTAATATGCAAATACTTCATTATGTTGGTAGGTTACGTTAATCAATCTCCCCTTTTAAAATACTAGTGTTCCTCCCCAACTTGTTTTCTCTGGTAAAATCAATATGGCTGTTAGCCTGCCTAAAAACAAACATGAAATTTTAGACCACGAATTTGTACACATATCTTTGCTGAGGAAAGTGCTCAGGGTTTAAGATGGTTCCGTGAGTGATCATCGTTACGTAGGAAGCATGAACGTGAGTCACAAGTCCTTGTGAAAGTCCGGGCTTGCTCCTGTGCTGTGTGACCCGGGGCGGGTCACAGTGGCGCTTCCCCGCCTTCAGGGGTCGTGGACGTGGCTCTGGGGTGAGGTGAGCTCGCGCGGGTGGTGAGCACTTGAGGCCCCGAGCCTTCTGCAGCTGGACTCAGGACTGTCAGGGAGGAGAGCTCTTCGTAGAAGAGCTGCTCTAGTTCCATACTTAGAGGTGTCAGTATGCCCCCAAAACTGAAATCCCAGGACAGATTTGACGTGATTTTAGACACAGAGAGTTGTTTTGATGTAGCCTAGAGAGGAGTTTAGACGACCACGGCGCAGTCCCTGTGCGGTCACTGGAAATGGCATTGCCATCTGATCAGGCAGGGTGACTGGGGCTTTGGAAGTCCTTTACCTGATCGTTTCCTGGGTCCTTTGACTTCGAATTACTCAGTACATGCTCATTTATTACCTGTTGTTAATCCACTTAAGGTAAGGAGTGGTAGTTTGTACATTAAAACAGAGCCGCAAGCGCGAGGCCCAGGTGACAGATGGCCCGTCAGCGGGCGGCGAGCACGGGAGGCATTGTGGCCTCTCCCTGGAGCAGAGACAAGCAAGGAGATGTGGGTGCAGAGCCTTTCTTAGGCCTCTGGTTCCAGCGTGGAGCACGAGAGTTAGTGAGAAGGGAGGCGTCATCTAGAACGTGCACTGTGGAAAGAAGCAAATCCAATAAAGCTTTGTCACGTCTGTAGTGTGAGATGGCCATGTAACCACCGGGTGTACGATGATTTCAGTATAGCTCTTCAGCAGATGGTAAAATGGCCTTTCTCTCAAGTGGTAAAAAAAAGCTGGCTGAAATGCCGTTGCCCAGAGGGGGAGGCGTTGTCTTCATTATGACAGAACCACGAGGGGGCCATTTTCACGGTTTCAGTAGCCTGCGGCCTGGGCTTCACCCCCAGAGGTTTGCCACCCACTGGTCATTCGGGAATGGCTTGTTCACTTACTGTGGATTTGTTTTCTGGTTCTTTAGCCTCAGCATAGACGGCCTCCTCCAAATGCATCTGAGAAGAGTAAACAAACTTTAAAAAGTGCATTCTTGTAAATGAGGCTGGTATGTTTATAATTGCCTGTGCTGTTTTGTCAATCACCTTGGGTTTATGTGAGTTTACAGAACCACAGTTCTAAGGTAGACAAAGCAGAAGTATCACCATCTTATTAATGACGGAAGCGGTTCCCGGGGCGAGGTGAGTTGCGGGCGTCGGCGTTACCGGGAGCGGGGAGAGCCGGCGTGTGGCCCCAGCTCCCGCCGAGGGCTTCCCGTGACGCTCCGGCGCAGCCGCCACCGCTCACCAGCTCTGTGCTAGACCGACAGGCTGTGCGAGCATGGCTACCTAAGGACAGAGGGTTGTCCTCTGAGGTTCAGTCATCTGAATGACGGTCAGTCATCTCTAATGGGCCGCTGTCCTCTGAGTCCTGTTGAAAGTACTTCAGGGGCGCCTGCCCGGCTCAGTCCGTGGACTTGCGACTCCTGATCTCGGGGACGTAGGTTCAAGCCCCACGTTGGGTGTAGAGATTGCTTAAACATAAAATCTTTAAAAATAATGAAAGAATAAAGTATGTCATAGTGGTAACAACATGATGGAGACCTTCACTCCTTAGGCTGTATTTTCTCCAGAATGAATCCCTTTGGACATGTGTTCATTTTTTGGTTCATATCTTTGCCCCTTGTGATTCATAATTTATTTTAACTTTTAATTATTAGAGAAAGAGTCTGCACCTGTGTGTGAGTGGGGGGGAGGGGCAGAGGGAGAGAGAATCTCAAGCAGGCTCCCCACTAAGCACGGAGTCCATGCGGGGCTCGATCTCACGACCCTGAGATCATGAGCTGAGCCGAAATCAAGAGTCGGATGCCCAAACAACTGAGCCACCCAGGCCCCAGATTCCTAATTTTTTAAGACAAAGTTGCCATGATTACGTTGCTGCGTCACTCCTTAGTGCTTTGGAGAAAGCACTGGTGGCTGCAACCCTAAAGACGGAACAGGATGCCCGGCTTCGGAGAATGCCGTCAGAGGTGCGTCCTGTGCCGGCAGACTGGGGGGCGCACCAGCTACACGGCTTTTTACGTAGATTCTCACGTACAAAGCAGTGCTGTCAAGTTTCTTTGAAGTAGGTGTTTCTTGCTTTCATTTTACTCTAGTCATACTTAGAACTTCCAGACCCTTATTTTAATATTTACAGGTGGTCGAACTAAAATTTGGTGGGAAAGACATCCCTGTCACCAGTGCCAACAGGATCGCGTATATCCACCTTGTGGCCGATTACAGGCTGAACAGGCAGATCCGTCAGCACTGTCTGGCCTTCAGACAGGGCCTGGCCAACGTGGTGAACCTGGAGTGGCTGCGAATGTTCGACCAGCAGGAGATCCAGGTACACTGCTCTCTGGCGCTTGGGGGTCACAGCTGTCACGTGACACGGAAAAGCTGTCGTAAAATCTACCTCAAATTTATGAATCGAACTTCTTTTTCAGGTATTAATTTCTGGTGCACAAGTTCCCGTAAGTCTGGAAGACCTGAAATCCTTTACAAACTATTCAGGTATGTTGTCACTACTAGTTACTAATCCTGAAAATGTTATAGATGATATTTCCAAACTAATTTTTCGTATACTTTCTGTTTGGTAATTCATCCACGTGGTTTAGAGCCCAGCAAGTAAGGTGAGGGGTACAGGGACATCCCCAGCTGTCCCGTTCTGCTCTGCCTCTCCCACCACAAGTAGACACTCCTCTTGGTTCTTTACATATTTACGCACAAATACAAAGTTAATTCTTACTTTCCTCATCTTTACACACGATTCTGCGTCTTGTGGTTTTCTCTTCACACCAGGTCTTCTTAACTCTCTACTAATGCATTGGGTTGCTTCCAGTCTTTTGCTTTTAAAACTGTGCTAGCGAAAAAAAGAACCCCAAAAAACAAAACCAAAAAAAACTACTAACAATTAAAAAGAATAAACAAAAAAACTAGACCTCATTTTTATTAAATTAAACTTAAAAGTTTCTGCTCTTCAAGAAAATGAAAAACCAAAAAGAAGATATATAAATGGCCAATAAACACCTAGAAAGATGCTCAACAGCATTAGTCATCAGAGAAATAATAAGATTGTTCAGAGGTGGAATTGGTGTATCTTTTGGGCATTTGTAAGTTTTTTTTAGATTAACCTCATATATACTTAGGAACAGTGAAAAGAAAAAATCATCCTTAAAACAATTACTGTAATTTTAGTGAATTTTCATAGTCTATTCTAGTAATTTATAGTGTACATTCTGTTTGTTTAGCATCAGAAATAAAAAAAAAAACTATTTCCAGCATACAGACTCTCCTGCTGTCCTGCCCGCCCTTGAGGTATATTCAGTATACTTCTGTCTCCTTAAAAAATAAATATATATATTTTTTCAAGCTGTTACTCTTGCAATTAATTTTTGAGGTTAAATAGATACATATGATTCATTTAACCTTCCACTGTAATGAACAGTTTTGTGTATATTTCTAGGTATAAAGTCTTTTTTATTTTTTAATGAGAGAAGCCCAGAAGTTGAATTGCGTATTAGAGGATGGGAAGACTTCGGGGGTGAGATTAGGATGAGTAGGACTCAGGGAAAGTGTGGCACGCAGGGGCGCCTGGGTGGCTTAGTCGTTAGGTGTCTGCCTTCAGCTCAGGTCATGGTCCCAGGGTCCTGGGATGGAGCCCTGCATCCGTCTCCCTGCTCGGCGGGAAGCCTGCTTCTCCCTCTCCCCCTGCTTGTGTTCCCTCTCTCACTGTGTCTCTCTCTGTCAAATAAAAAAAAAAGTGTGCCACGCAGTATTAGCGTTTAGGAAATGGCATACATTCTTGAGCTTGCTTGAGGCTAATTCCACACTTTCAGTTTTTTTTCTCATCTGTAGGAAACTGTCCAAATCTTAAATACATTTTATAAAAATCTGCAGTTGTGAGCCATTGATTCTTTCTTTTATTGTGCACACGGACATTTTAAAGTATTTTTTTTTATTATTTTCTCCCAAAGATGTGTATGTATGTATGTATGTATTTATTTATTTGAGAGAGAGCATGAGAGCACGAGTTGGGGAGGAGCAGACAGAGGGGGCCAAGCAGACTCTGCGCTGAGCATGGAGCCTCATGATCATGACCCAGGCCGAAACCAAGAGTTGGGCGCTTAACTGACTGAGCCATCCAGGCGCCCCTGAAGTATTTTATATACCAGCACGCCTGGCTGGCTCAGTTGGAAGGACACATGACTCCTGATCTCAGGGTCATGGGTTCGAGCCCCACCTTGGAGGTAGAGATTGCTTTTTAAAAAAACAAAACATAGGGGCACCTGGGTGGCTCAGTCATTAAGCGTCTGCCTTCAGCTGAGGTCATGATCCCAGGGTCCTGGGATCGAGTCCCACATCGGGCTCCCTGCTCAGCGGGAAACTTGCTTCTCCCTCTCCCTCTGCCCCTGCTTGTGTTCCTTCTCTCGCTGTGTCCCTCTCTATCAAATAAATAAAATCTTTGAATATATATATATATATATAACATTTTTATTTTTATATATTTATATATATAAAAAATGTTTTATATATCTTAGAAAATTTAAAATATATCCTTAAGTAAATGCGATGATGAAACTGCGTGCATGTGATAGCACATCTTTGAAGATGGGGTTGAGTAAGATCTAAGCAAAAGTGTTAAGTGGTCGTGGGATGATGAGGCACCTTTGCTTCTGTAAGGTATTATTTCCCTTTCTTTATTATCTGTTATACACTGCATAAATCACTTTTCAAAACCAAGAAAACTTTAGAAAACCAAAAACGAAAACATTTCAGTGTTGGGGCACCTGGTTGGCTCCCTTGGTGGAGCGTGCAACTCTTGATCTCTTAACGAATTTACAGGTGACTTTTCTTCATTGTCCTTCTCTCTTTTCTGAATATTATGAAATGAAAATTTCTCTCAGAACAGTATTTAAGCCTTTAAAAACATATCCTATATGGGAGTTCCAGCTACAGCTGAGTAAGGAGAGGATTTCTCTCCTCAAAGATCACCATTAGCCTAGTATCAAAAGCAAACAGAAATAACACAAGAAAATAATAGATTAATATCCCTCAGGAACATAGATGCAAAAATCCTTGAAATATTAGCAAACCGAATCCAGCAGCTAAGTAGCATTTACAGCATGAATGCAAGGTGAATTTGACATCTGAAAATGTATTAATGGAATATGCAGTGTTGGCAGTATAAAGAACAAAACCCATATGGTCGTCTCAGTAGATGCAGAAGAGAAAGAAAAAAGCAAGTGCATCCCTTGAGCATCTAAGCATCTCCTACCCGTTCAGGATGGAGACCCTCAGGGAACCAGGAACAGAAGGGAACTCCCTCACGCTGATGAAGGACATACACAGTACTCCGTAGCAGCCAGCACACGGTGATGAAAGGCTGAATGCTGCCTTCCTAAGTCAGAGGCACTTGACTGGGGTTTCTAGCTAGTACAATAAGGTGGGAGGGAGGACAGGAAGGAGAAAAACATCCAGGTTGGAAAAGAAAAGTGAAAGAAGTAAAACTGTGGGCACCTGGGATGCTCAGTCGGTTAAGCGTCTCTGACTCTTGGTTTCGGCTCAGGTCATGATCTCAGGGTCATAAGTTCAAGCCCCATGTCAGGCTCCGAGCTGGGTGTAGAGCCTACTTAAGATTCTCTCTCCCTCTCCTCTCCCTCTGCCCCTCTACCCCCAAAAAAGGACTTAAGACTGTCTTTCTTCATAGATAGCTTGACAAAAAGACAAAAAAACTAAAAAAAAAGTTTCAGCACCAATCAGTATACACAAACCAATTTTGTTTTTATGTACAATCCAAGAATGGAATTACTTCAACAGTTCCATTCAGAGTAACAGCAAAAAGAATAAAGTACAAATGCAGCAAAGTAAGGGTACACGCAAGACCCGTACACTGCAAACTGCATGACAGCACTGAGAGGAAATGGAGAGATAGCCCGTTGTCCTGGGTCAGAGACTCCGTATCGTCAAGATGTCATTCTCTTCGAGTTAATCTGCAGATTCAGTGCAACCCCTACCAAAATCCCAGCAAAATCCCTGTTTGTAAAAATACACAGGTTGATTTTAAAACTCATTTGGAAATGTAAAGGACCTAAAATAGCCGAAACAGTTTTGTAGAAGAATAGCTATAGGAGTTATACTCTGATTTAAAACTTACTGTACGGGGCGCCCGGGTGGCTCAGTCGTTAAGCGTCTGCCTTCGGCTCGGGTCATGGTCCCGGGGTCCTGGGATCGAGCCCCACATCGGGCTCCCTGCTCGCAGGAAGCCTGCTTCTCCCTCTCACACTCCCCCTGCTTGTGTTCCCTCTCCCGCTGTGTCTCTCTCTGTCAAATAAATAAATAAAATCTTTAAAATAAATAAATAAATAAATAAATAAAACTTACTGTATGGCTGCAGTAGTCAAGACATTGTGTTGGCACAAGGATTGGCATATTGATCAATGGGACAAAATCAGGAGTTCAGAAACGAATCCTCACGTTTACGGTCAGTTGACCATTCAGTTGACAATACGGTCGTGCTGGGACAACATACTCACATGGAAAACAATGAGCTTAGACCTTCGCCTCACACCATGTGCAAAAACTAGCTCAACAGGATCAGAGGCCTGTCGGTAAAAGCCAAACCTATGAAACCTCTAAAAGAACATAAAGGAGAAAATCTGCCTGGCGTTTGGATTAGATGGAGTTTTTGGTTGTACACCCAAGAGCACGGGCCAGAAAAAAGAAATCGATAAAAAGTTGGACTACCTCAAAATTAAAGCTTTTGTGCTTCAAAAGATACTATTAAGAAAATGAAAAGACAAGGCACAGATTGGGAGAAACTGTGTTCAGGTAATATATATAATATATATATGAAGAACGCTTACAACTTAGTAAGACAAGCAATTGAATTTAAAAACATGGCCAAAAAAAGTTTGACCTGAGAAGATATATATAAATGGCCAGTAAGCAAATAAGCACAGGAACAGTTGTTTGACACGAAATCAAATCCTAATGAGAGATTACTACATACCCACTAGAAAGACTGTAATCAAGAAGATAGACAGTACCAAATGTTAGTGACTGCATGGAGAAATTGGAACCCTCTTGACTGAATGTGAAATGGTAGAGCCTCTTCAGAAAAGTTTACCATGATTTAAAAAGTTGATGTACTCCTACCTCACACCATATACAGAAATGAACCCCAAATGGGTCAACAACCTTAATGTAGGAGCTAAAAGCATAAAACTCTTAGGAGAAAACAGGTAAGTCTTTATGATCTTGGATTTGACATTGGATTCCTAGATATGCCAAAAACATGAGCAAAAAAAGAAAAAATAAATATAAATTGGGCTTCATCAAAATTACAAACTTTGTACATCAAAAGACATTATCAAGAAAGTAAAAACACCAACCTATAGAAGGGGAGAATATTTGAAAATCATACATATGTATTCAGAATAAATAAAGAATTCTTACAACTCAACAATAAGAAGGCAAGCCAATTCAAAAATGGCAGAAGGCGTTAATAGACATTTCTCCAAAGAAGATAGACAAACAGCTGGTGATCTCACACAGACGTGCAACATGACTAATCACTAGGGAGGTGCAGCAGAACAACAGTGAAAGTTCACCCGTCCATGCAGATGACCGCACACAGGCACCGTGTAGGGAGTGACAAGTGACGGCAGGGATGTGGAAACATTGGAGCCCTGGTTGGTTGCTGGCATGTGAAGTAGCCACTATGGAAAAATGGTTCAACCCCGCAGGAAGCTGGACATAGACTTACCCTTTGACCCAGCAGTTCTCCTCTGAAGCGTGTATACCCAAAGGCATTGGAAGCAGGGACTGAAACACAGGCTGCACACACACACTCACACAGCATTATCCACAGGAGCCCAGAGGTGGGGACGACCGAGTGTCCTTCTGTGGGTGGACGGAGGATCAGATGTGGTCTCTACACACAAACAGTGGAATGCTATTAAGTCTCAAACAGGAATGAAGTTCTGATACATGCTACAACATGGAGCATCTCAAAAACACACAACCTATGTTGTATGATTCAACTTATATGAAATAACCTGGAATGGGCAAATTCTTAGAGCCATTCTTAGAGCTTGAAGAATTAGAGACCTGTTAGAGGTCACTGGGGCTGGGGGAGGGGTAATGGGTGCAACTATTAATTGCTTAATAGTTAGCGTTTCTGTTTCGGGTGATGACATTTTGTAGGAAAAAGCAGTGGTGGCTTGAGATTCTCTCTTTCTGCCCCCCCCCCCCCCCCGCTGCGCTGCTCGCTTGTTCTCTCTTTAAATAAATAAGTCTTTAAAAAAAAAAGGTTTAGGGATGCCTGGGTGGCTCAGTTGGTTGGGCAACTGCCTTCGGCTCAGGTCATGATCCTGGAGTCCCGGGATCGAGTCCCACATCGGGCTCCCTGCTCGGCAGGGAGTCTGCTTCTCCCTCTGACCCTCCCCCCTCTCATGTGCTCTCTCTCTCTCATTCTCTCTCTCGAATAAATAAATAAAAATATTTAAAAAAAATAAAAATAAAAGGTTTAGGGGCGCCTGGGTGGCTCAGTCGTTAAGCGTCTGCCTTCGGCTCAGGTCATGATCCCGAGGTCCTAGGATTGAGCCCCGCATCGGGCTCCCTGCTCAGCGGGAAGCCTGCTTCTCCTTCTCTCACTCCCCCTGCTTGTGTTCCCTCTCTCGCTGTGTCTCTCTCTGTCAAATAAATAAATAAAATCTTTAAAAATTAAAAAAAAAAGGTTTAGGGACGCCTGGGTGGCTCAGTCAGTTGAGCGTCTGCCTTTGGCTCAGGTCATGATCTCAGGGTCCTGGGATCGAGCCCCGCATCGGGCTCCCTGCTCTGCGGGGAGCCTGCTTCTCCCTCTCCCACTCCCCCTGCTTGTGTTCCCTCTCTCGCTGTGTCTCTTTCTGTCAAATAAATGAATAAAATCTTTAAAAAATAAAAAAAAGGTTTAGGGGCGCCTCGGTGGCTCAGTCGGTTGAGTGTCTGCCTTTGGCTCAGGTCATGATCTCAGGGTCCTGGGATCAAGCCCAGCGGAGAGTCGGCTTCTCCCTCTGCCCCTCCCCCTCTGCTCTTGTACTCTGTCTCTCTCGCTCTCTCTCAAATAAATAAATAAAATCTTCAAAAAAAAAAAAGGTTTAAATGGTGAAATTTATGTTCTGTATTTTACCACAATTTGAAGAAAAATCCCTGTGCAGACGGCTCTGTCCTGTGGAGTGCTGTTTCCCGAGCTTTCCTGTGAGTCACTCTGACGAGGTTTCGGAGCTGGACTGCCGTGTGGGCGAGCGTTGTGGACGAGCCGTCTCTGAGAGTGCGCCTGCAGACTCGGCTGTCTGCGGGGAACACGGACTTTGTTTGAGGAAGTGGGGGTGTTCCAAAGGGGCTTGCAGCCGTGTTTGCAGAACTCTAAATTTGCTAACATCATTTACATATATATATAAATATGCATGTATGTGTATGTACCTAAACATATGCGTGTATCTCCCCTTCCTGTCATTAATTTTTATTGCTGTAAGTTTGAACTCTAATGTTTATGTAAAGGCAGATAATACCTAAGGTCATTCTGTCCCCACTATCAAGTCATAAGTTTAAAATAATGAAATCAATCCAACCTTTCCTTTGCCAAGAAATTGTCTTGGGTTGTTTGCATTACCCTCTCTGCACTGAAAGCTTATACCTTTAATGATCTTAGCTATTCCAGTAAATAGGTTTTAAAATATTATCATATTCATTTTGGTGCCAATTAATGCACTTAAGATATTTTATCGATGTTATTTCTGTAGTATATTAACAATGAGGGAACAATATATAGCAATTATTTCAGTTTTAGGAAGCACTTAACTAGATTAAAAGCTGTAAGTAGCAGATACTACACTTGAGAATAGTGGTCTCATCGTGTGCTGGGTGGGTTGTCAGCCATGGTGTGTACTTACTGTCACAAGGACAGGTGACAGAACGAATTTAGACACTAAGATCATGTTGGCAAAATAACTAGCTCTATTAGAAATACAAATCCCAAAGTGTGCTGTTTTCAGATCTATGGCTCTCATATAAATCTTTTGTTGTTTAGGGTCTGCTACTCAACAGAGGTTGGTTTTTAACTCCCAGCAGAGTTCTTAAAACTTAGACCCTTTTGCAGCATCATTGGATGCCAGGGCTCGTCCTCGTTCTGGCCTTTGGTATTTGGATCCTGACCTTCTCCTAGGAGCAGAATGAATGGTGTCTCTAGGGGGAACCTGGCTGGTCGGTTGGGAGTCAGGGTCGTGAGCTCCATGTTGGGCATGGAGCCTACTTAAAAAAACAAAGGTGTCTCAGGGCACCTGGGTGGCTCAGTCATTAAGCGTCTGCCTTCAGCTCGGGTCATGATCTCAGGGTCCTGGGATCAAGCCCCGCGTTGGGCTCCCTGCTCCACGGGAAGCCTGCTTCTCCCTCTCCCACTCCCCCTGCTTGTGTTCCCTCTCTCACTGTGTTTTCTCTGTCAAATAAATAAATAAAATCTTTAAAAAAAAAAAAAGAAAAGAAAAGAAAGGTGTCTCTAGAGTTGGCTCTCAGCCACGAGCTGGCATCTGTCACTGGCAGGTGGAATGATAAGGAATCACTCTTACCAGTTGGTTGCTTTGGTGTTTTTCGGATAATACCGCTTTGCAGTTACCTGGTTTGTGATAGAACATTTGTTCCTGTTATCACAGGAGGCTATTCCGCAGACCATCCTGTAATCAAAGTCTTTTGGAGAGTTGTGGAAGGATTCACCGATGAAGAAAAGCGCAAGCTGCTCAAGTTCGTAACGAGCTGCTCCCGACCCCCTCTCTTGGGGTTTAAGGTACACAGCTTCTGTGTCATTTGCTTTAAAAACCAACTTGTAAGCAGGAAAGGCAGCAGGATATCAAGTGGGATTAAATGATGTAGTGCGCTACCCACGGTTCCCAGGGGAGTAACATTTACCGTGTAGAACGTTTATAACACCAATTTCTCTGTATTTTTAGCTACATTAACTATTTCAGCCAGATCAGTTACGTATTGGTCATGATGTGTATTTCATGGTGCTGGTCCCCGGGTTACCTGCTGATGCGGCCACTGTGATCGTGACGGCCTGTGAGCAGGGCCTGCTCGCTGGGGGCCCTGGGCCGGGCTTGGGGGATGTAAAGTACCATCTCCTCAGTTTTACTCTGAACTGAAGAAAACACGAGCTAAAAATGGGGATGTAGTGTGTTTGGGAAGAATAATGTGGGAGCAAAAGTGCAGTTGACCTTTGAACAACGTGGGGTTAGGGGTGCTGACCACCCCCCCCAAGCAGCAGAAAATCCACAGATAACTTTTGACTCTTCAAAAACTGAACTACTACAGCCTGCTGTTCATGGGAAGCCTCACCAATAACAAGCAGCCGAGTAACACGTCTTCTACGCTCTGTTCTTACGATAAAGTAAGCTAGAGGAAAGGAGATGTTGAAATCCTAAGAGAAAATACCTGTCTAGTACTGATCTGTATTTATCGGAAAAATCTGCACGTAAGTGGATTCGCGCAGTTCAAACCAGTATTATTCAGGGATCAGTGGGATATTTTTCCCTGTTGTTAGCTGTTACTTTTTCATGTTACTTATCATTTCTGATCATTAATTCAGCTTAATATTTTTAGCAATTAAAATTGGTTAGGGGACAGTTAGAGGTTCCCTTATTCATTGCCAATTAAAATAAAGCAATATTAATAGTTTAAAATACACAGTGGTGTATATAATATAGAAGAATATCAAGTTAGATAAGCACTGAATATCGCTTGTGCAGGTGAAACTTACAGAAGGCACGTACTTTCCCATAACCTTCTATCAATGAGTTATATAGGAGTTACTCTTTTCTTCAAATTTTTACTTTGAAATTATTTTAAAAATATGGAAAAGTTGTGAGAATTGAATAAAGAACTCCTAGTATGTAAATTGCACTTCAATCAAGCTATTTTTATTTATTTTACTTATTTTATTTTTACTGGTATATATTTTTAGAGAGGGAGAGAGGGAGTTGGGGGCAGAAGGGGAGAGAGAGAGAATCTCAAGCAGACTCCACACCCAGCACAAAGACTTGGGGTTTGATCTCACAACCCTGAGATCACGACCTGAGCCAAAATCAAGAGTCAGACGCTTAACCCACAGAGCCACCCAGGAGCCCCTTAATCAAACTATTTTTAAAAATTGACATCAATAGGGGCGCCTGGCTGGCTCAGGCGGTGGAGCATGCGACTCTTGATCTCAGGGTTATGAGTTCGAGGCCACATTAGGTGTACAGGTTACTTAAAAATAAAAACAAAAAAAATCTTTAAAAAAATGACTCTCCGTAGCTTCATACAGCATTCCAGTAGTGCCATCCGAGCTAGAGCCATAAAGTGGAGAAGTTGGGGGGGGTTGGCGTGAGTGCGGTGGTTTGATTGTTCACAGGACCTGCATAATTGACACTGCTGTAGTTCGGAAGCTGGATAATTTTCAATGACTTTAGAACTAAAATCACTCCTCTGTCTTCCAAAGTATCAGAGGAGGAGAATAAGCCCAAAAAGACAAACAGAACCCACTTCATTAACCAGATACAGAAAACACTAAGAATCATGAAATAGACACGGAACATTATTGAGAGAAGGCTGAACCATCACAACAAGGAATGTGCATAGAATAAACTCATCTGTTAAGGGAAAGAACTTTCAGACTGGGTTAAAAAACTCTGCTGTGTACAAGCAACACACCTAAACAAAGTGATTCAGAAAGATTGAGTGATGTTTCTGGTTTGGTGTATAACTGCCCCCTGGTGACCCCAAAAGAACTAGATGGATCAGCTCCACGGTTTTATGCCCTGGCACATGTGACCAGATATGAAAACAGGCCTCTGTGCATCTAAAGAAAATCAGGCAGTAGCCTGAAAGAAACATGTCTGGGCTTTTTGGTTCCTCTTGGGCTTGTCGTGAAGTCTGGGGATGTTGCCGTGTTGGGGCCTGGAGAGTGGGAAGAACGCGGGGGAGGCTCGCAAGTGTGCAAACCAGTGGGACCAAGGAGAGGGTCTTCTGAGGGCCAGGTTTTATCATCTAGTCATGGAAACAGTCATATAAATTAAATTCTTACATACTAAGATTGTAATACAATTAGGTAGTTTTATCAGCGACCTTTATTATGAGAGGCTAGGCTTCTAGAATCTTCCAGTTTCAAAATGACACCAAACCTAGAGGTAAGAACATTAAGGACCTAGTTTCATGAAAGGAAGTTTGGAAGACCTACTCCCATCAAAACTGAGTGGAGGACCCAGAGATTTCTGCCAGCTCCTGATTAATTTAGTCCAGGGCCAGAAAGAACTAGGGGTGTTGCTGGAAGGGGAAGGTTCCAGAGGTTTTGGCAGCAGTGGAAGAGTCTGTGTTAAAAGGCCTGTGGGAGCGTCGCGTGTTTACAGGGAAGGAGAAGTTGGGGGGTTTACGTTAGCTTTTAAAATCCCACATGGGGGGCGCCGGGGTGGCTCAGTCGGTTAAGCGTCTGCCTTTGGCTCAGTCATGATTCCAGATCCTGGGATCTAGTCCCGCGTCGGGCTCCCTGCTCGGCGGGAAGGCTGCTTCTCCCTCTGCCTGCCGCTCCCCCTGCTTGTGCGCACCCTCTCTCTCTCTCTCTCTCTGGCAAATAAATAAAACAAAATCCCACATGGAGCCATAGTGAGAACAAACACTCTTGTCCCCTGTTGGTGACCCCACACAGTCCTAACTGAGCTGTCATTGTACCATGAAAAATGCTTTGGGGAGCTATGAGATAATCTTCCTATTTTAGATTTTTTTTCAAGGATCTAAAATACATTAAATATGAAATTTAATTTAGAGTTTTCAAATATCTTTGCAGTTGTCCTAAGTTAGGCTCTGAAGGTGGGAAAAAATCACCTTAATATTTGTGCTTTCCAGTTGGCTCGGCATGCCCGGTGAGAGTGTCCTTCAGTCCAAGTCCTGTAAAGAGCAAAGGCAAACTCGCATAATTTAAAAGTTACGAAACTCCTTAGTGCCAGATTATTGGAGAAGAATAGCGTGTGCTAAAGCTAATTAAAGTTTAATATGTTCAATGAATGTGATTGTTACAGACAAAAAAATCATTAAAGCGCCTTAGAAAATTGTTAAGTTGCCATCAGGCCACATAACAAATTGAGGATTTTTCTCACTCTGAATTAATGCAAATTCCCGTTGTGCTCTATTTAATTATGCACGAAATGGTGCCCTTGACTCAGATTTCAGTGAAAAACTTCATTTTTTTTACTTTTAAGGCTCCAAGTAGGAAATTCAATTAGCATTATGAAAGAAATGCTAAAATGGGGCATTTAATTCCAAATGTATTTCAGGCTCTTCCCATTTAGCCAGTCACTCACCTTTCTCCCTCTGCTCGCTGACTCTGCCTTCAGAGGTCCTTTTGTGTTTCAAAATGTGATGTTTTCATTTTAGTTTATTCAAGCATTTGAGAAAATTGCCCTCCATGTACTCAGAATGTGAAATAATTTAATGTGCTTTCTGTTTGTTTCTCTTTTGGTTTCTGTTCTGACACTTCCATGAGACACTTAAAATAGCATATAAACTATAATTCTTAAAAAGACAGTGGTTTTTAGCACATACTATATGCCACGTATACTGTTTAAATGAAGTTTTTAATTTAACAGTGAGAAACATACAAAGGCTGATAATAAGTGTGTAAGTCTGAGTCAGCATTTTGTGGGCTGTGCTGTTGCTCAGTTTTGCCCACATTGTAAAGTACATGCTAAATTCAACACACAAATGAAACGAAACCCGCAGAGAAGCAGTTTGGGCCAGTTGGGCGCCCGCTGTGCTGGGCGACAGGGTGTAGGCGCCTCCAGGGGTCCCCATCCGAGCGGGGACATGGCTCCAGTTTTGTTCTCTCGTTTCCACAACGGGTATTAGTAGGTAATTATTTTTTATACTCTTTGATCATAATTCTTGAATATAATTTAAGCTAATGATGTGCTCAGTTTTATAGGCTATTTTTCACTCAACATTACATCAGGATCATTTTTTCTCATATTAAAACATCTTTGAAATATTTTTAATAAACTTCATAATGTCCCATCGTGCAAATTTACCACAATTGACTTACAGTTTCTTATTAGTTGTTTACAACTCTTCCTTCCTTTTGATGCCAGGAACACCCTTGTGCATAAATCATGGTCTGTGTATCTCTGGTTGTCTGCTTAGGACGCAGTCCTGGAAGTGGAGGTCAGAGGACGTGCATGTGTGTGGCTCCCGGCGCCCGCGCCACACCGGCCTCGTGGGCAGCTAGGCCAGGCTGCGCCTTGGAGAAGCTGCTAGCGGGTGTCGGTGTGAGCCTTTGCTCCGGTGTTGGAAGCCCAGCTGTCTTGTCACAGCTCTGAGGAGGAAGCATGTGACAGGTGTGCGGGGCACTGACCCGGAGCTGAAACCACCCTGTGCCAGATGCCAGCCAGGTGCCTGGGGGGGGCCGCCGTTTTGCTCCCCTGGGCCCCGTTTTCTGGTACAGTGAGGGATGCAGCAGCTCGCTGGGTGTCTGAAATCCTGTCGCAAGGGAGCTAACACCAGGCGTGCCTGAGAGTTGGCACATTCAGGCTTTCAGGGTGAAGAGCGTCTCCACTTCGTCGGGCTCCTGTTGGAGGAGGACGTGTAAATCACGTCTTGTGTCTAATGGTGTTTGTTGTAAGAGGGAGATAGAGTCCCTGGTTATTTGTGGCTGTGAAAGAGCCGGCCTTTCCAGAGGTCGCACGTTCAGCCGCCTGATCAAGGTAACCTGCAGATACGTCTGCACAGGGTCAGGTGACTCAGCACGTGCGTATTCATAGCACCGTCACGGGTAACATTAGTAAGTAAAATAAATAACGTAACTGTCCACCAACAAGTGGTGCTGCAGACATGTAGTAGAGTACCATGCAGCCTCAAGAGAGGAACCAGATTGATTGAGGAAGATCATAGAGACAGTATCATGTGAACGATGATCGAGGTCCACACAGTGTGCATAGTGCGCTAACGTTTTCTATTTTAAAGTGGGGAGGGAGAAGATGCTTTCTTGTCTGTGCACGAATCTCTGTGAGAAGGTACTTAAGACCCTGAGCACGGCTGCTCGTGGGCCGGGAGCCAGCAGCTGGGACGGAGACAGTTTGCGCTGTGCCTGAGAAAACAGCGTCTAAAACATAAGTGCTTAGTCCCTTCGTCCTGCCAGCGCTGCTGGGACAAGCAGGACAAGCGAGCCACGCCGTCCGCCGCCCTCTTGTCCCGTACCTGGTCACTGAACTCACGGAGGAGCTCGGTCGCTCCTGTACGTCTCGTGAACCTGGTCGTTAGAGGATCATCAGACTCCGGATCGGAATTTTTCTTTTTTGGCAGTAATGTTGCATAGATAAGACGTCGTCTGCTTTACATTGTGTCACTTCAGCGTCTGACCCAGGGTGTGAGTCGGCGGCCGGAGGGGCCGGGGCTGGTGTGCGGCTTGGGTCCGCCTGCTGCGGGGGCCCCTCGCGGCCGCGCCCGAGACCCGTCCTTCCTGTGCTTGTGAAGCGCCCACACGCCGCCTGCGGCGTCTCCTCCTTCTTAGCTCACATTTCCTCTGAAGAAAAACTTTATTTTTTCTCATCAGTTATTTGGTTACCCTGAGGACTCTTTGTGCAGAAATGATAGAATAAATCACGATCATTGTTCACATACCAGTTTTCAGAATACTGAGTGGGTTGACTAATACCTCCTTAAGGCAACCGTACGTTTAGCCGCTTTACTATCACCACGAACGCATGGACTTTCACATTTTGTGTGTTTCAGTCAATTACAAGTATTCCTTTTCGCCTTCCGAGCGTGCATCTGTGGGCGGGGGCTGCCCTCGGGTGGGCCTTCTAACCCACCTGAAGGCAGGGGGAGTGAGGGGTGGCTGGCTTTCTGGTGTACACACGGTGACACTTGTCACGTGCATTTCCTGGCTCCATATGGAATCCCGTATTTTCCCAAGGAGCCCTGGTTCCTTCCCATGAGAAATGGGTCTACAGAAACCAAACGTGGGCACTCAGGCTGTTCATTGTCACGTGTGATTATTGTTTCCAGGCCCTGGAAACCATGGACAGCGTTAGGAAATGGGTGGGTTTTTTTCCCTAAGAGAAAAATACACCACAAGTTCAAACTGACATTTCCAATTCAAATTTAAACTTCCAAGGTTTTCGGGGTGGCTCAGTCGGTTAAGCATCTGCCTTCGGCTCAGGTCATGATCCCGGGGTCCTGGGTTAGAGCCCCACATCAGGCTCCTGGCTCAGCGGGAAGCCTGCTTCTCCCTCTCCCTCTGCCTCTCTCCCTGCTCATGCTCTCTCTCTCTCTCTCTCTGTATCTCTGTGTCTCAAATGAATAAATAAAATCTTAAAAAAAAAAAAAATTAAACTTCCAAGGTTTTTATTTCTTTGATTTTATATTTGGATCTTATTTTAACGGGGACAGTTGTGGTTTTTAATTTGCGCTTTTTTTTAAGATTTTATTTATTTATTTGACAGAGAGAGACACAGTGAGAGAGGGAACACAAGCAGGGGGAGTGGGAGAGGGAGAAGCAGGCTTCCCGCGGAGCAGGGAGCCCGATGCGGGGCTCGATCCCAGGACCCTGGGATCATGACCTGAGCCGAAGGCAGACGCTTAACGACTGAGCCACCCGGGCGCCCTTAGTTTGCTCTTTTGCTTCATCTCCTAGTGAATTCTGGAGTCCCACAGTCTGTTACTATTCCACATAGATGCGCAGTAGTCATAAGGAGCACTGTGGTGGTTTTAGAACAACACTGCGGGGGCGGGGGGGCGCCTGGGCGGCTCCCTGCTCGCACTCAAGCCCTCTCTCTCAAATAAATAAAATCTTAAAAAAAAAAAAAAACAACACTCAGAATAACGCCTCCCTGTGTGATTAAGCCACCAATGCGTAGGTTCCTTTGTTTCATTTTGCTTTCAATATTTTGAGGTTGCTGTTTTCCTCCCCTTTTGAGTGAATTTGGGTTTTTTTTCTGTTGTGACATCCGCGTGGCTCAGAGTTTAGAGAAGACGAGCTCTGTCACTGTTCCTCCACCCTGCTCTGTCCCCCGGGTGGCTTCTGTTCTGACATAAGCAACTGGGCGTATATATTCAGGTCTTCCCTCTCGTACCTTCTTGAATTTAAACAAATTTTTAAAAGACTAAAACTGTGGAGGCCCTGCTCACTGGAGAGGTTCTGTTTCCCGTGAGTGAACGTTATCCTTGTCCTTTCTCATCACAAAGTGCAGGGCACAGTGTTCGGTATTCTGCAGAGCTCAGTCTGGAGCATCGTAAAAAACCAGATGTCTTTTGGGAAAATGTGACCACAACAACGTTCTACTGTTTGAAGCAGGCAGGTTTTGTGTGCTTTTAAAAAATCCATTCAAGGGCCGCCTGTTAAAGCCGCGTCCTGCACACCTGCTTTCTTTTTAGGAGCTGTACCCCGCGTTCTGCATTCACAACGGAGGCTCTGACCTCGAGCGGCTCCCCACGGCCAGCACGTGCATGAACCTGCTGAAGCTCCCCGAGTTCTATGACGAGACCCTTCTGCGAAGTAAGCTCCTCTACGCCATCGAGTGTGCTGCTGGCTTTGAGCTGAGCTGAGCCCAGACGGGGACTGACCCTCCGCAGAGGAGTGCCTGTGGCCGCACCGTGGGCAGCTCCCCCGGCCGCTGAGGGCGCTGGGGCCGGACTCCTGCAGCTCTCCTGCCCCCCCTCCCGTCCCTCACGCCCCCTCCTCCATTTTCTAGATGGTCCGTTAAGTCATGGTCGCTCACTTAGATGGACACTGCTTTTCCGATAACTTAGAGTAACCAATGTTATGTGCCATGTGGCTACTTTAGTAAATTTGCCAAGAAGAGCACAGTTTTAAGACTAGTGGCAACTCAGTGAAATTAACCAAAGATGAAGCTTTGGCTTTGCTGATGGACTCGAGCCCTTCCTGGGCTGGGGGGGCTGGGGGGGGCGGGGGGCAGCGCGTTTGCTCGGTCTGCAGAGACGCCGGGTCTGAGAGATGGAGATGCGTCCTCTCTGGGCCCGCTGCTTCTCGTGTGGCTGAATTGTTTACAGTCCTAACTGTTAAAACTAAAGGCATTTTCTCTCCTGCTGCCTTTTCCCAAAGTGGTTAGGTTTGGAAAATACACAACAATGATAATACTGTATTTGTGCTTTTTAAGCCATTCCCCTGAACGGGACTAGCATGCTTGTTTCGGTTTACCGTTGACCGCATCATGGTGGTTTGGGTATTCCTGTGTGTGGGTGTGTGTGAGGGGAGACTTCATCCTTCTTCCCTTTCTGGCTCCACCTCGTGGCCGCAGAGCTTCCGGGAGAGGGGAGGGGCTCGTCCGGTTCCCGCGGCCCGCGTGGCCCGCGATCGGCGGCGACTTGGAGAGAGCAGACGCTGGCATCAGTTCGAGTCACTTGAACCAAAGTGGGAGGCTGCGGGTTTGCACTGGGCGCCGCCTGCCGTGCGGGGCCTCGAGGCCGGCCGCCCTCCTCCCCCGGGGCCGCACCCGCCCCTCTTGCCGGATATCGGGGCCGTGCGCCACGCTTCTGCACCCTCTGCTTCTCGACGGTGCTGCGCTGAAGGAAGCCTGGACAGTCCCCAGCGCGTGTCCGGGGGAGGAGTGGTGGTGACTCTCTCTTAAAAAGGCACTTTATCAGGACCTACCTTGTTGCTGGGTGATTTCGGTCTCTGAAAACGGAGAGCGCGTCAGAGCGTCAGTCGTGAGAGCCAGAGTGACCCTCGCTGATGCCGGGGGCCTGGGGGCTCTCGCTCTGACCTCCCTCTGCCTCACCTAGCGTTTCCTGTCACTGGGCTGTGGGCTGTCCTATGGAATTGACCAGAATTAGCAATATGCTTTTAAATGCGGGGAAACTGAATGACACTTTTAAGACAATGACCATATCAAAACAAAATGTATAATTTCATAATTTGAATAATAAATTAAGTGTTTAAATGCTATTTGTAGTCTTGATATACAGAAATAAAATAATTAGGGTTTGTCCTTGGTTTTATTTTTATTTTAGGTTGGTTTATGTTGAATGTTCTGTATCTTCTCTGCATATTAGTTTGTGTATTTTATTACCAGTATTTTGAAAATGGATTATCTGGGACTGAAGGGAGATGGGCAATTACACTTACTTGGGTTTTTTTCCTCAGCTATTCTGAGCTTATTTATTTATTTGTATGTTCCAGTGGTTAAATATTTGCATTAAATGTTTTTTCCCCCAAGATTGTGTTGGAGTCACCCGAAATCATTGTGATTCGTTGCTAAAACGATTGTTTCATCACGGGTGTGTAAGTGACGTCAGGTAATGCGGCGTAAGGACAGCCTGTGATTATTGCTGAGACCCCACCAGACTGGACAGGATGCCCGCCGTCTGCACACAGATGCTCCAGCAGGCGGACCTGGGACCGCCCTCCCGGCCTGTGCGGGGGGCGCCCTTCCCGGGGCTGCGCCGCCGGCCTCTGCTGTCCCGGGAGGGACGCCACCTTTCCAGGGCTCTCCGTGGGTTTAGCAAGACACTGTCGAGAAAAATTATACGTAAAGGGAGACTCTCTTTCTGTGCTTTGTTTGCCTTTCTCTGTGTTCTTTTCTACTTTGTGTTTACTGCTAACAATTTTGTGCTCAAACGGAACGTTGAGTTAAAGTGGGGGGTTATTCCAGGTGTTCCTCACAGGCTGTCGCCTGCAGGTAGAGTCTGGCCGGCGTCCTCACCGCTCGGTGGTCTTGTCGCCACGTCCTGCCCCGGTGCTCGTGACAGCCCCGCCTGCGGCTTGTGTGTGGTGAGCACTGTGCGCGGCACAGCCGGGCGCCACGGAGCCCGCCACAGCCACTAGCAGCCACGGCCCTGCCGCTCGAGCCCCAGCTTGCAGTCCGCACAGGCCTTCCGGGCACAGACCCGCCGTTGGCAGCGATGGAGAACCGAGGCAGGGCCTCGCAGACCTGTGGATGCTCGTGGGATTTGGAGCGCAGGAAGGGCTCCGGAGACTTCCTTGCGGGGAGCGGTGAGCTTGACATTATTTCATATTGAAGCTGTCTCGTAATTTAAAGAAAGATAAACAGCCAAAGGCATAGGATAATGCAAATAAAATAGAAACCTGGGGCCTAGAATAGCATAAAATAAGCTAACCAAAGCTAATAATTAGCTGATCTCTCGCAGCCAAGACATAAACCCAGAAACTTAAAACAGTCAGCTCTTTGAAATTTATCTGTTCCAGGCCAGAACGCATTACAAGTGCGTAATAACCTGTCTGAGATAACACAGCCACGTGTACCACGCAGGACGGCGGATTTCCCCTGGATGCCTCTGCTCCCCAAACGGAAGCCGTGTGTCGGTGAGCTCTCTCGGCTTCCAGAGGCTTCTCCCGGTGCTGTGCTGGGACGAGTCCTTGTGCGAGGCGTTGGAGAGCTGAGAGGACCACGTGGGCTGCAGGTGGGAGGCTCCTGTGGGCTCCAGGGCTGTGGGCCACGCAAAGCGCTCTGCTTCCAGAAGAGTCTGAGGGGGAGTTCTTTTTTTTTTTTTTTTTAAAGATTTTATTTATTTGACAGAGAGAGACAGCGAGGGAGGGAACACAAGCAGGGGGAGTGGGAGAGGGAGAAGCAGGCTTCCCGCGGAGCAGGGGGCTCGACGTTGGGCTCGATCCCAGGACCCTGGGACCATGACCTGAGCCGAAGGCAGACGCTTAATGAATGAGCCACCCAGGCGCCCCTGAGGGGGAGTTGTTAAAGCCTGAGGACTTTGTGCCTCCGCTCGTGTGTCTGTCAAATGGGGATGATCTGGGTACTTGGGCTGCCCAGCAGCGTTGTGAAGGGACGTGCAGTAGAATCGCACTTTAAACTGTGGTCTCACGTGGTTTGATGCCACGTCTTTGAACTGCAGAAGCAGGATGACAGCCATCCGACCCCGGCCTTAGTAAGCAGATGCCTTTGCTGTGTCCTCGGCAGAGGTGGGCAGAGGACAGTCACCTGTCTTGTCTTCCCGCCTCTCCGTTCCTTCTGTGGAGGGACGGTTCCCAGTCAGCTCTGAGCGCTTCTCGGAAAGTAGCATCCTTCGCTTGTATACGTGACACGTCACAACCCGCCGTGTGATTCAGTCAGCACTTAGCGGAAGATCGTTCACCTTGCACGGGTGGTGCGGCCTAGGTCAGGAGCCCCCCTCCCCCCGCCGGCCTCCCCGGTGGGCTCTGTGGTCAGCACAGGCTGTGTTTCCTCCCTCCATCCGGAGTAAAGCAAAGGGCAGACTTACCGTGGAGGTGAGAACCTGCGTGGGGTCGCCTGGGGACACAGGGTCTGAGCACCTCTTGGAGCTACAGCGAGCTGACAGCCAGGACTGCGAGCAGAAGCACACGTTCGATTCGGGATGAGCCTGCGGACTGGTGAGTGTCGTTGCCAGAAGCTTCTGCTTGGACCCGGTGCTATCTGGAGAATGGAGGTGGGGCAGTGAGTGGATGCCGTGCAGACTCAGAGACGAGAGGAGAGCCAGCCCGAGTCGTGCTGCACAGATTTGCCCAAGCTGGGGGAGGATCTGTTTGAAGAAAACTAATCTCACGTATGATTAGCTTCCTGCGGCTGCCGTGTCGTGACCCCAGACGGGTGACGGGCACAGCAGCCTCCGTCCTCGTGCTGGAGGCCCGGAAGAGGCGTCCTAACCCGGCTCCGTCTGGGGAGGAGCCTGTTCTCTGCCTGTCCCCCTCCTGGTGGCTGCCGGCGCTCCTGGGCTGTGGCCACGGCTCCTGCCCGTGCCAAACCTCTGTCTGCACTTCTTCTCTGCAGACACTTGTCCACTGGAATGAGGGCCCCACGGGGAACCCAGAGTGACGATTCCATCTGCAAAGACCTTTTTTTCCACGTAAGGGCACCTTCACAGGCTCTAGGGCCAGGACACGACCCTCTGTTGGGGGCCCAGCATTCTATCCTTTCCCTCCGAAAAGCAGAGCCGCGTGCTAGACGAGCCCTTAACCTGAGAGCTGGGAACCGCAGAGCCCTGAGCAGGTCCATCCTTCGCCATCAGGGAATGCAGGCCCACACGGGATCGGTGTTCCCCATCCCCAGGATGATCCAGGGGAGGAGCTCACCTGTCTGCATTTTTCAAGGGTCCCAGACGGTCCTTCGCGGGTAGCTGTTGGAAAACAACTACCTAACCTCGCGAAGTCTTGAGCCGCTGAGCACTTCAGGGCAGGGGCTGTGGAGCGTCCCACCCAAGGCGTGCGGGATCCATTTCCTCTGTTCTGGGCAGTGCTGGGCCCTCTGCTGCAGGGGCGGAGCCGGTTACCTCCAGCACACGTGCCGCGTGCGGGGCTCCTGGGAGACGGGCCTAGCAGGGTCCCCTTGTGTCCCCCACCCCCCCGTAGGCACGCACGAGGTGTTTCCGGGGATCCCCGGGCCAGACTCGACCTGCAGTTCGCACACTGCGTCTGTGTCCACAGGCACTCCCTGTGCCTGCACTGCCCCTGGACCCAGACTCCGCGAGCCCAAGACGGCTGCTGAACCCCGCTAGGGCCCCAAATCCCTGGCTCCTCCTCACTGGCTCCCCACGCTGCTGCCCTGTGTGCCGCTCCCAGAACAGCCCGACTGACCCTCGTTGCATCTTCTGCCACCTCCCTGTCCTGAGCCCTAGTCTGGGGTTTGCCTGGCTCAGCAGGTGCCTCCCAAGTGTCCCCCCCACTTCTGTCTTCACTCACCTCCAGGCTGTTTTGAACTCAGTAGCCAGAGGAAACCCTGGATCCTAAGCCAGTCCTCCCCATTGCTCCACTGCAGTCGGGGGGGGCCCTTAGTGACAGGACCCAGATCCCCTCCTCGCTAACCAGCTCCACAGGCGGCTTTGGCTTCCTCCTCTGGCCTCAGGGCCTTTGCACTTGCTCTCTACATGAAAGTTCTTCCCACAGACACTCGGTGGCTTGCCCCCTCACTTTCTTCAGGCAGTTCTTTGCTCAATGTCGCCTTTCCTTACCACTTATTAAAAATTGCAGCCACTCTCTGTCCCCATCGTGGCCTGTCCTTATTTATGCTTCCTCGGCGGTACTAGTTCCTGTGTGATGTATTGTGCTCTCCACACTTTCTCCACCCCCACTAGTATGTAAGTTTCATCGGGGTAGGAGTTTGCCCGAACTGCTCTGTACCAACACCCAGAGTAATGCCTCGCACACCGCACGCTCCGTGGTTATTTGTGGAATGCATTTGCTTTATGAGTGAAGAAAGGTTTTGCTAACCGAGCTAAGGTTCAAGTTAACGCCTCCGTGAACTTGCAGGTTGTGAATTCTCGGGCCCAGGTTGGAGACCCTTTGCCAACAGTAGTGAGAGGTTGATTATCTTTCCGGACTGCCCTGCCCTTCCAGCCCCAGCACAGACCCTTCTGCGGTCCCGCGCTTTTCGTGGGGACTTTGTTTCTTGCGCTCCCCGGCACTGACTCCGTTACCAGGTAACCACGGGTCCTCCGTGTGTCCGCAGGCTGCCCACGTGTGCCATCTAGTGGCGGCGGCGGCCGTGGGATTAATGCTGTGCCGAGCCGGCCTCCCTGCGCGCCCTGGACACCTCGGAGTCTGTCCTGGTTTCTCAGTGACAGCACCCCGCCCGGCCACCATCAGAAGCTAGTGACTTATGAAACTTGAACCTCTTCACAGAACCAGCGGGATTATCCTGCTGTGTCTTCATCATGCGGTGGCTTTAAAATAATAGGATATAAAGCAAGGCTTTTAATAAAAGTCTTAAAGTTTAAAATCCCATTGCCTTAGTTTCTCAAAACATCACACAGAGTTAGTGTATGAGCAAGCAATTCCACTCCTAGGTTTATACCCAGACGGGAAAACCTGTCCAACGGGCTGGTATGTGGGTGTTTACAGCAACATTATTCATAGTAGCCAAAACTTGGAGGAAATCTAAATGTCCATCCACTGATGGATGACAAAATAAACTGTTTTTTGGACACGATACCGAAAGTACAGGCGACAGAAGCTTATTGGTGCATCTTTTTTTCCTTCTAAATAGACTCCCTTTTAGGGCAGCTTTAGGTTCTCAGCCAAATTGTGCCCAAGGCACATTTAACATCCAGAACGACGTTAGCGGGAGACAGTCCACGGGGGTTCTCACCCGGGACCCACCCGCCTCTCGTGTCCCTGCCCCCGCCGGGGCGGCCGTGCTGCCGTGAAACCCCCCCCCTCCCGAGCCGCCTGTCCGCCTCGCCACTGCCCTGCTGGGATTCCCGCAGGGGACCTGCAGCCCGTGCGCCCCCGCCCGTGGCTCTGGCCCGCAGCTGCGCCCCACCAGGAACCCCCAAGTGGTGGTCTGGGCGGTGGGTCCTTTGGGAGGCGATCGGGCCGCGAGGACAGGGTCATGACATGAGGCAGCCGGCAGGACCAGGGGTCGGGAACCCGGCTCCGCTCAGGCGTGCAGAGCTGACCACCAGCCTCTCGCCGCGCTGACCCTCCTCCGTCCCCGCCCTGGACGGGCAGCCGCCCCGAAGGCTGTGCCCAGGGGTCTCTAAGGGAACAGAGACCCTCCCCCGCCTGCGCGCCCGCACGGCCCGCGCCTGTGGCTCATTAACTTCTTACCCCTCGCCTCGTGTTTGTCCCGTCACTTTGTCTTGTGTTCTGCGTTGTGTGGCGGGTCAGAAGCCGAGTTACCTGTCGTGAAATGTCACTGACTTTGGAGTCGTGAACCTGCCGTGATCTTGCTGTAAGACTGAATAAGCCGGTTGTGGAGACACGACTCCCGCGTGCGCCTTCCCCGCGAGCTCACGACAGGCCCCACGACGACGAGTCAGACACTAGAGCCTCCCCGCGCCCCCGCCTGGTGAGCGGCAGGACGGTGGCTGTGCGGCCCCTGAGAGAGTCTCCTGACACCCGGGCCGCCACCGCCGTGATCCTGGGCTCGCAAGGGCTAGAGCTGTGAGAAGGTAACGTCCGCGGTGTCTTACTTGGCGCCCAGCACACTGGCGCCCGCAGGCTCATCCACTCCCCCACCTTCTCCGCCCACAGGAGGCCCCCCGACCTGTGACCTCCGGCCACCAACCTGACTCCCCGCGCCCTTCCCCTGGTGTCTGGTGACACCCTGGCTCGGGCGGGTCGTGGGGCCCTCTGTCCCCCCGGGCACGTGGCTGGGCTCTCCTGGAGGGCCGGCTCTAGCCCTCCTCTGTTCTACGCCCGGTGGCCACCACGTCCTGGCCACACACAGGCGACTCACACGCGGGTCTTCAGCTCGGACTTCCCTTTGCGCCCCACCGTCCCTCATGTGTACGTGGCACCCCCGCTTGGATACATCAGGGTTCTTCCAAGTCCGTGTTCCCCAACCCAAGTGCACACACCCCGCTACGCTCTCCATGCCCTCTCCAGGGGGCCCCCTCAATGCCCAGACCCCGCCGCAGGGCCCCCGCTCCACGGTGGACGCGGCTGGACCCCGCATGCTCGTCGACGCACGTTCGTGTGTGTGTGATCGCTTATCACGCAGCCGTACCCAGCACTGAGCACGACACCTGGCGCGTAGTCACTGCAGACATTTCTGAGAAGGGAAGACAGCAGATGGGGGTAGGATGGGAACGAGAGAAAAAAACTGAAATAAATAGGATGAGAAATCTATCTTCTACATTTTTATTGAGTCAAAGACATAAGTAGCATATTTTATATTGAAAGGTCACCATGGAGACAAGGCCCCGGGCTGTCTGGGTCACTAATTTCTGTTATTTCCTAGAACACATTGGTGTGAGCGTCTCAGATTCCACATTCAAGATGGGCCCTCCTGGGTTCCTCCCTTCCTCCCCCTGAGGTCGTGGCCACACCCTCTTCCCCCCCCATCAGGGTCCCCAAGACCGTCCCCGGGCTCCATGATTCACAGGATGGACCCACACCTCTCACGGAGCCAGCCTCGCTACACCGGAAGGGCGCGGACTCGACCAGCGGGGGAAAGGCGCGTGGGGCAGGGTCCTGACAGAGGACCCCCAGCCTCCAGGTGGCCCTGGGCCGGAGCCCTGCAGCAGGGACGCTCACCGGAGTCCGGGTGTCCAGGGTTCTCACAGGTTCAGTCACGAAGGCACACGGCATCCCCCTGCGTTCACTTGCGCATTCTGCAGCCCCCTGGGGACTGGCCCAGCGTGGCCCCAAGCCCCAGGCGCACAGACGGGCACCGCCTTACCCGACCGTGTTAGCACGCGCCCTCCGGCCTGGCCCGAGGTCCAGGCACAGGACATTCCGAGAGCCGCCAGATCCCTCCAGTCCCCAGGACCTTTGGAACGTGCGGGCTGCGACAAGCCGGGCCTCCCAAGGGCACCCTCGTGTGCACCCGCACCATCCACGTGGACCCCAAGCCCTGTAGCTGCGTGGATGGACCTGGAGCCTTAGCCAGGGCAGTTCGGGCCTGGGCCGTGGTGTGCGGGCAGGTCCCCGGCTTACGGCGTCGGCCCATGTCTGTCCTGGCGCGGACACTGCTGCCCTGACCGCGTCCAGGTGGCCCACGTGACCTCCTGCAGCGCCCAACGCTCTTGAAGGGGGTGCTCGGCAGCCTGTGCGTGCGGGGGTGCGGAGGGGCAGGGGCAGTGCTGGCCGGTCAGACCGGGCCGCGCCCCGCGTTCCAGCGAGCGGGGTGGGGGTGGGGCACGCACTGCGGGCGGTGGCCTGGAGGCACAGACCGCCGGCCGAGCGGGAGGTCAGCTGGGCGGGGAGCCGCTGAACGGGAAGTGGGGCTTCTGTGGAACTCGGAGCCGATTGTGGATGTCGGGGCCAGGGGCTTGCTCGCGACGCGAGGGGCAGCTGTGAGCCCTGCAGGTGTCTGAGGGCGGCAGCACGCTGGGCCGTGCTCCCAACGGGGCGCGTCCGCGTCTACGGGGGCCCGCCGTTTATAAGGAACCCCGCGGCGGAGCGGGGGAGTGCGGCTCACCCCCGTCAAGCCGTCGGGGTTCGTGTGGGGAGATGGGAATTACTACGACGTGGATGGACATGAACAGAAAACGGTTCCCGACAGTTGAACAGGAAGGGGGCTCCCGTGGGGGGCGGGCGTTGTCTGGAGGCCCGTCGGGAGCCAGCAGAGGGGACGCGCTCTGGCCTTGGTCTGGCGCTCCTCAGGGACGCCCCGGCCGCGGTCAGGCGGGATGTGGCCCGAGGGTCCGGAGCCCACCGCGCCGGCTCATGCCCACGGCCAACGAGGCCGACCCCCCAGCTGCCCGCGAGACACGGCCCGGGAAGGGGGCTGGGGCCTGCGGGGGACACACGGTGGCCCGGCAGAGTGGGGCCCGGTGAGCGGCGCACCCCAGGCGCCGAGGGTGCCGTGTGGCCTCCCCACGGCCACGGAGGACCAGGGGGAGACGGCAGTGACGTCATGCTGAGAAGGGGGTGGGAGAGGTCCCAGCCCCTGAGCCTGAGGAGGCGCCTCTGTGTGAAGCCCGTGCTCCTGGGCCCGGCGCCGGGACGCTGCGTCTCAGCCCCACAGGGACACGTGGCCGCTCCCCGGAGGTGGCGGTTCTGTGGCGGAGCCGGACTGGGAGGGCCCACACCTCCGCGCAGGCCCAGAGGGACGCGGAGGGCGTGGGGGACGGAGACCGCGAAGGGGCCCACGTGGCCCCGCAGGTCGAGCCCGCCCCGGACACGCAGCAGCGTCGTTCACGTGGGAGCTGCTGGGGGAGGGGTCTCAGGCCGCGGTCCTGTTGGCGCCTCGCGACCGTCCTCACCAGAGACCCGGGCCTGGGCCCGTCGCGCCTCCGTTCCGGATGTGGCCGGCAGGGGGCGCTGGGGCCACACGCACACACACATTCACATACATGTGTGCGTGTGCACAGGGCGCGCGCACACGCACCCATCACTCCACCTGGTCCTGGCCAGAAGCAGCACGGGCTCAAAGGGAGCAGGGGGATCCCCGCCCAGGATTGGCACGTCCTGCCGGCCCTGGTCCTGGCCCCCTGGCTCCCGGCGGCCGGCTCGAGGGTGTCCCCCCAGGGAAGGCCTGACCCGCCCGTGGAACAGACCTCTTCTACTTCCTTTTAAATCTGTTTTCAGAGAGAAGGGGCTGGCTGCCCTCCCTCTCCCCCCAACTGTGGCCTCACAGCCCTCCGCCCTCCCTCCTGCCCCCGGGCCCAGGGGCCTTGCCGAGCGAGGCTGGGGGGCCGCTGCCGTCCTCCACAGGTGAGTGCGGGGCACACGGGAGGGGAGGTCCTCCGCCCTCCCTCCTGCGCCCCGGCCCCCGGCCTGGGCGGTTCTCCTTGTTCTGGTCCAGCCGGAAACGCAGACGCGTGGAACAGCGCAGAAGGAAGGCTGTTCCCCTCGTGGGCTCGGGAGGAAATCACCCCCATGCACTCAGAGTTGCTTCCCTGCAGGGACCCCCTGCCCTTCCGCCGGGGGGAGCGCCTCACGTGACGGGGGCTCCTCCCGCTGGGGACCCCAGAGCCAGGAGGGGTCACAGACCGTCCCCCTCTGTCAGCCCCAAACAGGGCCATCTGCTCCCGGCTCTGCACGAGACGGAAAGTGAGCGTCCATCATGTGCGGCTCTCGTGTCTTCGGTTTTCTCTCCTTTTTCTGATCATTCATGTTGACTGTAGTCGCGGTGGACGGAACCGCTGCCCGGCAGGCCGGCTGGTGGCGGGACACTTGGAACGGGCCTCTCCCGAAGGAGGTTTTGCGGGGCTGGACTGGCTCCTCGCGGAGGGACGAGGGAGAGGCTGAGGAGCAGCGACACTCCTGCGCCCCTCGCCAGTGGGGGCCGCGGGCCTGCGTGGCCTTGGGGGACAGAGAAGAGAAAAACCCGTCACAGTGATACTGGAAAACGTGCCCGTCTGTCTGCACCCCTGGGCCCCGGCCCAGAGCTCCTGAGTCCCTTGGGACGTCGTTCCGGTTACAGGAGCATCTTCTGTTCCGAGCGACTCGGGGTGGCCTCCAGGGCGTGCTGGTCGCCACAAAGACTGGGCCATGACCAGAAGCTGGGACCCTCAGTCCCCGTCCTGCAGGGAGGAGTAATGGATGGATGGATCGCACCTGCGAAACCATTGGGAACAGAGAGCTTCTGGCCACGAGCACCCCAACTCCACAGGCACGGAAGCTCCTGCGCTCGGGACCCTCCCAGACACCACCCTGTCCACCTGTCCAGCTGGATGTCCATCTGTGTCCCTTCACGTCCTTTATCACCTCGAAAACCGGCACACGTTTCTCCCTGAGTTCTGTGAGCCATTCTAGCAAATGACCGAACCCCAGGGCCGGTCCTGGGGACCTTGGACCCCAGGGAGTGTCAGAGCTGACCCCGGCGGGGGTCTCTGAGAATTGCTGAATGTGGGGGTGTCAGAAGTGTGGTGTGAGGCAGGGATGTGGGTCGGGGAGGCACTGTGCACTCCTCCTGCGCAGGACCCCACTCCTGGGAAGCTGACACCCCCCCCAGGAAGAGGTTTGGGGCTCTGGCCTGGGGAGGGGCTTTCACCATTTGGCCTCGAGGCGCCAAGATGGGGGGTGTGACTGCAGACAGGGCTTCACGGAGAGACTCCTGTCGGGAAGAGCCCACGCCGGGGTCAGGGTGGGGACGCAGGCCAGCGTGCACCCCGGGCGCCCCACGGAGGGGTGCGGGCAGAGCACCCCCGGGACCGGCTGGCATGGTGACCGGGTGACACACTGGAGGCCGACCTCTCGCGCGGCGGCCGCAGCAGGGTCACTGTCCACACGGAGGGACGGGGCGGGAGGGGCCGCCAGGCTGCCGGAGGCCCCCGCTGGAGGAGACGGGGCCTCACGAGGCGCCCCCGCTCCGTGCTGCCCGGCCTCACGGAGCTTTACTGTCCCTCGTGGGAGAACCGTGTCGGGAGCCGTGGTCACTGTGACAAAACCACAAACTGGGTGCCTCAAAACCATACGAATGTGTCCTCTCAATTCTGGAGACCAGAAGCGCACCATCAAGATTGAGGCCAGCCGCGGCGCTGGTAGCGCACCGCCCCCCCGGAGGTGCGGGGCGGGTGGGGGCCCCGCTGGGGGGGCTGGCCGCGGGAGCCCTGGGTTTGCAGCCGCGCCCCGTCTCTGCCTCCCTCGCCGTGGGGCCTCCTGCATCTGCTTTCTCTGATGAGGACACTGTGACGGCATGAGGCCCACCTGGATGATCCAGGATAACCCCCTCTTCGTCTCTGCAAACCGTCACCATAGGAAGTCATGTTCACAGCTTCCGTTCACGGCTGCCGTTCAGCTCACCACACCCCAAAATAATTCCTACACTGTCTTGATGGTGGTTTTAATTTTTTACTATTTTTTCAGCCTCTCACGTGCTCTGGGCCTCAGTTTCCCTAGTTGTAAAATGAACATTTGCACCAACACCAACCTCCCAAGCCAACAGGATGAGGGGCTAGTGCTCTGGGCTTGGGTGCCACCCCCAGCATGAGACCCCAGCCTCCCAGCCACCCCGGATCCCCTCAGTGTGTTTAGTTCAGCCGCTGTTTTTGGTAAATCAGAGTTGTAACGCATACGGTGTATAGGGACAAAGGCCCCTGCCCCATCTCAGCCCCATCGGAGCACGGCTGCCGCGAGAAGAGCAGAGGTGTGCAGACCCCTCGCTGGGAGCACCTTCAGGACCAGCGCACCTCGAGCCGCGTGGGCGAGGCACTCACGTGAGAACGCGCTCGGCCACTTCTCCGGGCTCCCACCCGACTGGCGTCCTGGTGCGGCTTGGAAGCCTTACTTGCACACGTTTCTTTTCCCGGTGAGGCGTCTGGAGCCCATGACAGTGAACACCTTAGCACGTGACGGCGGCTGTCGGTGAGGAACACAGCAGAAGCTGGGTCCCGTGCCCAGGATGGCGGGGTGGGCGCGGGAACCCAGGGCCAAAGACCGTAGCCCCGAGGACACAGAGCAGCCTGGGTGTCCCCCTGGGATCCGTGCATGCGCCTGAACCGACCCGGGGGCGGCTTTCATTTCTCTGCGGCGCCCTCACCCAGCCCACACTCACTGAGCGTACGCCCTGTCCCGGCCGGTCCGCGCTGAGCTTCCTCCCACAGCTGACACACCCGTGCTTGCGGGTTTGGGCAGAGGGGAGAGAAAGGGCAGCGCTGGTCCCTCTCCAGGGTCAGGAAGCTTTCCCAAGCAAAGGGCGAGCTGACATCCGAAACCGAGTAGAGCCAGCTCTGCCCAGGGGGCCGGCATGGCCGAGCCGCGAAGGGCAAGGAAGTGGCTGCACGAACACTGGACCCAGGACCGGGCCCTGAGAGTACTGGGGAGCCACCCAAGGATTCAGAGGGCGGGTGGGGGTTGGCGATCAGAGGCCGCGGGAGGGCAGGCTTGGCAGCGGGGAGGACAGTGGCCAGGACGGAAAAGCCCCGGGGCAGGGTCGAGAAGAGCGTCTGTGTCTGGGCTGCCCTCAGGGGCACCTGTCCAGGGTGCGGCCCTCGTTCGGGAGGTGAGTTGCGCTCGCAGGAAGGGACCGGCCCTCCGGGGGCTGGGCTGAAGCCGGAAGGATCGGAGTTCAGGGAGGCCTGGTAGGAAAGCCAGCTCGGGGCCGGGAGACTCAAGCTTGGCAGCTCCGACCCGGGGCGGTGGACGCAGGCCCCCTGCGCCTCATTGCGCTCCGTAAAGTGGCGATGAGAGGATCCACCTGCGGGCTTGCTGTGAGGGCTCATTTAGACGACCCTGAGCACGGCACACGGCGCTGCTCCCAAGCGGTGGCTGTGTTGTTGGGAAGGACCCGGGGGCTCCTGGCTCCCCGACCTCGCGGGGCTGGGGCCAGGCCGCAGGCGGGCAGCCACTCAGGCTTCAGGCCCCCCGGGCAGCACGCCCCCAGGGAATCAGGGCTGCAGCCGGCCGGGTGCTGCCTCGGACTCCGTGACCTAAGGGCGTTCCCTTTAACTGGTCCGGCCGTGCTGTGCCGGCTGGACGGGGGCACCTGGAGCGCGGTCCTGAGGCCGTGTCCCCCCCGGGCCCTGGCGGACAGCGCCTCGCGCGGTTGACCCCCGCCGGCCGCCCGCCCACCCTGTTGGAACTGCCACCCCACCCCCGCGTGCCCTCCTGCAGGGCGGGGCCACGTCCACGTCCACGCCGTGTGCCAGCGCTTCGCCCGCCCCGGACCCTGCCGGAGCTCCAGGGCCCGCACAGCCGGCGGACGGGCAGGAGCGGCGCGGGGAGGACCGGACCGGGGCTCATCTTCGGGATCCCGGAAGGAGAAGTCAGAATTCCTGCCACAGGTCGGGTTCCTGAATCCCACAGTCACACGGTATTTTCATGTGTTTAAGTAATATTGATTGCCCATAATAATAACAGTGAGTCATTTTTCTGTGATAGGGTCACACTCAAACATTTGAGGCTGTTCTGTTTTAAAAAGACATTACACGAGATGCGTGGTTCACGCTGGCTCAGAACAGCTCCGGGCAGGACGCGGGTGATTTCCTTTATCTTTCTTTAGATCCGGCCACCATTCCTCAGACTCTTGGTTCATCGTTACGGAGCCCTAGAAAGTTCAGTGTGATGAGGCGGGCTGCGTTTAGCGGGACGTCCGAGGAGCTGCGGCCTGTGGCAGGTGCGCCAACCCGGCGGGGCCGCGTGCAAACAGTGCGGTGCTCTGTCCACCAGCGGGGCGGCCGCCCAGCGCAGACCCACCCGCGGGGCTCGGGGGCGCGTCGTTCCGGGGGGGCCCCCCAGGCCTGAGCGGTGCTGCCGTGCGGCAGGCCAGGGTCGGCGTTCCGCGCAGGCATGACTCACGGGGGCGGCGGACGGCCCATCACACATTTCCATCACGACAGCCGCTCCCAGGGCAGCTGCCCCGTCTCGCTGTCTCTCCCATTCCACCTGCCGCAGTTCCCGAAAACGTCCGCACCACCTCTTACAGCCCCGCTCTCGCTTGCCACTTGACACCAGGGGGGTTTCCCCAGCCAGCGATGTCCTATGGGGATGGTTACGTGCTAATTCTTGCAAGACAACTGTAGTCCTTTTTCCTGTTCTACCAGTTTCTCCAATGACTTTTCTTGGGATTCAGAGAAACATCTGTATTTCCCGGGAACCTCTGGGAAGGACCTGCAGGGCTCGCCCCGGCCGGCCAGGCACCGCGTGCCACACCGCACGCACGCCTGAGAATGGCCGCGGACGTGCAGGTACGACAAAGGCAGATAGGAGACAGCGGTCACCCGGGTCCCCCGTCCCCGGATCTTAAATGTCCTGTCCTTGGGATCGATGGAACAAGCGGACACTAAGACCAACTCCACAGGCAGAAACGAGAGGTTCCATTCAGATTTATTTTTTATTTAAAAATAAGGGAAAACTTAGGCCTGATGCATAATTAATATACACAATGACCTTTCTTGGCTTTTTATTAGCACATTAGTTCTTAGTTTGGGGACAGTGCTTCAGCTTTGGTTTTAAAATCGTTCGCAAGAAACTCTGCTCCGTCCCCGAGCTGCGGAGAGCCTTGGGGTGGTGTAGATTCTACACACACATCGCTTTAACCCACCGGGGCATCCAATCCAGCAGGTTGGGGGGGCCCCTGGCCATACCAGGAGCGGCAGAGGTGCCCCCCCCCGGGTCCAGGAGGGGCGCGCTGGTCACCTGCGGGAACAGCCAGCTGGGGGGGCAGTGCCACTCTGGGGGGGGGGAGACTCGGGCCTGAAGAAGCCACCAGGGGACCCCAGGCCCCACCCGCCCGCCCTGGGGGCCTCAGCTGTCTGGGGGCTAGTTCTGGTCAGGACAGGTAGGGTGTCCCTGGGTGGGGGCCATCCTGGGTCTGGCCAAGGCAGTGGACGTAGGCAGGGCTGACGGGGACGGGGAAGCTGGTCTCCAGAGACCCAGCTTCCCACAGGGACTGGGTGTTCCCTTCACCAAGACGTGCGCAGACCCTCTGCTCCACAAACTGCCGCGGGGAGCGCGGGCCTCCACACAGACCAGGCCCGCCGCCCACAGCGTGTCCTCTGCCCTCCCTCCCACGGGGCCCGCAGCTCGTCCCTCTGGAGCCCTCGGCACCCACACGGCCTTTCTTGGTTCCGTTGAGGGCCAGCTGTGTGGGGTCCGCCGACCATGGCAAATTGTGAAGCAGAGGTTTGCCTGCTCCGAGCCCGAGCCCTGGAGTCTATATCCTCTTCTAGAACTTTCTGCAGGCCGACCCCACCCATGCTCCGGCTTGCCCAGCCCTCTCAGGAGAAAGATGCCATGCTCCCTCCTGCACACATCTGCACAAGGCTTCACCCACAGTGACGAGCCTGGGTGGGCTCACAGGGTAGCGGCCTGGGTTCCGGACGCTGGCGGAAGACGGGCTCAGGGGTCAGAGACGGGGTCCTCCTTCCTCCTGGCAATGGCGGGGGCACGGCCCCTGGAGGGTTTCGCAGCTTGCCTCAGCCCCACCTCCCCCAGGGACAGCACCTGCTCGGCCAGGCCCTGCGGGAGGGCTCAGTGGCCGAGAGCGTGGAGCGAGCTTGATGGCAGGAGCGAGCATGGCTGGCCGCCCCTGCGCAGTGAGTGCCCCCGGGTCTCCGAGAAAAGACAGAAATGAAGGCGGTGACTCTGCTCTCCTAGCCGGGCAGGATCGGCTCCTGGCAGGAGCACCCGCGGGGACTGTGGATTCCTGTTAGGCAGGCGGCAGAAGGGGACGTCCCGGAGCAAGGCCTGTGGGTGGTCCGTGCTGGTCTGAGGTGGGACAGACCCCCTCCCTGGCTGGCGTGGACCCCGAGAGGAGCAGAGGATTCTGTCCCCGGTCACAGGACAGAAAGGGATGGATGTAGGTTGTGAGGCTGGCTTGTGTGGACAGGCCGCTGGGAAGCGCGGTCCCCGGGCAGGAGGAGCATCGGACAGAGCAGAGGCCTGCCCCCCCCATCCCCACCCCACCCAAGGCCTCATCACCTCCAGGTGTTTCTCGGAGAAATCTGGGGCCTCCGTGCCAGGCCCCACCCAGACCTGCTCCCCGGGCAAGCCTCCTCCCTGAATGGGTCCCTCTGTCCCCGCCAGACGGCAAAGCCGGCTTATTCATGCCAACCTGTGAATGACTAACAGCCTCGCAGGGTGGAGGAATGCCCACCCGGGAGGAGGGTTTTCTTCAGGGGCACTTGGGAGAGATTTCTCAGGGGACGATCCTGGGTGGGGGTGGCTTCCCCTCCTGTCCCGGCCGCCGGGGGGGAGTGGAGGGGCAGGGGTGCAGCGAGGAGGGGGCTGGGAGCGCTTCCCGTGTGGGGGTGGGAAGGCAGGAGAGCAGTGAGTCAGGGCAGGACGACAAACAGGTTTGCCTGGCCGTGCCAGACATAGGCCTGGGCGGGTGTGGTGCTCAGCAGAACAGCCCTTTGAAGCCAAGGGCCCCCTGAAAGGGCTTCTGTCCCCAGCTGTCGCCCCATCTGCGGGCTCTGTGCCTGAACCTGGCCCCGTCCACGGCTCCAGACCCCAGGTGAACATGCAAATGTGCTCTCGGGAAGAAGGGCACCAGCCGCGCTGGGCTCACCTGAAGGCCTGCAGCGGGACGTTGTCTATGGGGGGTCAGGCGTGGTGGGGGTGACCCTCTGCCTCGGGGGGGGCGCCTCGGGCGAAAGTGCAGGTGGCAGGTTATAGCCTCTCCTTTGGCTCATGCGGGGGAGGGGCCGCGTGCCGAGGGTGCAGGGGGAGCAGGGTCTATACCTGTGAGGCCCCCCGAGCAGCCGAGAGATGGACAGACGTCACCAGTTGTCTTCTGATTACTCTGAGCAGCGTGCCTACGAGCCCAAGATGGGGCATCTGGGAGGGAGGCCTCTGACCTTGCAGAGGGTGGGGGGAGGGTGGGCTGAAGGAGCAGAGCCACGGGCCGTCCTGGCAACGCGGGTCTTCCAGGCCGGGCGAGAAGGACAAGGAGGAGTGAGAGCAGGTGCGCGAGTTACCAGCCAGACGAGGACGGGGACTCTGATGCTCAAGCCGGGACGCAGGAAGCTTGAGGGCTTGACGCTGAGTGAGACCAGCCAGTCACAAGGGGACAATCGCTGTGTGATCCGCTCCCACGGGCCCCCGGAGGATTCAGACGCACAGAGGGTAGAGGGCACAGGGCTAGTGTTTATGGGGACAGAGTTTCCGTTTGGGAACATGAAAATTTCCGTGGACGGTGGCGGCTGCATGAGTGTCATTACCGCCCCTGAAATGAGCACTTGAAATGTCACAGAGGTAAATTTTATGTGCGTTTTATGACAATCAAAACAAACAGAAAAAGAAAAAAATCCCAAAGTAAAGCTACAGGCGTTAGCGGGAGGAGGGCCCGTGTCCCGAATCGGGGTTTTCGGAGAGCTCCCTCAAGTTAGCGCCTAGCTCCTCTGTCCGCACATGTCCCCGGCCGTCTGCTCCAGGAGGACGGGCAGGCCTGGACGTGGAGCAGGAGGAGCTCCCACGAGGGCAGGAGAACAGGGCCCCACCGCCTGGAGGACTTCCTGGAGGCAGTCTGGTCCTCCCCGGCGGCCGCAAGGACGCACACACTGGGCACGCACCCCGCGTGGCAGGAAAGATCTCAGGGCCCGTTTCCACTCCCGTGTCGTGTGTGAGACATTTCTGAACAGACAGCGACTGCTTTTGGGGTGCAGGACTCGTCATGTTTGGGTATTTACGTTTGGCTTATGTGACTGTCACAGCTCAAAGCATTATTTTTACAAGGATGTTAAATGGAGAGACGCCTGGGTGGCTCAGTCGTTGAGCGTCTGCCTTCGGCTCAGGTCATGATCCCAGGGTCCTGGGATCGAGCCCCGCATCGGGCTCCCTGCTCCGCGGGAAGCCTGCTTCTCCCTCTGACCCTCTCCCCTCTCATGCTGTTTCTCTCTCTCTTTCAAATAAATAAAACCTTTAAAAAAATTAAAATTAAAAACAAAAAAACAAAAAAACAAAAGAGAAAGGATGTTAAACAGAGTCGTAGCTAAGGTTCCAGTTAACAGGTCCGCGCTGCCGTGAGCAGACCCGCTGTGACGAGCGGTACCCGAGCTCACTGCGTGTTGGGTGCGAGTGTTGCTTGTGTGTGTGTTTGTACGTGTAGGCATGTGTGCACGTGTGTGAGTGTTGTGATGTGTGTGTACGCGAGTGTGTGTGCGGGTGCTGCTCGTGTGCCCATCATGTGCGTACATGTATTTGTGTGTGTGCGTGCGTGTGCATGTGAGCCCGTGTGCATACATGCGAGTGTGTACGTGTGTGTCGCTGCGTGTACTCATGTGAGAGCACGCGCGTGTGCCGCTGTGTGAGTGCATGCATTACACACATGTAAGCATGCCAGTATTTGTACATGCACGCGTGCGGGCGCGCAGGTGAGAGCAGTCCCGCAGTCCCGCTGGCCAGCCCTGCCCTGGAGGACGGCAGCCGGTGGGAGTCACGGTGGGGATTGGACAGGGGCTCACGGGCCTGAAAGCCCTGCCGCTGGGCGTTTGGGCCCAGAGCTCTGACTTCCCGCAGTCCCTGCCGAGGGGACCGGCCACAGCCCAGAGGCGCGCAGTCAGAATTGAGCCGCCGCCCACCTGGCCCCGCGGCCCGCGGCAGGGCTGGGCGGGCTCCGTGGGTCCAGGGGACGGCGCACTGACGGCGGGACCTGGCAGAGGTCACTGCTGCGTAAGCGCTGGCCCCGTCACGCTTGCTCAGCCCTCGCGCGGGAAGGCAGGGTGTGGTGGCCCAGCGGGTAATTCCAGATCAAGTCCCAGAAACCCCCGGCCCTGCGTGGGAGTCCGGCCAGGGTCCCCGTGCTGGGAAGCTCAGCCCGCCCCCCGGGGAGCCCAGGGCTTTCCATCAGCGGGGCGGAACGGAAGGAGAGCTGGCCTCACGCTGGAGGTTCTGACCCGCGGGCTCAGCCTGCGGCCCGCCTCCCTCTGCGCCGGCCTCAGGGGCTGCCGGGTCACCGTGGGCCACGGCCCCCGCGGCTGGAACCTGTGTGCTTCTGAGTCAGCGGCTGGGTTGGAGCCCAGGGGGGCGCGCCCTTCCCTGGGCTCTGAGCGAGGGCGGGCCTCGGCTGCAGAGCGGGTGCTGGAGGAGTCCCTGCCCCTAGCAGGGCCCTCGGGTCCTGAGGGTGTTTAGTCCAGCGCCAGGAAACATCTGGGGGCCCTTCTCTTAGGGCTCACTCCTGCCGATCTCCAGGTGCAGAGACTGAGAGTCTTAGGGGGCAGCAGGAGTGTCCCGCCAGCCGGGGACAAGACTGTCCGTCTGGTTGTAGCCGGGCTGCCCTCACTCCCCGTTGTTCACGCACCGCACCCCTTCAGCAGCGGTTGGCGGGGCGTCCGCCGTGTGCAGTGCGCCAGGACAGACAGACACTGAGCACACGGGTCCCCAGATAACTGCTTAACCACAGCGTGGAAGGTGCCACCGAGGTAGCACACGGGCTGGGGTGTGTGCAGAGCGTGGACCAGCTGCAGAAGGGATAGGAATTGGGACTGAACTGTGGGCAAGGGGAAGAGCTTGGAAGGCCCTAGGCCCTAGGCCCCCCGAATGCCCACCTCGTGCACCTCTACTGTGACGTCTTTACCTTTGAACTTGTGAGACAGTGAGCATGGCTCTCCCGTACTTTGAGTATGAAGACCACGTTTAACATCAAAAATTATCATGGCCTCTCAAGAAGTAGCAATTATAATTTGATTATTGAAGGAGAGCATTCCAAGGGACCCCAAACCACCATAGATTCAGTAACATTTAAAAATGAGTTTGCAGGGGCACCTGGGGGGCTCAGTCGGTTGAGCGTCCGACTCCTGGTTTGGGCTCAGGTCATGATCTCAGGGTCATGGGAGCCAGCCCTGCGCTCAGCAGGGAATCTGCTTCTCTCCCTCTCTCTGCCCCTCCTCCCTCCCCCTCTCTAAAAACAAAATGAGTTTGTATTTTGTCAATTAGAGTAGCACACACATTCTGTGTCATACAGGTACAGGACTCGTACTGTTCATCCACGGTCCACCTTCGCCGTGTGCACACATTTGCACATCTTAGGAGGACTTCCAGGCTCCAGGGACTGTGGTCCACCAGGAGCAGCCACCGACCTGCAGGGGTGCAGCCTGGGGGAAGGGCAAAGGAACCTGACATTCGTTGTAGGAGGCTGAATGGTGTCCCCCCAGGAAGACATGTCCCCCACCCGTGAATGGGACTTCATTTGGAAATGCGGTCTGCACAGATGTGATCAAGTTAGGATAACGTCACACTGGATGAGCATGGGCCCTACATCCAATGACCGGTGGCTCATAAGGAGAGGGAAATTTAGACCAGGGGCCACACAGGGAGACCAAGTGACAGCAGAGGCAGAAATTGGGGTCACGGGTCGGTGAGCCGGGGACCGCCGGCCACCAGCAGAAACCAGGGGACAAGCTGGGCCACAGTCCCCTTCCGACCCCACCAGCCCATCGGTTTCAAACATCTGGCCCCTGGAACCCAAGGAAAGACCTTTCTGTTGTTCTAAACCACCAATTGTGGTACTTTGTTCTGGCAGCCCTGGGGACCTCACGCAAGGGTTTTGTGTGTTTTGCTTTTTTATTGAAATAATTGTAGATGCACATGCACTTGTTTTTTTTTTTTTTAAAGATTGATTTGAGATTTGATAGAGATTTGAGAATCTCTCAAATAAAGATTTGAGAGAGAGAGAATGAGAGAGAGCACATGAGAGGGGGAAGGTCTGAGGGAGGAGCAGACTCCCTGCTGAGCAGGGAGCCCGACGCGGGACTCGATCCCGGGACTCCAGGATCATGACCTGAGCCGAAGGCAGTCGCTTAACCAACTGAGCCACATGCACTTGTGCCCAGATGCACATGCACTTGTGAAAATAACAGAGAGGGGCGCCCAGCGGGCTCAGAGGAGCGTGCAACTCTTGGTCTCGAGTTGTGAGTTTGAGCCCCACGGTGGGGGTAGAGTTTACTTAAAAGAAAGTTTTATTGGGGCGCCTGGGTGGCTCAGTCAGTTAAGCATCCGACTCCTGATTTCATCTCAGGTGGTGATCTCAGGGTCATGAATTCGAACCCCATGTTAGGTGTAGAAATTATTTAAGTAAACTTAAAAAAATAATAATACAAAGACCCCCGTGTCCTTTGCCCAGTTTCCCGCAATGGTAACATGTTGCGACGTCCTAGTGCAGGATACTGACCTCCATAACCAGGTACGGACGCTGACACCCCCCACCAGGGGCGTTCAGGCCCCCGCTCTCCGGGTGTGGCACTCGCGGCGGCGTCCCCGCGCCCCCGTTACTTCTGCTGTTAATTCTCGAACAGGACTGCACTCACTCTCATCCCTTCGGGTCCTTCACAAACTGAAATTCTGCGGGCCGGCCTCCTGTCAGGGGACTGCGAGCGATCCCTGGCCAGACGCGATCAGACGGCTAGGCCGCCCGAGAGCCAGGAAGTGTCCTCGTATTTTTCATAAAGGGTTGCAAAACACAAACAAACAAGGACGAATGTACAACAGAAACCACGTGTGAGCCCAAAAGGCCTCAAATCCTGTCTGGCCCCTGCCTGAGGGTCCGAGCTAGCCCACGGGCAGGCGGGGGAGGCAGTAACAGTAAAGTGACTGTCCGTGAAGTTCCGCTAAATTTGTAAGACTGACAAGGGATGAAGACAGCTGTGAGGAATGGTCTGTAACTACCTGGGGAGAAGACCCGGCAAGACCCACATCCCACCAGGTCAGAGCGCAACAGCTGTGCGGCCGAAGAAAGAGCTAACAGGTTTGGGTGGCGCATGGGGAGCTAACAAAGCCACAGGATAAACATGAAGAACTACGACCAGTAAGGAGTTCAGATCCCTGTTCCTTTAAAAACAGCTGAGCTGTGTACACACCAGTCAGAATGGCTAAAATGAACAAGTCAGGAAACAACAAATGTTGGCGGGGTTGCGGAGAAAGGGGAACCCTCCTACACAGTTGGTGGGAATGCAAGCTGGTGCAGCCACTCTGGAAAACAGTATGGAAGTTCCTCAAAAAGTTGAAAATAGAGCTACCATATGATCCAGCAATTGCACTACTGGGTATTTACCCCAAAGATACAAATGTGGTGATCTGAAGGGGTACGTACGTGCACCCCGATGTTTATAGCAGCAATGTCCACAATAGCTAAACTGTAGAAAGAGCCAAGATGTCCATCGACAGATGAATGGATAAAGAAGATGTGGTATATATATACAATGGAATATTATGCAGCCATCAAAAGGAATGAAATCTTGCCATTTGCAACGACGTGGATGAAACTGGAGGGTGTTACGCTGAGCGAAATAAGTCAAACAGAGAAAGACATGTATCATATGACCTCACTGATATGAGGAATTCTTAATCTCAGGAAACAAACTGAGGGTTGCTGGAGTGGGGGGTGGGGTGGGAGGGATGGGGTGACTGGGTGATAGACATTGGGGAGGGTATGTGCTCTGGTAAGTGCTGTGAATTGTGCAAGACTGTTGAATCTCAGATCTGTACCTCTGAAACAAATAATGCAATATATGTTAAGAAAAAAAGAAGATAGCAGGAGGGGAAGAATGAAGGGGGGGAAATCAGAGCGGGAGACAAACCATGAGAGACGATGGACTCTGAAAAACAAACTGAGGGTTCTAGAGGGGAGGGGGGTGGGGGGATGGGTTAGCCTGGTGATGGGTATTAAAGAGGGCACGTTCTGCATGGAGCACTGGGTGTTATATGCAAACAATGAATCATGGAACACTACATCAAAAACTAATGATGTAATGTATGGTGATTAACATAACAATAAAAAGGTAAAAAAAACAGCTGAGCTGTGTATATGATGGAGTAGAATCTGAAAGTCACGTGAGTTCAGTAGGGAACCTGAGATGCTGGAGCTTTTACTTGTGTTTGCCGATAGGGCCTCTCTCAGCTTGCCGGGACTAACCTGACAAAGCACCTGCCCAGGGCAGCTCCAACAGACGGACACCCTCACAGTCCGGAGGCCCAAAGCCCCAGACCAAGGTGTTCCCACAGAGGCTGGGAGGGAGAACCGGTCAAGGCCTGTCACTGGGCTGTGGACAGCCTGGGTCCTCACAGCGCCCTCCCTCAGCCTGTCTCCCTGTCCAAATGCCCCCTCTTTATAAGGAAACCAGCCGTGTGGGATTAGACCCAGCCTGATGACCTGATGGCCCTGCTGACTCCCCTTCACCTGACCCCTCTGTGGAGACCTGCCTCCACCTATGGTCCCTGCCCCGGCCTCCAAGGCCAAGACCTCAACATGGGACACAGTTCAGTCCCCAACACAGGGTCTCAGTGGAAAAGTTTGAGCTTTTGTCCTAGAGGAAAAGTGGGGTGATCTTCAAGTCCAGGAAAGGGGAAGTAGAAGAAATCAAGCTTTTCAGCATTGACCCGGCCTCGTCTGAGGAAGAGGTGGGCTCCGTCTGGGGCAGGAGTCCATCAACGGTCCCTCCACGCCCAGAGAGAAAACTCCTTGGTTCTGGGGACCAAACAGACTCAAGAGTAATAGTCAACAAAGCCTTGCACTTCTGTTTGCTTGGGGTTGTGTTCACCCAGCAACGGTGTTCCCGCAGATGCGTGCTGGGCCGCTCTGACCGCAGAGACGGGGTCTGGACTAGACTGCGGCCGCGTGGCTCGTAGAGGAGCGTCCTGAGCGGGCTTCCTTATCCGTCTGCTTGCGGGTCTCTGTTCCCTGGTGTTGGCTTTGGTTTTTATTTCTAGTTTTTAAAATATGCTCCCATTCCTATAATATAAAAACACATGTTCATTATGACACTCAGTGTTCCAAGTCAGAGCGTAATGATCTGCCCTCTTTTTTGAGTAACTTCCCTTAGTGGGCTCTGCCAGTTCATCCCACCGAGTCTCCGGTGACGAGTTCTTAGGCTGATTCCAGTTTTTGCTACGGTGATGGCCCAGCGCATATGTAAGCCTGCAGAACTCAACCCTTAGGATCCTGTGCCTCTGAGCCGAGACTGAATGGGCGTGCAAACTCCAGCAAGACAAATCCCATTCCAGAGAACTCTGCATCCACATCTCCAGGCTTTGGCAGAAACCAGAAATGCCTGGACCTCCAAGTATGACCACCAATTCAGGGTTCTAAAGGGGGTGCGAATATGGACGCTGTGCGGGAACCCCCTACAGCCATGCTGGTCTAGACCTCATTACTGGTTCACTGTGACCCACTCTCCAACAGGAACTGCATTTCTTGTTAACTAAGTTGCTGGATGTAAGTTCCCTTGAGGAAGGGATTGTGATTTTATGTGTTAGCATCCTCTTCAGTCTTTTCAGGATATGGTTTCAGACTGGTATTCATGACTCTAAAATCTGACCCTGGGGGCGCCTGGGTGGCTCAGTCGTTAAGCATCTGCCTTCAGCTCAGGTCATGATCCCAGAGTCCTGGGATCGAGCCCCACATCGGGCTCCCTGCTCAGTGGGGAGCCTGCTTCTCCCTCTCCCTCTGCTGCTCCCCCTGCTTGTGCTCTCTCTCTCTGTCAAATAAATAAATAAATAAATAAATGAAATCTTTATTTATTTGACAGAGAGAGAGACACAGAGAGAGGGAACACAAGCGGGGGGCGTGGGAGGGGAGAAGCAGGCTTCCCGTGGAGCAGGGAGCCCGATGCGGGGCTCGATCCCAGGACCCTGGGATCATGACCTGAGCTGAAGGCAGATGCTTTACGACTGAGCCACCCAGGTGCCCAAATAAATAAAATCTTAAAAAATAAAATAAAATCTGACCCTGGCCCATGACTTCAAGTTGATCCTGTTGGGGAGGAAGAAAACTTTTCCCTCTATCCTCTTAGGTTCAGGCCTTGGGGCACTGCAAATTAAACTGACAAAAGAGATTAACAGGAAGAAAAAAACCTATTTTATTTCCATGTGCAACAAACACAGATACCCACGGGAGAACTCAGTGATGAGTAACTCAGAGGAGTGGTTAGAATTTAGGACTTATATACCATGTTAATAAGGGAAGGGGAGAGGGAGAAGGGTGCTTATGGGAAAACAGATGGCTCTTTGGAGAGGGAAATGGTTTTCAGGAGAATCAACAGGAGACAGAGTTTGAGATAATGGCTGTCTATGTGGGTATGAGTAGACTTTTTCATCTCCCTTCAGGGCCATAAATCTCTCCTGGGAAAGGATTTGGGATAGGTTTTATTCTCTATTCAGGGAGTAGATCTGCCCTGAGAAGGAATTTCTCGTAAGTAACCTTATTTCTGAGAGGTCTCCGCTTATAGTCAGATAAGGAAAGCTCCAAGATGGCCTTTTTCTCTACATCTATTGAATCTCAAATGTCTTCAGCTTCATATATCTTTCTACCAAAGTGTCTTATTGTGGTGTGGCATATCTGATCCCTTCAACCTCCATCTCGTACCAAACAAACTCTGGGCCTGCCCAGCTGACTGACTCACTTCCTGAAAGGCTGTCTTGGATCCAGTTAGTCACCCTCCAGAACACTTAGAGCTGTGGTTCTCAAAGTGAGGTTCCCTGGACCAGCCACCTCTGGGAAACTGGCCAGAAATGTACATTCTCAGGCTCCACCCCAGACCCACTCTGTCAGAAACTCTGGGGGTTGGGGGGCCAGAAATTCATGTTTTTACAACTCTCCAGGTGGTTCTAATCCACATTACAGTCTGAGAACCACTGATAAAGTGGGAGGAATGCCTGGTATTTGGAGCAAAGAAAATACTCTCCATTTTCAAAAAGAGTAACATAATCATAACAAGATAAACCAGTGGCATTCTTCACCTGTCAGATTGCAGAGAGCAAGGGAAGGAGTGGGAGGGAACAGGCTTGCTCACCCCTTGTTTGGTGGGAGTGCCAAGTAGAGCTATTTGCAGGGACGGCAATATGACAACATGTATTCAGATGCAAAATGTGTCTGTTTTTCCTCCAACAATTCTATTTTAGAAGTGTACCCTTAGGAGATAGTAAAAGATAATTTTTAAGAGGATATAATCATATATAGATATAAAGTGAATATGTGTCAAGATTTTATTTCACTCCCTAATTAAGCTGCTACAGCGGGTTCAGAACAGTTCCAAGAACGGCGCACATACAGGAAAGAAGGAATTCTGGAATAAATTTGCTGGTGGAGGTTTATCCAAATTTAACAAGCAGCAGAGTTCCGCTGGGCACAATTAATCTACATTTCTATGGACCGTCCCCTGCATTATCAGCTCTCCACAATTCCAGAATCACCAAGTAGCTCAAAGACAACGAAAGGCCTCCAGCAACCCTCAGTTTGTTACCTGTTGCGAGAGCTACTCGTCGGAACCTGCAGTCGCTTTCCACCCATTTCAAGACCTTTCACGATTTTGTCTGGGAGCTATGATCTCAGACCTAAAAGGATGGGTGTAGGGCGCCTGGTTGGCTCAGTCGTTAAGCGTCTGTCTTCGGCTCAGGTCGTTATCTCAGGGTCCTGGGATCGAGCCCCTCATCGGGCTCCCTGCTCCACGGGAAGCCTGCTTCTCCGTCTCCCTCTGCCACTCCCCATGCTCCTACTCTCTCGATTTGCTCTCTCTCTCTGTCAAATAAATAAAAAGGGGCAGAGGGAGAGGGAGAAGCAGACTCCCCTGCTGAGCAGGGAGCCCGACGCAGCGCTCCATCCCCAGACCCTGGGATCATGACCTGAGCGAAGGCAGACGCTTCACCGACTGAGCCACCCAGGCGCCCATTAAATAAAATCTTAAAAAAAAAAAAAAGATGGGTGGAGAACATATTACAGTGGAAGAGAGGTTAGAAACAACTGAAATGTCCGAGAACAAAAAGCGGGTTCAGCCAGTGCTGGGAGCGGGCCGCGGCACCAGGGGTGATGTTGCTGTAGGAAAGAACACAGGTGGGCTCCAGAGCCAAGGAAGAACTCCTGAGACTCTTGGGTGCGAAAAGGTGGTTTTATTAAATCCCAGGGACAGGACCCGGGGGCAGAAAGATCTGCTTTATGGGGGCTGTGAGAGGTGGCTGATTATATCCTGGGGAATTGGGGAGGTGAGGCCACAGGGGGGTTTTCAAGAGATCTTTTGTATGCTAAAGACAACCTCGGAGATGCTGGAGGCCTGGCCATGGTCAAGCTAAGGAGGTTTCTCCCTCTAGCAAGGCATCAGCATTGAGAGTTGGGAGTGTCCTTCTGGAAGTTAGGTTATTGATAAGAATGCTATTGTTCTTGTAAATCACTAAGACATTTGTAAACAGAGGGCGACTCTAGTCCGGCAGGACTGTGATCTCTATTACTTGTTTTTCCTTCCCTTAGTTTTCGGGCCACCAGGAGGGTCTGAGGAATGTCACACAGATCCCACCTGGGGTGGGGGGAGGGGTGCGGGGCCTCAGCTCCGGCTTTGTCCTCAGCGTGCCTTCTGCGCGCCCCATCGTCACAATAACACGGTGTCCCGCTGGGGCTGGGTCAGCCTCAGAGCCGAGGCGGTGTCCGCTCCAGCCCTTGCGCTTCTGACTGTAAGACACCCTCAAGCAAGAAGTGTCAGGAACCTGAGAAAACCGGGGCTTCTTGCTTACAGGGCCTGCAAATTACACAGCCCACCTGGGCCCATGCAGCAGTCTCGCGGGTACAGGGAGAGAGAGACAGCACGCGGGCTTGGGGTTCTGCTTGGGGGCCAAGGAGGAGCCCTGGGGTTTTGTGAGCTCACTCTGATTGGTTGATGAGAATATTGGGGTTCATGAGCAAACGGTCAAGAATTCTTGAACCGTCTTCTGTGCAAACAGGGTGGTTTTATTGAAGCAGGGGACAGGACCCGTGGGCATTAAGAGCTGCACCGGGGTCATGAGGAGTGGCCCATTATGCACCGGGGTCATGAGGAGTGGCCCATTATATACTGTCAACTTGGGAGGAGATTAGGGGTAGAGTAAGCCTCCCCAGTAATTTGGAAGCAAGGTTTCCAGGACCTTGAGGAGGCTGGCTGTCATTAGGAAAAGGCATTTACTACTGTCTAGTCAAACCGTAGTTGTGAGACCCTTCAGGTGTGTACGGGTGGGCCATGTGCTTGGAGGATGACTGCCAACACGTATCTTGGGGGGGTAGAAATAAAGGAAGTTTCCAAAGAGATTTTTATATGTTAAAGTAGGCTCACAGGGTCCTGGGGGTCGGGCTAAGATTGCCTCCTGCTCTTAGGAAAGTGTCAACATCGAGGCAGTTGAGTTTCTAGAGGAAGGTCACTGCACCTGTCTCAAGGACTTGTTAATGGGCTGTAAGCAATGAGGAAATCCAAGGTTTCTCTTCTGCCTGTGATGTACTTTTGGAATGTTGGTGAGGTCCGCAGCCGAAGGTCAAGAAAGAATTCTTGAGATGTCTTTGGTGCAAAAAAGTAATTTTATAAAAGCACGGGGACAGGACCCGTGAGCAGAAAAAGTTGCCCTGGGGTCGTGAGGAATGGCTGATTATGTACTTGGGGTTTGGGGGAGGTAAGAACACAGGGAGGTTGGGCGCCTGGGTGGCTCAGTCGTTAAGCGTCTGCCTTCGGCTCAGGTCATGATCCCGGGGTCCCGGGATCGAGTCCCACATCGGGTTCCCTGCTCAGCGGGAAGCCTGCTTCTCCCTCTCCCACTCCCCCTGCTTGTGTTCCTGCTCTCGCTGTGTCTCTCTCTGTCAAATAAATAAAATCTTTAAAAAAAAAAAAAAAAAGAACACAGGGAGGTGTCCAAAAGGACTTTCATCTGCTAAAGAAGACTCTCAGGATCCTGGGGGCCTGGCCATTGTCAAGCTAAGGTTGTTTTTCCCTCTAGCAGAGCATTAGCATTCAGACAGGTGGGAGCTTCCTGGAGGAACATTATACTCAGCCAATGGGCTGCAGGTGATAAGGACATTTAATTTGATCTGCATTTCCTTCTGCCTTAGTTTTCGGGCAGCCCGGAGGGCCTGAGGAATGTCTCACGGTTCCCACCTGCGGGGGGCGGGGAAGGGGGGGTTGTGGGGCCTCTGCTCGTGCTTTGTGCTCAGCTTGCCTTCTGCTCCCTCATCATGGGTGAGTTTAAAACATAACAGCGGGAATTTAAAGAGACGGAAAAGAAAAAGACCCCCGGGGCCCAAGGGGTCAGTTATCAAAATCATCCAAGATCTCTAGAACAACGGAGCTGGGGCGGGGGGCAACCTGGCTCTTACTCTAGTTGTGGGGCTAGAAAAAATCCAGACGCCTCAGGAACCAGAGCTTAACTCAGGCACCTGCTTCACAAAAAGAAAAGACAGCGGCACCGGGCTGGCTCAGTCGGTGGAGCGCGCGACCCTTGAACCCAGGGTCGTGAGGTCAAGCCCCACGTAGGGGAAAAGAAAGGAAGAGCAGAAAAGCCAGCAGTCGGGGCTCCCCCTGCGCGGCTGCTGTGGGTGAGGCGGCTCCTTCGCGGTCTCCTCTGGTCCTCAGCGTGCTCACGAGCTTGCTGTGTGGGTGCGTGTCTCCGTGAGTGCGCTTGCACGATGTTGCGGAAGCTGCCTAGGCTGACCTGAGGCTGTTGATGGTCAGTGTAGACATTCAGACTGTCGGGCAGGTGATGGGTTATGTGGCCCGCGTGCTGAGTCACCTTCCCCCAAGTGTGGGGAAATTCTGAATCCCCAAATCATATTTGGTCCCAAGAGGTTCACCAAAGAGTGTGTGGACCCACAGTTTGCATCCTGTTTAACAGATATGGGGTCCTGGCCCCAAGCACTTCCCACTTCGGGGCTGAGTTGGATGTTGACTTCGTCAGACGTAGCACCGGGTTCAATCGTGTCCCCCAATATTCATGTCCACCCAGAGCCTCAGAATGGGACCTTGTGTGGAAATAGGGTTTCTGCAGATGTGATTAGTTAAGATGAGGTCACACTGCATTGGGATGGGCCCTAAATCCAATGATTGTGTTGTGAAGAGAAATAATCCTTTCCGTTCGTATCACACACAATACTCTCTGAAGACTATGGGCCCTTCTGTCCACAACACAACACGACACTGGGCAGGAATCCCACACATCAGGCAATTCCGTGACAGAGCAGCACGTCCTACGATTTAACCCAATTCTGACATTATCTACCTGGAAGCAGTTTCAGGCACAAAAGGTTAAAGGCTCAGTCTGAACTCAATGTCAGGCCCCTTCCGGGGACGTGGAGGCCCAGCTGAAGTCCCAAACCCCCAGCCCCCATCCTTAGGAGCTTTCCACATCCACCTCCTCACAGGAGCTCAGGTGTGGCTGACTCGGCTTTGCTCTGCAGAGGTCAAGTCCCCTTTCTCCTCTGAATACTTAGGAAATCCCAGGGTTTCTGGAGCTCTGTGAGCCAGAAAAGGAGGAAGACCAGATATACATTTATTATAAATCAACCCAGGAAGATTGACTCCTATCAGCCGAGAGAACAAGTTGGATGACAAAGCACCAGGATAAGAAACCACCTACACTGACATTGTCATTTTATCTGCCATCTAGTCTCCTAAGGGCCCACTTATCTTTCCCAGAACCCTTTGTTTTCCTGGAGGTGGGCCTCCGTTCCCGCTATTAAGATAGCAGATTAGACCCAAATTCTAACCATCTCCTGGGGTCACAGTTTTCTGTAAACTATCCTGTAGGTACTTACACGGATAAAAGTCTACTCTTTCTCTTGCTAATCTTTTATTCAGTTTAATTCACAGCCCCCCTACCAGGAACTAAGAGCATAGAGGAAAAGTTTTTCTTCCCCAGCATATCTGTTTGTTTTATAAGCATAGAGAAAAAGCAGGAGGAATGCGCATCACAATGTTCACGGTACTTTCGTTTGGTATAACTAGTGATAATATGACTGGTTTCCTCTTTCTCCTCTTTGTATTTTAGTGTATTATTTGAATTCTAACGATTAACTGTCATAAGTGAAGGGACACTTGAGATCCTGGAGATGAGACTGTTGCAGGAGGTTTCTGGAGGCCTCTGAGTGGTGATGGGGCACGCTCATGGCACGGGGAGGACAGATGTCTGTGTTAGGATAGTTCAGGATGAACCAGGGTCCTATCATTTGTCTCATGACTTGCTATAGAACATGTACTATTTAAAGTTTGTCTTAAAAATTCATACTTAAATTTTAGTCACTGTATGAGGTTGAACCCAATGAAATGACCAATAATTGATGGTTCTTGATGTATAAATGGCAATTTTATTTGACAGATTCTTACCAGCATTTGACAGTTTTCACCTAGTAAGATAGCAATTTCGTACAGTTTAAACATCCCTCCTGCATGAGCATCTCGAGTCTCCCCGTATCAGACCGTGGGGCTGTGCTCTGCGGCGGCTTGTGTCCTGGAGGAGGCGTGGTGACAGATACCTGCTCTGCAGGCCCGCAGGGCGGGAAGGCACACTTAGTGAGTCCCTGTGGAGGAACAAACAGATTTAAGAGCAAAAACCAAGTTAGAAATCAATGCATTTGGATGAATTGCTTCTGCCTCCACCATCGATACACAAAGGAAACTCTCTAAGCTCTCCAGAGCGCTGCCTTTGGGGAGTGTGTAGGACGCTTCGGGCAGATGTTGAGACCGTCATGAGTAGGTTCAGTCCTACCTGGGAAGGCTCTGTAAGCATCTGGACTAGTTCCCAGGGCTGTCGCAGCAGAACCCACAACCCAGCAGCCGGAGCCTCAGGCACACGACCTCTCCTGGTGCTGGGGCCCGAAGTGCGGGATCCAGGCGTCTGCAGGACTGCCCTCCCTCTAAAACTCTGAGTGGAATCCTCCCTGCCCGCTCCCGACTCCGGGTGTTGGCCGGCCCCCCTCCTGCCTCCGCCCCAATCACCTGGCCGGCCCTCCTCCCGAGTCTGCCTCTCTTCTTGGAAGGATTCCAGCCATTGGCCTGAGCTCACCTACTCCGGTAGGACGTCATCTTAACCAGTTACATCCCCAGCGAGCTTGTTCTCAAATAAGGTACTGAGCGGCTGAGGTCTCGGCCGTCCCCGCAGCACCCTCCCAGCGAGTTCTCGGCTACCGTGTCCCTACTGCCCTCGCCTTCCCCGTATCTGTACCAAGGAAGCTGCTTTCCTGCACCACGCGGCTTGGGTCACCAGGCCACACGGTCATCTCAGCCAGGCACACCTGACCTCCCTGTGTTCATGACCCTCAGTGATGGTCCTGGGAACCACAGAGAGCCCTGTTCTCCCTTTCTCGGACCGCCCCCTTCCTGTCCCACTGTCTCCCTGCCCCTCCCGCCCCCCATCTCCCATCCTGTCCTGTCCCCCTGTCTCCCCTGCCCCCATCCCCCATCCCCTTCCTGTCCCCGTCTCCCCTGCCCCCACCCTGTCCCCATCCCATCCTGTCCCCATCTCCCCTGCCCCCATCCCCCATCCCCTTCCTTTCCCTGTCTCCCCTGCCCCCACCCCGCCCCATCCCCTCCTGTCCCCCTGTCTCCCCTGCCCCCCATCCCCCATCCCCTTCCTGTCCCCCTGTCTCTCTGCCCCCACCCCGCCCCCATCC